>NC_052944.1:79381055-79981055 GCF_013358895.1 Oreochromis aureus | reverse complement strand
GTTCCACAACATCCTTGATGGTGTGGACAGCCATCGACCAAACCTGGAATCAGGGGAAGAGTTTCAAGAGGAGACTTTTCCTAGCAAAGCTGGGGAAAACTTTGGTGACTCCTCTTATTCAATGGCGCAGCACATTCCTCGCACACCAGCCAGTTAGGAGTGTGCAAGCTTCAGCCCCAGCCGCTGCTGCTCTCCACCAACCAGCAAATGGGCTGAAAAGGAAGCGCTGTGAGCTCTGTGCCCCTAGAGACAACAAAACAAGCCTAAGATGCTGCAGATATGTTTGCAAGGCCCACCTCACCTGAGTATCACATACCACTCATGTGCATGAATACACACACACACACACACACACACACACACACACACACACGGCCTCATGTTGAGTTTGTACTTTGGTTTTCAATTTATTTTTTACATTATATGTTCATTTTGTAATTCATTTTCAAGTGCAGTGCACAAAACCAGAGGGTTTTAAACATCTTCCAGGCTCTGACCTCCGAGCAGGGACAAGAAAGAAACTTGAAATCTTCTTCTGGTCAGTGATTTCAAGTTTTATTTCAAGTCTCACTAATTCAGCCAAGTTTTCATCCAAGATTGTTTGGTGGTAGGAGATGGAGCCTAAATGCAAGATTCAGGAGAAAAAACATAAACCCAAGAGCAGCTTTAAAGCTGAAATCTCAAAGTACAAAACTACTGAAGGTCAAAGAGTCTTAAACAACAGGAAACTCTTCCAGGAAACCAGATAAGAACAAGGCAATGCAGCTCAAACAGAAAATCAAGCATCTCAAAATGAAAATTAAGTCATGAACCCAAAATACACACATACAACTAAAGAACTCTTGAATGGGAGCACAGAACTAAAGGCATAAAATACCATGACAGGAACTCGCATCAGGAATAAGAAAATAAACACTCATAAACAAATAAATGAAAGCAAAATATCAAGAATGAATTAAAAAAAACAAAACAAAAAAACCCCATAATCCATGAAACAGGAGTTTCCTGGAACACTTAATGTATCAGATCTGAGGAATTTTTTGCTTATGTGATGTTTATCTTTGTGGATGTGTGGAACTTAATTGGGGTCTTGGGCAGATTTAGGTAATTTTGTTCTTCCTGTTGTCGTGGTAACTGATAAACTGCTGGGATGGTTTGGAAGTGCTGAGGGGAGTTTTTGCTTTGCAGACATTTTGACCACATGTAATGCCTGTTTTTATGTTGTGAAAAATTACTTTAGTACTTTTGCCACCCCTAACTTCTTTGTCTCCTTCGTATCAAAACATAGACTTTTTTTCAAATTAAAATCTTAAGAAACAGCAGCAGCTTTCTGCACACATCAACAACCAGGAAGCAGCTTCACCTCTGATCACACACACACTCAACTCTACTCACTCACCTGGAGGGACAACACTCAGGTAGGTGCTGTTGATGAGCTGCCGAGAGCGCGTTTCTCTAATGAAGACACGACACTCATATGTTCCGTTATCAGCTTTCGTCACATCCTTCAGAATCAAAGACACGTCTCCATCCTTCATCTGTCTGTCCTGCAGATCCACCCGGTTCTTAAAAGATGGATGCTGGTGATCTGGAATAAACTGTCCGTTCTGGTACAAAAAGACATAGCCCGATGTCAAGTCAGCTCTGCTCCAATGTACAAATTTGTTATTGTTGTTTGGAGCTCAACATGTCAGAGTGACGTCCTGTCCAGACTCAGCTGTGATTGTTTTCTGGTCTGAAAGAGGAAACAACACAGAGCAGAGAGGTTAAAGGTCAAAGTACAATTATGATCAGAATGATTGACTTTAAATATTTTGTTTATTTCCTTTGACATTTGAGTTTTTAGTCATGTTAGATTTAATGAACCTCTGAACATCCAGCAGGTCACCAGTGACCCACTGAGCGGGGATTTTAGCCTCATGCTAAACATGCAAAATGTATTAACATGTAAACAGGCTGATACTCTTCAGTTATTTACCTCAGAGATAAACAATTTCTAACAGTTAATCTTACCTGCAGAGACGAAAATGAGGATGCTGAAAAACAAAGTGGAGCAGAGTGACACAGTTCCAGCAGACATTTCTGTGTTTCTGTATTAACATCCGAATGTGAGCTTCAGATTAGACTATATGACATTTTGAGGTTCCGATGAAGTTGAAAGTCCCTGAGTGAGAGAACAGGTTTGTAACTCTACACTTAAGAGTCAGAGAGAGAGACGGTTGGTGGGCTGGACCAGTGTCCTCCAATGCAAACGCAGAAATGAAGAAAACTGGAGAGCAGCCAGTCTTTAATTAATGATGCCAAAATATTTGTACCTAAGAGGTTAAAATCAGGACTTTTAGTTTCTTAATGAGGAATAATCTGGTTTTATGACTGAAACATATATAATAACAGTCGTTTGGTTTTGGACATGACTGATTATAACAAATATACACTGGTTAAAAGCTTTAGTGTCATTCAAGGTTGTTCAGCACTTTGGATTCAGAAATTATTTTATATTATTTCAAGAATTTTAAGAATCATCAGCTCTTTATCTAAAGCTGAGATGATAACTTAAGTTGGTGCAAATAGATTAGACAAAGCTTTTTAGACAAAACACTTTGTGTGCTCAGAGCAGAAAAGGACTATTTAAGAACCAGCATTTATCATTTTCTTCAAGCAGTTTTTGTTTTCCTTTGTGTCACAAACTATAGTAGAGAATAAACAAAGCATAATTTCATGACATCCCTGCATTAGGTAAATCAAATGATCACACCTGACATGTGCCTTTGTATAATCCATGTTAGATGATCGTAATGGCTTTTTAAAAATTCTAGTTTAGATACAATTTCTGTTTCTCACCCCTTCTCACCAGAAAAGTGTGATCAGACTGTGAACCTGGTCGAGTGAGTGAGCCCTGAGGGATCAGTGCTGTCCTGTTGTGATGACAGATATTTTGAGCCCTTTAAGGACTGTAAGTAACTTTCTGTAAGTCTGCATTTCAGGTCTGAAATATAACGGAGCCAGCTGCATCTTGCAGTCCTGTTCCTGTTCCTATAAAATCTAAGGAAGGCAACCAGCCTCCCCCCCTCACATCGGACCAGCAACCCTGTCACTGTATAACGTTGTCTACCCAGCAGCCCTAATCATCTGGAATGACGTTCGATCTTGGTGGTGAAACTGAGGCTCCTCTGCTGCCACCTGTTGGATCTTTACATAGCTTACATATAATACCTCTCACACAGGAAACCTTTCTTACACACAATTTTTAAGAGAGAAGAAGAAAATAAATTAAAACCCATTGTTCTAGGAGGAGAAATGGCTGAGCAGCTGCATTAAAAGCCTTAAATCGCCATGTGAGATAGAAAGCACTGGATGCAGTGATGTAAAGCACTTCGCCAGTAAACAGCAAAGATGTGCTGAAGTAACGAGCTGTGCATCTAAGTTTGGTAATCTGATGGAAAAGTCTGGGTTTTGTAGTTTCCAGGAGAACGGTACTTGACTTACTGCATTGTGCCAAGTCTAAAATTTGGTGGACGGGGGATTATGGTGTGGGGTTGTTTTTCATGAGCTGGGCACAACTCTTAATGCTTTACCAAGACATTTTGGCTTGGTATGGTTGGGCTGGCGCTGTCACTTGGTGATCGCTCTCTCTGTGGTAGAGTATCACTTTCTGTACCTCTTACAACACACAGTGGGGTTTTTGTGTAGGTTGTATGCTTAGCTACTTTAGTTAAACCTTTAGATAATCACTTATTTCCTAGTCTAATCTTCACATGCTCTATGCCACCTACATCCTCTTTTGATTCACTCACTGTGTCTTCAGAGATCTGCTAGCTTAGTTTAGCTCGTAGCCGATTGATTAGTAACATGACCTCTATACCTGTCACTGCTGCACTTTCCTTCTCAGTGTTTGAGATGTTTATTTAGTCCTCCAAAAAAAGATGTGGGCTTTATAGAAAATTGGGAAACTTTCTGGGATAAATCTGGTCTTGTAAGAAGAGGTGGTACCCATCCGATTTTGAATGGAGCAGCAGAGATGCAGTCTTACATGTCTCTTTGCAGCTTCCCTTTCGTTATCTTGTCATCCCTTCAAATACCCATCCCCTGAAAGACTGTGCCTGCTCCCATTTTGCCTGGAAAAATAGTTTTCTGCTTTATATAAAAGCTCTTCATGAAGCTCGATCATCATTGATTGAAGAAATGTTAAAGTCAATGCGCTCAAATGGCACCTCCATTAATGGTAGCAGAGACAAAGTGATTGGGAACATTAATGGCTGGACATTAAATCAGGGCATTGTGAGAAAGAATAACATTGCACAGAATAATTTTTCCCCAAAACGACATTTATTTTGTCTTCAAAACATTGTGAATGTAAAATGTCTCATCTGAAACGTATGATCTTTGAATATTAAAAGGTTTATAAAACGTTAGAGCTGACATCTTCACTATACATCTCTCCTTGGTGTGTACACTTAATGCAGACAGAATCAACAAGAAAGGAGGTGGGGTGGCACTTTACATTGATAAAAACCTAAAGTATGAAAGAATGGGAAGAATGACGACTGTTATTGATGGCGTGATGGAATGTTTGTCAGTGGAAATAAGTATGGAAAAAAGGAAAAACCTAATTGTCAGTTGTATATATAGAACACCAGGATCTAAGATTGAGATATTTAAGGATAATATAAAGGAGTTATTTACAAATATAAATCAGAAAAGAATGTTTATTTGTGGGGACTTTAATATTGACTTATTGAATCCAAATCATAATAAGAGCACAGAAGAATTTATTGATTCCATGTACAGCATGGGTTTATTTCCACTGATAACAAGACCGACCAGAATAACATCTCATTGTGCAACTCTATTAGATAATATATTTACAAATATAATAGAAGGAAATATAAAAAGTGGGCTGTTAATCAATGATATAAGTGAACATTTACCAGTCTTTGCATCTTATAATTGCCATTATAAAGTGAACAACGATGGACACAAGATTATTTACAAAAGAATAAGAACATTTAAGACATTAAACTGTCTTAGAAATGAACTTTTAAAGCAAGACTGGAATATTGTATATGAACAAACAGAAGTTAATAAAGCTTACGAAGGATTTTTAAGAACATTTAACACATTACTTGATAAAAACTGCCCAGTAATTGAAATCAATAGGAAACACAACTATGCAGGAAGACCATGGATGACTAAAGGACTACAAAATGCCAGCAAAAAAAAGAATACCCTATATCGAGAATTCATAAAAAAGAGAACAATAGAAACTGAAAGGAAGTATAAAACTTACAAAAATAAATTAACTAATATAATGAGCTCCTGTAAAAGAGAATATTATATTAAAAGGTTAGAACACAATAAAGATAACACAAGAGATATATGGAATGTATTAAACAGTATAATCAAAAATGAATCGAGGAATACTTATTACCCTGGGTACTTTATAGAAGGGACAAGAAGCATTAATAACATGGAAGAGATAGTAAATGGCTTTAATGAATTCTTTGTAAACATAGGGCCAAAACTGGCAGAAGAAATAAAGGTTGATGGAATAGAAAGGGACACTGGTGAAGATATTGAAAGGAATAGAAGCTCAATGTTTTTAAAAGCAGTGGAAGAGAAAGAGATTTATAGTTAGAGGACTTAAGAACAAAAACAGTACAGACTGGAATGATATTGATATGGTAACAGTAAAGACAGTTATTGATGGTATTGTAAAACCATTAAAATACATATTCAACTTGTCGTTTCAAAAAGGGGTTTTTCCACAAAAAATGAAAGTTGCTAAAGTTATTCCCATTTACAAAACCGGTGAAAGGCATTATTTTACAAACTATAGACCAGAGTCAACACTCTCCCAGTTCTCTAAGATACTGGAAAAACTTTTCATAATAAGATTTGACAGTTTTGTGGAAAAATATGAATTACTGACAGATAGTCAGTTTGGGTTCAGAAGTAACAGATCAACAGCTACCTACCAGGGAGGATACACAAATCTCCTACCTACCAAGATTGTTTGGTAGGCAGGAGATGGAGCCTAAATGCAGGATTCAGGAGAAAAAAAAATAATTCAAGAGCAGGTTTAAAGCTGACCTCTCAAAGTACAAAACCACAGCAGGTCAGGAACAAAGAATCTTAATCAACAGGAAACCAGATAAGCAGAACTCAATTCAGTGCTAACAGAAGATCAAACAACTCAAAATGAAAATTAAGTCACAAACACAAAATACACACATAAACCTAAAGAACTGTTGAATGGGAGCACAGAACTAAAGGCATAAAGTACCATGACAGGAACTCACATCAGGAACAAGAAAATAAAGACCCATAAAGACTAAGAAATAACTGAAGAGTTATTTCTTAAAAACAAAAAAACAAAAATGATCTAAGCTATAAAAACACGAGTTTCCTGGACAATTAATGTATCAGATCTGAGGACGTCGATTATAGCTGCTGGAATTTCCTGTTTATATGATGTTTATCTTTGCGGATGCTTGGAACCTTAATTAAGGTCTCTGGGCAAGAATTGTCACAGTCTGGCGGGGACAGACTGTATGAATTGAAAAAGGACCCTAAACGCAGACTCCAAGGAACAGGGAACAGAACTTTAATGTTAACAAAAAGTGAGCCGTTAATAAGGCTGGTAAAAGGTACAAAGAAGGGCAAGGCAAACTGAAACAAATTAAGATCAACCTAAACTGGGAGAACTAAACAAACAACTAGAAAAAATTTGCATTTCCTGCAAAAATGCTGTGTGGATGCCGTAACGCTGAAGCTGTCTGCTGAAAATGACCGAAAAAGATGAAAAGCTGCAAAAATTGTATGGCAGTAAAGAAACTGAAAAATTATGCTGAAAACAAGTGAAGAAGCAGAATCTTTTGCTGAAAAGAGGTGAAAAGGCAAAGAGTCTGCTTAAAAGGGGTACAGAAGTTCAAATTTGTACTGAAAAGAGGTGAAAAGGTTCCTTCTGAAATGAGTAGAAGATACTGAGATTTGTACTGATAAGAGGTGAAAGGCTGAAAATTCTGCTTAAAACAGGTGAATCAGCAGAATTTCTGCTAAAAAATAGATTTCTGTTGAAAACACCTGAAAAATCTGGGATTTGTGCTAAAAAGGGGTGAAAAAACTCACAATTCTGCTGAAACGGGGTGAAGAAGAGGTGTTGGGCTGTTGAGAAGAGTTAAATAAGTTGAACTTATATGTTTGGGTACAAATACTATGATTTGGCAATAATACTGTGTTTTAGCACAACTACTGAGATTTGATTGAAATACTATGATTTAGAAGAAATATTATGACTTTGTACAAATACAATATTTTGGCACAAATACTGTGATTTGGTTCGAATGCTATGATTTGAAACAAATAATATGATTTGGCAGAAATACTATTATTTAGTAGAAATACTATGATTTACAAGAAGTACAATGTTTCTGCAAAAATACTATGATTTTGCAGAAATACTATGCCTTAGTAGTAATACTATAACATCACAGATATATGATGATTTTGCAGACATTCTGGTTTTACACAAATACTACAATGTGGCAGAAATACTATGTTTTAGCACAAATACAATGATTTGCTATAAATACTATGATTTGGCACATATACTATATTCAGCAGATTTACTATAACAAAACAGAAAGTCTACGACTTAGTAGTAATACTATAACATAATAGATATACTATGATTTTGCACAACCAGCACAATATGGCAGAAATACTATGATTTGGCACAAGTACTATGATTTAGTACAAATAGTCTTATTGGCAGAAATACTATGCCTTAGTAGTAATACTATAACATAACAGAAATTTTAATTGGGCACAAATACTCTAATTTGGCACAAATACCATGATTTGGCAAAAATATACCATGATTTGGCAGAAATACGATGATATGGCAGAAATACTATGTTTTAACATAACTAATATCTTTTGACAGAAATTTCTGCTAAAAGGTACTATTTCTGCTTTTTAGCTGTAATTTGGCCTAAATACTATGATTCGGGAAAAATACTATGATTTAGCAGAAATACTAAGATGTAGTAGAAGTACTTTGATTTAACAGAAATACTATTATGGAGTAGTAATACTTTCTGCAATCAGAGGTACTGCTTCTGTCTGCTTCATCAGGCTGTGTACTTGTATGTATTTCTGCCATGGAGTGTTAACAAGAATCTTAGGTCCATATAAGAAAAGCTGCTAAAATCATAAAACTTTTCAGAATTGTAATGAATTAGCAATATAAATTACAGGTCTGTGATAGTGTATAAATTTGTAGTGAAAAAAAAAAAAAATGTTGAACAAGGTGGGATTGAACCCACGACCTTTGAGCTGCAGACCCGCGTCATTACCAATTCGGGCCGCTGGAAAAATGATTGATGAGAAGTCAGAAATAGATCGCGGTGTGAGGCGAAAAATGCCATTTTTTTGGAGTTACAAAACGTCGTGTAACTCCAAAACTAGGTGGGATAGAAGCACAATTGTTATACTGGGCGAATCAGCAGACTTTGGTGAACTTTGACTGCGATTTTCATTGCTCTTTGTACCTCCGTCGCGGAGATATGATTTAGAGAAGGAACGGCTTCATTTTCGGAGTCTGAAAACTGAGAGGCCGTGACCGTGAGTGTCACCAGTGTCTGAAGATGAATTGGCAGAAGCCTCTTGTCTTAACTTTGTTAAAATTATTTATGATTTATGATTTGGCAGAAACACTGGGACTTGGTAGAAATACTATGATTTATATGAAATACTTTGACTTAGCAGAAATTCTACACAGGGAGTGCAGAATTATTAGGCAAGTTGTATTTTGAGGAATAATTTTATTATTGAACAACAACCATGTTCTCAATGAACCCAAAAAACTCATTAATATCAAAGCTGAATGTTTTTGGAAGTAGTTTTTAGTTTTAGCTATTTTAGGGGATATCTGTGTGTGCAGGTGACTATTACTGTGCATAATTATTAGGCAACTTAACAAAAACAAATATATACCCATTTCAATTATTTATTTTTACCAGTGAAACCAATATAACATCTCCACATTCACAAATATACATTTCTGACATTCAAAACAAAACAAAAACAAATCAGCGACCAATATAGCCACCTTTCTTTGCAAGGACACTCAAAAGCCTGCCATCCATGGATTCTGTCACTGTTTTGATCTGTTCACCATCAACATTGCATGCAGCAGCAACCACAGCCTCCCAGACACTGTTCAGAGAGGTGTACTGTTTTCCTCCTTGTAAATCTCACATTTGATGATGGACCACAGGTTCTCAATGGGGTTCAGATCAGGTGAACAAGGAGGCCATGTCATTAGTTTCTCTTCTTTTATACCCTTTCTTGCCAGCCACGCTGTGGAGTACTTGGACGCGTGATGGAGCATTGTCCTGCATGAAAATCATGTTTTTCTTGAAGGATGCAGACTTCTTCCTGTACCACTGCTTGAAGAAGGTGTCTTCCAGAAACTGGCAGTAGGACTGGGAGTTGAGCTTGACTCCATCCTCAACCCGAAAAGGCCCCACAAGCTCATCTTTGATGATACCAGCCCAAACCAGTACTCCACCTCCACCTTGCTGGCGTCTGAGTCGGACTGGAGCTCTCTGCCCTTTACCAATCCAGCCACGGGCCCATCCATCTGGCCCATCAAGACTCACTCTCATTTCATCAGTCCATAAAACCTTAGAAAAATCAGTCTTGAGATATTTCTTGGCCCAGTCTTGACGTTTCAGCTTGTGTGTCTTGTTCAGTGGTGGTCGTCTTTCAGCCTTTTCTTCCAGTCTGCTGCATTCAACACACACAAAGTTCATAGAAACATGAAAGAGCTCAGTTTGACTGAGACAACATTTCTACATCCAAACTGAGTCACAGCTCATTCATTTGTAACTGATCAATGATCCTGAACACAATCAGGCAGATTATTGATCGTCTATAATCCACAGACCTTCATCTACACTCAGATCATCACACAGCGTTTGTGTTGTCACTTCATTCAGTGTGTGTAACAGCTGATCTCAGGTCTGTGTTGTTCATCTCTCACAGAACAAGTTCTTACAAACAGCTGAAGCTCCAACACAAAAACACTCACTGACTCTGAGATCAGAGCTCAGAAATTCATGTGTGTTTGTAACACAGTTTGACTTTGTGTCAGTAAATCTCATGAACAGCCTGAAGATGAATAAACTGTAGTTCAGAGTCACTGACAGACAGCACAGACACACACTGTTGGTCTGAGTCTGAACATGATGATCATCAGAGAAATAACATCAGACTCTGAACATCCAGCTTTCTACAGCCGTCTGCTGGATGTTCACCATCATTTATTTATCTTTGTGTTTGTTCATCTGACTCACATACAGGCTGAAGATGCTCTGCTTCATGTGGATCAGCAGAATTTAGTTTACATCTTCTGTAGATCAGGAAACCAACAACAGCGACAAGAAGCACCGCAGAAACTGTCAGACCAACTATCAGTCCAACAGATCCTCCTGTCTGACCTGCAGGTGAGAAACAGGTGTGAGGTGTCAGCTGTCAGGTAGGTGATGAGTGAAGAACAGAACAAAATCCATTTCCTCTTCAAACTGCTGTCAGACATTATCTACTGCACTCTGATCACATCACTCAGACCAGCTGCTTTCTACAAAGTCTCATCAACAACATCTTTAGAAACAAACATCAACAACCAGGAAGCAGCTTCACCTCTGATCACACACACACTCAACTCTACTCACTCACCTGGAGGATCAACATGAAGGTAGATGGTGTTGATTAGAGTCACAGGTCCTCTCACTCGCTGGACGACACGACACTCGTATGTTCCAGCATCATTAATCGTCACATCCTTCAGAATCAAAGACACGTCTCCATCCTTCATCTGTCTGTCCTGCAGATCCACCCGGTTCTTAAAAGATGGATGCTGGTCATCTGTAAGAAACTGCTTATCCTGGTACAAAAGCACATATTTGTCTTCCAGGTCAGCTCTGCTCCAATGTACAGCTGTGATGTTGTTGTTTGGAGCTCGACATGTCAGAGTGACGTCCTGTCCAGACTCAGCTGTGATGTTTTTCTGGTCTGAAAGAGGAAACAACACAGAGCAGAGAGGTTAAAGGTCAAAGTACAATTATGATCAGAATGATTGACTTTAAATATTTTCTTTATTTCCTTTGACATTTGAGTTTTTAGTCATGTTGGATTTAATGAACATCCACCAGTGGCCCACTGAGGGGGGATTTTAGCCTCATGCTAAACATGCAAAGTGTCAGAAACTACAAGATGTTAGCTTCCACAGAACAACAACATGTGCTGATAATAAGTGAACATAATGTGTGAGAAAGTAGCCTCTTATTACAAGACACTGTGAGTCTTATTCCTCAAACTATGCACATCACACTGACACACACCTAGACCTCTTTGTCTCTATCACAGCTGGATTACAGATTATTAATCCACACAGTCTCCATTTAGCCTTGTATCACTTTCACACACATTATTATTGACATGTTAACAGGCTGATACTCTTCACTCAGTGTCAGTTTCTAACACTAAATCTCACCTGCAGAGACAAACACAAAGACGCTGAAAAACAGGAAATAAAATTGCGCCAAAATTATTACTTAATTATATTCAATATTTAAAGAGGAATATTCTTTCCTTTGTGTCACAAATTATAGCAACAAATATTTTTAAAAAAGGACAATTTCAGGTCATCCCAGCATTAGTTAAATTAATTAAATGCGACAACTGACATGTGTTTTTATTCATCAATGTTAGATGGTTTTATTTTTGTTGTTGTTTTTCTTTGTTTTAACTGGCTTAGATAAAATCTCTGTTTCACACCTCTAATTGGAACAGAAAACTGTGATCAGACTGTGAATACGGTCCAGCGATTGAACCCTGAGGGATCAGTGCTGTCCTGCCGTCACATAGGAAGTCATGACAGATGTTTTGAACCTTTTAAGGACACTTTCTGTACGTCAGCATTTCAGGCCTGAAACATAATGCAGGAAGCAGCATCTTCAATTCAATTCAATTCAATTCAATTCAATTCAATTCAATTCAATTCAATTTAAATTATACAGCGCCAAATAACAACAACAGTCGCCTCAAGGTGCTTTATATTGTAAGGTAGACCCTAAAATAAGAGATACAGAGAAAAACCCAACAATCATATGACTTCTTATGAGCAAGCACTTTGGCGACAGTGGGAAGGAAAAACTCCCTTTTAACAGGAAGAAACCTCCGGCAGAACCAGGCTCAGGGAGGGGCGGCCATCTGCTGTGACCGGTTGGGGTGGGAGAAGGAAAACAGGATAAAAACATGCTGTGGAAGAGAGAGAGAGTAATAGCACGTACGATTCAATTCAGAGAGGTGACTGAAAAGGAAAAACTCAATGGACTCAATCCCCAGCCGGAAGGCACAGGGACCAAACTATCTCATCCAGTGGTAGAAGCCTCAACATACAGGAAGCATGCTGAGGGGATACTAGGGTACGCACCCCAGCCCGCCGCCACTCACCAAGGGCAACTCCAGACTGAGACAGAGTCCAGTGCCTCTCCAACTGACTGGTTCTAGAACCCAAGCCGTACATTGAGGTGAGCCAGTACATCTCAACTTCATGCACTAATAAAGGCTCCTTCCCTAACAGAGAGGTGACATTCCATGTTCCAATTGCTAGTCTAATTAGCCAGGGATTGGTCTGTAAGGGGCCTCCACTCATAGCTGCCGTGTGGCACATATTGCACCCAACCCTAAAGCTTCCTCCTGCGGGTGCATTGAGTTTTCCCACACATGTTTAAAGACAAACTGCAGGTCATGAGAAAAAGAGACTGATTCATAAATGTCTTTGTTTCTGCTCTAACCTTACGCAAACAATGCTGCTCTACAACTCTATACTACCAGCCACAAAGACAACAGCTGGACAAACATCTGTCTACCTCTGACATCCACCAGCTCATCCACACAACAAACAAACATCAACAACCAGGAAGCAGCTTCACCTCTGATCACACACACACTCAACTCTACTCACTCACCTGGAGGAACAACAACAGTCAGGTGGATGATGATGCTGTTCTTCCATGAGCGTGTTTCTCCAATGAAAACACGGCAGTCGTATGTTCCACTATCAGCAGTGTTCACATCCTTCAGAATCAAAGACACGTCTCCATCCTTCATCTGTCTGTCCTGCAGATCCACCCGGTTCTTAAAAGATGGATGCTCATCTTCTGGAACAAACTGACCATCCTGATACAAAAGCACATATTTATCTGTGAGGTCAGCTCTGCTCCAATGTACAGATTTGATGTTGTTGTTTGGAGCTCGACATGTCAGAGTGACGTCCTGTCCAGACTCAGCTGTGACGTTTTTCTGGTCTGAAAGAGGAAACAACACAGAGCAGAGAGGTTAAAGGTCAAAGTACAATGATGATCAGAATGATTGACTTTAAATATTTTTGTTTATTTCCTTTGACATTTGAGTTTTTAGTCATGTTGGATTTAATGAACCTCTGAACATCCAACAGCTCTTTAAATGTTTTAAAGTGGAGTTTTCATAGTTGAATATGTTCTGTTGTCTCTTTCTCTTTAGTCTCTCTCACACTCCTGTCACACTGGTGTGTGTGACTGCAGCAGCATCTGCACATGTGCAGCTGTCGGCTGCTCCTCCTACACTCAGCTTCAGTCTAACCTGATGTGACTCTAACTCTATTCCTGCCATGTGATTGGTTCAGAGTGATGCTATTTTCATTGTTATTGAACTTTTATGTTACCTGTCAAAACAAAGAGGGAATGAATTCTATTGACTTTCTATTGAGTATGTTTCATGTTTCTACTGAGGAAAAGTTATTTTGCAAAAATTAAGTGTGCCTATGCCATGAGGCACACTTATTACTATTCGTCGGATTTATTCTTCTTCATATTATTATTATTATTCTTCAGTTTCCACCCGAAATTTTGCAGCGTAATTCACCCCGCAGTTTTGAGCCAAGTTTCATATATGTTACCTCATTTTGTGCAGCTGGATCTGGAATAACTGAGTTGTTTGGTGGTGCCTAACACGGAGCTACAACAGAGGGCAGCGAGCCACCGGTGTATGACAGAAAGGACATGCGGGAAAAGAGACATGCGAGGCGGCGAGGCGGCGGCCGATCGACCGGTGGTGGCTAACGCGGAGCTCAAACAGAGGAGAAGCAGAGCCAAGGCGGCTGCCGGTTGGAGCGTTAGGTTAACTGAATTTCAGGTAAGAAGTTATGAACTGCACTCTATTTGGGTCAGATATAAACCGAGTTTAGGTGTAGTTTATTTTTGTTGTGCTGACTTTTTACAATCAGTTACAATAACTCGTACTGCATGCTAGCTAGCACGATAGAGTTTCTATACAGCTGAGTGCGCGGTAAGTTGCTGATGTTGAACTTTATTTTATTCATAAGGGTTAGTTCGTAGAGTTGCCAACCGTTTCGTACAAACGGATTCGTCCCACATTCAGAGAAAATATGACGTGTTTCATATTGAGCTGAAAAGGAACACAGTTTGTCCCATACTTCAGGTACAACAGAAGAAGACACAAAGCTTGATTTATTCTGTCGTTACTCAGCCTCCCTTGTCATTCTCTCGCCTGTTGCAACTTCAATCATGAAACTGATCAATGATCGGCTTTCCTCTCTTGTTTGTTTATCGCGCTAAACAACAGCAGCACGTTTAAGCTTGATCAGCTGTTGTCACTCACTTTCGACCACTGACCAATGCCTGCCCGTCCGACTCCGTCTACACCTCCAAACACACTCTCCCCCTCAACCACCGGACGAGCCCCCAAATGTTAAGGTTCATTTTAAGGAGAGAGAGATGGTGGAGATCGGAATAACACACTGACCCTGTCAGGTGGAGTCAAACGAAGATTTTAATGAAACACACGCAGCGTGGAAGATGTTCCACTGTGTACAAACAGCATCAGATCTCGTCTCCAAACTTCAAAATACAGTTTTTATACATTGGGGTGTAACACCCCCTCTTGCGTTCACAAATACAATACATGATACGTCAACTCAAAACCACAAATATTCTATTTGACAACTTGTGACACAATTAAAGGACACTGGCTTCCATCTTCTCCCCGGTGGTTTCCCGCAAGCCACCTCAGCTCTCGCATCGTGCACCTGCTTCTTCATCAAACAGTCACGGACACACAGAAACACAGTCACAGCAAGCATGCTCAAACTTTCACCTACAAATGAACCTCTCTAACTGTATGTGTGTGTATGTGCTAACCACAATAGGGTGCTAACCCTATTTCACCTCTTTACTTATGCAACCAGTGTGTAATAATCTTGACTTATATGTAAAATGTATTAAACAACTGTTTCAATCAAGAACCTCTACTAAAAGCTTAATCAAAGATATAGATGCATAAAAGATAATACAAAGTAACCTGCTCAAAATAACTTGCACTCAGACTCTGCTTTCGGTTTCACTTCTGCAGAAAGCATGCCCTGCAAACATGTAGTTTCCTGTCTTATTTTGGCACAGAGTATATTTTCTCTCACAATGCAGGCTGCATATAAACATTTAAGATTATAAAAGCATTCAAAAGCATTTCGGGTTATAGATTCAACTCCACAGTTTAAAGTGGTTCTTACTGCTCCTATACTAAAGACTAATTAATTGAGTGCCAATATGTTTAAACCTATGACTACAATATCAATACTTGTGGATTAATGAAATAGTAATGATGATTATAGCAGCAAAATATCCCTGTACCCTACAACACTTTAATGCTAGCAGCCTGTCACTAAAAACACAGTTCTTCTTTGTTTGGTTGAATATATGAAAAATGTCAAAGAAAACAAAATTTAACAGTCACGATAGTGTTGTTCAACGATTTGTGCACAACAACAAAAATGGGACCTCTCTCATCCATCAGTCATCATGTGGACATTTTTCTGACACACTTTGAAGCTGATGGACGTTTTGTGTCTGCACTAAGTACGTTTTCAGCAGCTATGGCACCGGCAGGATTCACTTTCACAGACTCACAACCACCAGCTTCACCCCTCCCCTCCCCCTCCCCCTCCAGCTGTAGGCTTTAACATTGAGTTTTCCCACACATGTTTACAGACGAGTTAGAGAGCAAGAGAAGAAGAGACTGATTCATAAATGTCTTTGTTTCTGCTCTAACCTTACCCAAACAATGCTGCTCTACAACTCTAGACTACCAGCCACAAAGACAACAGCTGGAGAAACATCTGTCTACCTCTGACATCCACCAGCTCATCCATACAACAAACACACATCAACAACCAGGAAGCAGCTTCAACTCTGATCACACACATACTCAACTCTACTCACTCACCTGGAGGAACAACAACAGTCAGGTGGATGATGATGCTGTTCTTCCATGAGCGTGTTTCTTCAATGAAAACACAGCACTTGTATGTTCCACTATCAGCAGTGTTCACATCCTTCAGAATCAAAGACACGTCTCCATCCTTCATCTGTCTGTCCTGCAGATCCACCCGGTTCTTAAAAGATGGATGCTGGTTGGCTGGATCAAAGTGACCATCCCGGAACAATAGCACGTACTGTGGCACCAGGTCAGCTCTGCTCCACATTGTAATTCTGATGTTGTTGTTTGGAGCTCGACATGTCAGAGTGACGTCCTGTCCAGACTCAGCTGTGATGCTTTTCTGACCTGAAAGAGGAAACAACACAGAGCAGAGAGGTTAAAGGTCAAAGTACAATTATGATCAGAATGATTGACTTTAAATATTTTCTTTATTTCCTTTGACATTTGAGTTTTTAGTCATGTTGGATTTAATGAACCTCTGAACATCCACCAGTGGCCCACTGAGGGGGAATTTTAGCCTCATGCTAAACATGCAAAGTGTCAGAAACTACAAGATGTTAGTTTCCACAGAACAACAACATGTGCTAATAATAAGTGATCATAATGTGTGAGAAAGTAGCCTCTTATTACAAGACACTGTGAGTCTTATTCCTCAAACTATGCACATCACACTGACACACACCTAGACCTCTTTGTCTCTATCACAGCTGGATTACAGATTATTAATCCACACAGTCTCCATTTAGCCTTGTATCACTTTCACACACATTATTATTGACATGTTAACAGGCTGATACTCTTCACTCAGTGTCAGTTTCTAACACTAAATCTCACCTGCAGAGACAAACACAAAGACGCTGAAAAACAGGAAATAAAATTGCGCCAAAATTATTACTTAATTATATTCAATATTAAAAGAGGAATATTCTTTCCTTTGTGTCACAAATTATAGCAACAAATATTTTTAAAAAAGGACAATTTCAGGTCATCCCAGCATTAGTTAAATTAATTAAATGCGACAACTGACATGTGTTTTTATTCATCAATGTTAGATGGTTTTATTTTTGTTGTTGTTTTTCTTTGTTTTAACTGGCTGTCAGGAGTTTTCCTGTATTGCAACTGTAGAATTATAGGAATTATTTTAGGGTTACTGTTCATAACCATCATCTTTATCATTGCATTAATTATCATTTCATCAAAGCGTTTATTGAAGCTGCTGGCATTATGTTATAATTTGTATTACAGGGGTTATCATAATCTAATATTAACATGTTTATTACAGGTGCAGTTATAACTACTTTAAAATGATTGAGTTAAATATATATGTATCATAACTCATATGCTGAGTATATTGTTACAGTAAAATAGTAGCTGAGCAAAGGCCTGAATGTATTCAGCTTCTTGTGGTATTTGAGTTTGCCTAGTTACAGGTGACGGAAGGATGTCCAGTCCAGGGTGACCTCAAAGGCCTTAGGTCATCACCATATTCGGAAGAGTATGCCACAAGGAGGAACCTCTATGTTGCATTTAATTCTTAAAATACATGAATGTTCTGTACATGCAAATTATGTGCTTGAAAACGCAAGAAGGGGAGTTACAATACCCTGATGTTATAAAAGCAATCTAGAGTGTATTTTGGGCAGAGATGTACAACTGTTCTGCAGTTTGCACCTCTCCACGCTGCGTGCATTCATTAAAAATCAATTGTTTGATTGACCTCTTCTGGACCATCATTGTTTTACTCTCGTCCTCAATTTCGAACCCGTAACATTTGGTGCATTGGCCGAGGTTGAGGGAGAAAAGTTGGAGAATGAGACTGAGAGGGTCCAAGGTGCTCAAACAGGCAGACACGAGTCAGTGGTCGAAGTGAGTTGACATAAGCCGGCTTATTCAAAGGTAAGGCACTACCTGTTGAATTATTTCCAAACAGTGCTGAATTGGTTCTGACAAAATTGAAAGTCTACTCACTGAAAATTACTGGTAAGAGTCTGTTTTGATTTTGGTGAAAATCTCATGAGAATTGAAGTTGAAGTAATGATAATGTAAGGTTAAGTGACAGTACTGATTAAAGGAAAAGCAGTTGGACTGCTACGAGGATTTAAATGCAGTTGGACTGCTAAGGAAAGAGAATTTAAAGTAGTTGGACTACTGAATTTAGGATTATAGGTAATTTGGGAACTGTGTATGGTGATACAGTCATAATTGAATATAAAGCTGGGCTTGGACATCAATAAAGTCGGTTTGGTGGTTTCATAGGATGTCTTTAAAAACATAATTAAATTTCTGTAGAACGGAACTGTGGGAAGTTCTAAGAAAGTGCATTGTTCGGAGGTGACGCTCCAAATTTCCTGGGGACGCTCAGGATTTTCCGTTGGACGGGATAGTCCGATTGGCAATTGTGGACAACTGGGGACGGTCCAAAATAGCTACTGATTGGATCAGTTGACCGTTTGGAACGGTGTTTGCACTTTTTTTGGGCAGTAAAGCTTGGAGCTTGGGCGTTGGACGCTTTTAAATTTACTTAGGATATTTAGGGATTAGAGCAGATACAGTTTGGAACTGAGACTGTCATTGATTATCAAAAACTTGGAGTTTGTCCCTTGGAGGGTTAATTCAAATTTTGTCTAAATTATGTAGGTTGTGCAATTTAAGGCCTTGTAAATATTATTTAATTTATCAGACGTCTCTGTGTTATAATTTCTATGTTTGTATATAGGCTCTGTCTGCCACGGGCACTGCAGCAGGCTGGTTATTTTGAGAGTGTGTCTGTGTCTATGTAAATGAGATGCCTGTGACTTATTTCGAGTGACATTTCCTGTTTACTAATGAGTGGCTAATGACTGACTGCAGAGCTTGGGTGAAGGACGACTTATATTGGTGTTTTAAGGGAAGAATTGCTTTTATTTCTACTTTGTTGGCATTACGGTTGTTAAATACGATGACTACTTTATGATACATGTCTGTCTCATTTTATATGTGTGCGAGTGGCTTTCAAATGTAGTTTTGTAATGTAACCTGTACACTCCATGGAGGAAACAGACCATGGAGTTTTGGAAGAAGATAGCAGAGATATGACTGGCTTTACGTTTAGTCTTGTGTTGACTCCAATAACGGATGGTCAGACAGGGCTGGTTAAAACAGAGGTGCGTGTTTGCTGTGAAATAGGGGCCACTGACCATGACTCAAAACACAAAGGCTGTTAGATTAAAAATTACTGTGAGTAACGGTTTGACTTTTGACTAGGGAAATAATATGCTTACTTTTGGGTCTATGAAGATATTTGACCTTCAGTGATGTTATGAGAGGTTTCAGTTTTCTTTTTCTTTTTCTTTTGACTTGCTCTTTCTGATCATGGAAGGCATGTCCAAGATACTCGTATGAAAGCGTATTTCGAGTGATTTTAATTGTGTGAATGCTGTCAGTATTTGATTTGAGTGACTGTGTGATTTGTCTGAGTAAGTGAAAAGGGGGAGTTTGAAAGAAAAGGCAGTGTGTGAGACGATTACTGAATGACTAAAGAGGTTAGAACCTTTAAACGTGTGTATGGAATAAAGGAGTTAGATTAGTTTGAAGAACAGGAAATATGGCTCTGTGTACCGGGGCTGCAGCGACAGGAAATAGTGAACAGGAACTTTGCATGCCCATATATGGGAACTGAGTGTGTACAGAAAGAACACAGAGAGACAGACGAGGCCCATGGAGCAAATGAAGCCTTTAAGAAAAATGAATATATCACTAATTGTATGTTTTAGTGTGTCAATACAGGTGGACTCTCTCAACATTGCAACCTTGAGTTCAGCAGCAGAAAAGTAGATTAAAAGAATTGGGAGAATAAGCCAGTTTTGGCTCGAAATTGTGCGGACTGGATCTCTCACTTTGTCCCTGAAGCGGAGAAGAAGTTCAAAGGACAGTCAATCGCCTGATGAAGACCGACAGAACATCGTGGACTTGAATACAGCAGGCAAACGACAGTGCCACTGATCCATTAGCACTGATGACGACTGACGACCAGCAGCAGCATGTAAGAGTACTGCAACATGTACTGTGAAAATACAGGCTGGGCAGTTGAACAGTGGGATAAAGAATTGTGGAAGAGCACTGGACATTGAGTGATATTTTGCCACGCTGGGACTTAATCTGAAAGAAAGACTGTAAAGAAACAGAGAAGAAGACAACAGCTGAGTTGAGACTGTGTTTGCTGGAGCTTTGAAGCCCGAACAGGACATTGTGCAGAGAGGACCAGTGAGAGATGAAGCTGGACGAGTTGGACTGCGAGAATATAGGATATAATTGGATTGAAAGTTGAAAGCCTGAACTCATGACTGTTTAGGGATGTCCACCACAGCATAACAAAGAGGTAAACACTAGAAAAGGTGAGAATAATGAAAGAAATAATTGTCATTACCTTAAGGAATAGAAAACACACATACAAATTGTTACATGTGAGATTATTTTTGAAATGAATTAGAAGTGAGATAGTTTGAATCTAAAGCTCAGTGGTGAAATGCATAAATTAAATATGAATATATAGGATGCAATGAAGAAGCAGTTTACACTCAATTAACATAAAATGCAAGGAAGAACACGCTTACATGCATGGCATAATTGGTGTTTCTGATCAGAGATAGAGAAATGGGTTATTTAGGCACTTGTGATAATAATGAAAATGTCTTAGTTTTGTTATTTTCAGGAGTAAAGCAGAACCGGACAAATTCTCCACAGCAGCAGTCGGAAGAAAATTATAGGTTAACATCAATGGATATGTTAAGGCAAGTTTCTGGTTGAATTGTTCACAGAATGATGTGTCCAGGAACCTGAAAAGTAGCCCTAACTCCTGGCTGAAGACCAGGAGTGCTTTTATTTAAGGTGGGAGATCAAAAGTTTGGGCTAGTAATTCGGGAAAGAAAAAAACTGACTGCTTAACTGGAGAATTGGGAAGGAGTCTGGGAGACTGCGAAGCCATAGATGCAAAATACCACACACAAACAGAAAATGCATTAACCCTACAAAGACAAGCTCATGAAGCTTGTCTAATCAAAGCTTGATGCATAGAGACATTGATTGAAAACCCGGCTAAGAACACAAGCGTATGCAATGAAGATCAGCTTGCTGGTTGTATGAGTGAGAGAATGGTGTGAATGTTTAATAAAATAAATGGAAATTAACAGAAGAAAAGTGATTAAAGCAGTTTTATAAGAGTGAGTTAGGAGTGCTTTTGCACTGATTGATAAAAGTAAGTGATTAGTATAGAAAGAAAATGAAAATAATTCAATAAGGTGTTAAGGTTTCCACATGCATTTCTGTTGAGGTGCAGATTTGGACAAGAAATTTATAATTTAGTGTTGACACATTGTTATAACGTGTTTATATTTTAGGCTGAATCTAAGTATGGTGAAGTGTCTAAGGGGACATGGTTGTGTGTAAAAGCGGTGCAGTTTGGACAAGGTTTTCAGTGCGTTGAACGGGTGAAATTTAAGATGGTTTAAGATTTTTGGGGCTGTTGTTTTCATTTTAATAGAGGGAGTTTTGATAAACATGGACATGTCTAAAAGGGCCCATAGTTTTATAACAGTGCACTTAGAAAAAACCTGTCAGGTGATTTTGTTTTGTACTTTGATGAGCTAACAATCAGCTCTCTTTTTCTCATTTTGCTCTAAGCAGGCCTGGAAGAGAGTGAACTGACGGCGCGGACAAATTACCAAGTAAGGATTGCAGCGAGTCAATCCAGTCAAAAGTATAGAGAACTATTTTCCTAAAAAGGAAAAACGAAATAAAACAAATGATTGAGCTCATTTTGCTGATGTGGAGCATCTGATGACGTGCGCAGAAGGCTGCAGTATCAGCAAAAATATCATGTGAATGCATGTGAGTGAATGCGGTGATCGGACCAAGAGGGAAATAAATAAAAGGTTGACAAACAGGAGGAGTGGAAGACTTAATTCTGGGGATCTTGATGTTTGTTTTGAGAAAATTATTTACTGGGGTTCGATTATGTTATTACATTATAGAATGCCAAATGCTAAAAGGAAACATTGTTTGAGGTAACTCAAGTTACCATTAACTGAGGTAACACATGATTAATAACTGTTCTGTTTAAGTTTATTTTGTGTTATAACACAGGTTGGATCATAAGTGGGGAAATTGAGTATGAAATGTGAAGTTCTGGGTAACACACAGGTTTTTGTTTCTAGGACGTTCCAAGGATGCAGGCTGTGGATGGAGCCAAGAAAAGATTTGACATGAGGATTAATTTGATTTCATTCCTTAAAACAGGTTTGAAGGTCCGGAGCATGTAGACTTAATATGATATGACTAACCTTTCCTTTTAATGCCCTAACCTGAGTGAAGGATTTTGAGTTTGTAACACATGAGATGTGTCACAAAAGGGGGAGTTACAGGATTTAAGGTTTAATTTGAAAGGGTTTTAGGATTACTTGATGATGTTTAGGTTTTTGATAATTTAGGTATGGTAAAACTGAGGCAGAAAGTGTTATTTTCAGGTTATTTTTGATTTCTAGAATAAGAGGTTATAATTTAGGCGTGCACATACAGATATGTCAAAGGAAAATTGTATATATGTTATTAGCTACATGAAATGTGTCTACGTGACTTTTACCTAATAACTTATGTGATGATAAAGTTGTTTACCGACTAGCAGCTTGCTCTCTTATTGAACATACAGACTTAGAAAAGGGAACTTAAGCTCTGAGTTATGAGAATAACTCTGGTATTTTGTAAGTAGACAGGAAACACGTCGAGACCGCCAGATAGGGCAAATGTGTTAGAGCTTGTAATTAAATGTGGGCTTGAAAAGAGGAAGCAAATTTGGTACAGGACGTGCTTGAGATGATCAGATGAGAGAAGGGGAAGGTCAGGAATAGTTTAAACTAAGATTGAGAAATTAAATTGGGTGAAAGGGGTGTAGCAAGTAGATTCAGGGCAGCTCACAGCCTGGTGTAAACGCATAGTGCCGTCACACAGCTTAAGTTATTTGTTTGATTTATTTTATGACAAAATAATAAGGAAACATTGAAAACATACAACCCGTTGAGGAGACAGATAGGGTTGGGGAATTGAAAGGGTTGGTTTGCTTAGCATAATGCACTACAAAGTATACAAGGTTTATATAACATGATGCAAACACACGAATCAGAGACACGTAATGAGAAAACTGATTAGAATGTTCCTTACAACTACATGTTTATTGTATGCAATGATATTAACTATGGCTGTGTTGTTTATTGTCTATATTTTGCAGGGCACTCCGAACCACTTGTCTGAACACGGAGGCCAGTCCAGCCCAGCACTTCCTGAGACTGTAGTTGCTAAAACAGGATCGGTAAAAAGACAAAAGCGCGAGGGGTCAGGTAAAGGTGATGAGAGTCTCAGCAGGAATAAGGGCATAGGGTTGAATTATGGTAAAGGGTCTACCAGCTCATTCACATTTGATTTGTGTGACGTCATTAAGTGTACAGGAGCTAGTAGTAGCTGGAGAGCGTATGATGTACGGGTCTGCAATCACCCCATGATATGCTTAGGGTAAATTTAGTTGATGCAAAGTCTAAGCCGCTCGCAGAAAGCTTAATCACCATTCTGACTGATCAGATGGTAACTTCGGGAACAGTAGCTCAAAAAGGAACAGGAACCAAAAGGGAGAGTACTTCTGACAACAGATTACTTTAGACTGAAGCTTAAAGAGTTGATAAAGCGCCCACGGGTTTCAAGGACAGTAACCTCTGGCTTGATTGGGTGGCTCAAGATGCTAGAGAACAATATGTATCTGACTGTGTTGCCTGTGCTTCAGCTAGGTCACGGTTGTTTACAGAGCCCGCACCATTGCATTAGAGGATGAGTGGGGCTATGATTGTATGTTACAGTTAACTAGAAGTGAAGTGACTACTGGCAACTGTACTTTGTTGTCCAGACTTTTCCTGCCATTTCAAAGCAGACAGCAGTGGGACCATTTATGCTAAAATAAGATAATTACATGTTTCAAGTTTTCTACAGATAATGAAAAGTACAAGGTGGGAGAGATCGACCCAACTAGGTGTGCTGTCACACTCACAGGACGAACCACCAACAATGTAAGCGACCCTACCACGGTAATTGGAACATGGGCAAGAAGTGGGCTCTACTAATACTGTGGGGAAGATATTCGTGTTCCTATGGGAAGCGTGGGGACATGTGCGATGGTGCGATTGGGAGCTCCGATCATGCTTATTGGAAACCAGGTAAAGGCTATTCCACAACATAACACGTGAACTTTAGCTGCCATACGTAAGAGATACATTTTGGCCAAAGAGGGACCCAGACTACCCATGCATATGATCCTCGTTTGAACTCGCCGACCTGGATAGACTCCATAGGAGTGCCCAGGGAGTTCCTAATGAGTGCAAGCTGGTAAGTCAGGTAGTTGCAGGATTGGAGAGTATATTTCTTTGGGTAACGCCTAAGAAAAATGTTGGCCGTATTATGTTCATTACAACCTGCTGAGACTCTCTAACCAAACCAGGGACGCCATGATGGGGTTCGCAGAACAATTAGGTCCGAGTTCACTGACGGAGAGCAAAATCGAATTATCTAAAACCATGTATGAGCACTCAGGTATCGAAAATCTGCTGGCGCCCTGGATGACATCTGTGTTTGGACAATGGAAAGGTGTGGCTAAGTAAACTTGGCAAGTGTCAGTGATGTTTTCTTTGACTGTACTTTTGGGAATATTGGTCATCGCTAGTTGTGGTATCATTCCTTGTGTCAGAGGATGGTTGGTAAAGATAATGGCGAGGGTTGCGAACCCCTGCCTGGGTTGAGGGAAATTCTTTATTCCTATTATATAATCTGCATTATTATGATTGCATTAAGAACATGTTTTACAGCATTGTTTACCAGTAATATTGTCTACAGGGTTCATATTGCATTGAATAGGGTTGTCATCACATTCATTCTATTCACAGGTTTAGTTCATTTTATACACATTGCATAACTGTGCTTGTTTAGAGTTGATGTTCCGTCCAAAGGGTTTTAAGCTTCACTGGTGAGAGTGTCCAGGTGATACATGTTGAGGGAAGATGAGAACATAGCAGGTTAATTGCATGCATGCTTACAATACACATAAATCTAGTAGCAGGCCTGAGCGAAGGCCCAAGTGTCTTCTACTTCTTATTTGAGACCTGCGCCAATTCAGTTTACTTAGTGATTGATGACGAGGGTCCATTCCACTAGATTTCCACTAGAGAGGGATCCAGGAAAGGAGCAGAGACCACTTAAGGATGAAGTGTTTTCAAGTGGGAGCTGGCGTTTTATTACTGGACCACCTAGATGACGTGAGGTTATTGTCTGGTTTGCTGAGTCAGGGGACGGCTAGAGAGGGTCAGAGCGAAGGCAGTAGACCTGGGAATGGTGGTTTCGGGGCCCATGATGCCATTAATGGATCTAGAGGTGACAGAGTGGGTCAAGGAGTGACGTCTCTGGAAGAGACGTCAAGAGAGGGAATTGTAGAATTATAGGAATTATTTTAGGGTTACTGTTCATAACCATCATCTTTATCATTGCATTAATTATCATTTCATCAAAGCGTTTATTGAAGCTGCTGGCATTATGTTATAATTTGTATTACAGGGGTTATCATAATCTAATATTAACATGTTTATTACAGGTGCAGTTATAACTACTTTAAAATGATTGAGTTAAATATATATGTATCATAACTCATATGCTGAGTATATTGTTACAGTAAAATAGTAGCTGAGTAAAGGCCTGAATGTATTCAGCTTCTTGTGGTATTTGAGTTTGCCTAGTTACAGGTGACGGAAGGATGTCCAGTCCAGGGTGACCTCAAAGGCCTTAGGTCATCACCATATTCGGAAGAGTATGCCACAAGGAGGAACCTCTATGTTGCATTTAATTCTTAAAATACATGAATGTTCTGTACATGCAAATTATGTGCTTGAAAACGCAAGAAGGGGCGTTACAATACCCTGATGTTATAAAAGCAATCTAGAGTGTATTTTGGGCAGAGATGTACAACTGTTCTGCAGTTTGCACCTCTCCACGCTGCGTGCATTCATTAAAAATCAATTGTTTGATTGACCTCTTCTGGACCATCATTGTTTTACTCTCGTCCTCAATTTCGAACCCGTAACACAACCCAGGTCGGAATAAAAAGGCTCAGACTGGTTTACGTGTACACGGTCGAGGGAGACTCGCACCCCGTGCAATAGTTGTCAGCCTTTTATTCATAGCATTCTCAGAGACGTACAGGAAGAGATAAAATAGAACTGTGCTGCAGGCTTCCTGTTGAGTCTGCACAGAGTGTAACTTCCCCATTTAAGCTGAATACTGAAAGAGCAAACACATTTAGATAATGAAATGTACTTTTAAGCATAACACAATAAACATCCTAAAATCCTAAGAAATCCCTTAACATTCCCTCCTGTTGTTTGATCTTTCCTTCTATATATGTACATAGCAACCACTGACAGTGCATCAGTCTATGGCCACTTGCAGACATCTTTAGCCAAGACATCAGAAAATAGTGGGTTCTGTGAGTATGTTATATCCAATTGTCTGTCCCATTATCATCTTCATCGTTCTGTGATAGGGTGATGTAAGCATGAATTGAAGCAGTTACCATTTTTGATACCATGTTCTTCAAACAAGGTATGACACATGAAGTGAAAAGACACAATAACAGTATTATAACACAAACAAAACATGTCCTTTAATCAGCAGGGACTCCCAAGAGCCACTTAAGCCAGTCATCTGTGTTTGTGGCATAGTCCCGGTGTTGTGCATCCCGAAGTTGTCTCAGTGTTTTCAGAGCATCAGTCATGTTCGGTGAGTGCACATTATCTGGAATGTATGTGCAACATGTGTTGTTAAAGGGGACACCTTTCTCCTTTCTCGGCGAGAATCATGTCCAATGTGTTGCATTACTGCAATGCGCAGAGCGTCAATTTCCTGACCCCGTTCGTCGTTGAATTTACATGAAGCATTCAGAACCTTTTGTCTTTCAGTCCAAAGTTTCCTCTGGGACATCGGAACCCCATATGGAATCACGCTGCTTGAGGTCTGGGGTGCTTCATCTTTTCCTTGTTGTTGACGTTGATATTGACGTGGCGTCCATGGTTATCTTGAAAGTGTGGTCAGATATGAAAATGGGAGCGCACTGACCTGTCCAATTCCCAGGAAGGATATCCCAGGCCATCCCTTGCACCCAGAAGGTGCCATTTGAGATGTAGCTGCTCTTCACGGGCCCTCCAGGAGCGTGTGTCTGTACTGCTTTACAGTTGGTGGTGTTTCCCATTGGCGTGGATCCGTTCTCTTGGCGGTAGCATAGGCTGGGGCTCAAATTCCCATTGTTTCCAAGAAAGACTGGGAATGATTTAGCCTTACTTCTGTAAGGCGTAGCTTGCGGCACACTTTGCTTGAATTATGTCCATTCCCTTCGCATACAAGGTGGCGTATTGTGTCGTTGGGGGCATATAGGAGCAAACATAGCAGTCTTTTCTGGGTGTGCTGTCATGTATATATCGATACCATGCGTTGTTCATCTTCTTTCTTTCGGGTGAGTGTTAAGAAACTCACCAGGAGTGCACTAGGAGGACAAGTGTCTTCATGATGACCAGACACACCTGTGACCTCTGATGAGTAGACTACTGGCAAGAAGAAGAAGGCGGGGTATACCCGATCAGCCCTCCCTCCACCAATAGATCACCATACAGGAGTTAGGGGTGTCGGCGTCTAAACGTTTAGGTTGTCACTCACTTTTTTGCAGAGGCTTTGATGGATCCAGGATGGTCTTTCTGCTATTTTGCAGGCAGTAGGTGTGGTGAGTAGCACTTGATAAGGACCTTCCCACCTTGGTGAACTCCAATTTTTCAACCTGCAAGATACTGGAGAGTTGCCTAGAACAATCTCTTTATTTTCAACCAATCTCAAGTTTGTGAAGTTCACTAGAGCGTATTCTGAGCCTTGGCTTTCATTTAGCTCAATAAAACTCATGTGGATTGTATGAAAAGGATGAGGTGGTGTGCATTATGCGCATTATGTGCATTATGTTTTTGGCAAATCATGCATGTTCCGACAAATTTCTGAAAGTTTATCTACCACTCCTACTCCCCCCCCCTCCTGTGTAGATGCAACACTACATTTTGACTTAAGGCATTTTAGGCAATTCCTATTTCTCAAAGAATTCATACATCTTACATATTTCAAACTTTTAAGTTAGGAAAAACTTTGCATTGCTTATAGCTCATAGCTCACAGCTAAAACTCGTCATTGTTAAATCATGTGCCTAATCATTATATGTCACTGTGATCCACAATAATCACAAATTTGTTTTCCAAACTTACAAAACAAACAAACAAAAACAAAACAAATTGCCTATGGCATCAAGGCTTTGCGTTCATATTAATTGAGTGTAAGCTGCTTTCTGCATTGCAAGTGTTTATTGCCATAAGGTTTAATTCATGCATCATATCACTGAGTTCTAAGTTCAAATTATCTCTTCTGACCCTTTCCAGAAATAATTTCACATATAACAATTTGAGTATGTGTTGTCTATTCATTCTATTCATAGAGTCTATTCATAGAGTTCTGTTTCTCTCTGTGGGCTGTCTTGACACACCACAGGCACACATATTTCCTGTTCCTGCAGACTAATCGAACTCTTTCATTTCTCTTTGTATTCATAGTCTATAAAACCTCTTTAATTCTACTAAATCTTGATCTAAAAACGATACACCTTTATTCCACACACACTTTTAAATTGAGCTCTTTCAGACCTCAGGAATCATCACACACACTGCCTTTTCTCTCAAACTTCCACTCGTTCACTCACTCCACTATGAACCTTTGTAGTGTTATTATTACTTATGTTTTATTATTTTTGTATAGATCACACCCAGTCACTCAAAACCTACTACTCACAGCATTTACACAGTTAAAATCACTCAAAATATGCTTCCATACGAGTATTTCAGACATGCTTTTCAAGATATATAGAGGTCACTCACTGTACATCCACAGTAGTGAATTCAAACTCTATTTATACAATTGTAGTGAGCAAAACCAGCATCTCCATGCGCGTCACCGCTCCTCATTAGCTTGGTAGTGTCCACATATTTAATTCAGCTTCTCATTAGTTGTTAGTATAGGTTTGCTCTTCATCCTAACGAAGTCTCATCTAAGATGACAGGCTTACAAGCAGGTCAAGTGTCTCTATGCACCCGATTAGTGTAGTTATTTCCTTATTTTCTTCATCTCATATATCATTGTACTGAGTTTGAGCAAACCTTAAGCTTGAATCAGACTACTTTTAACAATCTTCCACCTCACATCATAACTGACTGAGGTGCCCCTTCTTATTGTTAATGTTATCATAGTATTTTTTATAACAGCAATAGTATATTACAATACACTACTTCACTACTAATATACAATAGTATATTAGTTTATATTTTATTATGTATCCATCAAAGGCCGATGTGACCTGCAGTTTCACACCTTCCCCAGCTGGAGACATTTTCCTTGGCTGAACAATGACACAGCCTTAATATACCTTATGCATCTCTCTTTTTATTTGATATTTGAATTATCTGGTTTCATGCATTCTATTCATTCTAGGCACGGTCGTCATGCCAACTATGTTTCATTGTTAATACCAGTTTACAGGTTGTTAACCTTCCTATTATCTCCTATTATCATGCTTATCACTAGATAAGCTCTGCTTTAATTTAAGTTAACCTTAATTTAACCTTTTGTTTATTCCACTTCACTCCACTTTCCATGCTTTAAAATACAACTCTTGTGTACTCTTTGTTTTCTTTTTAGCTTCCTTTTCAGTATTTATTTCTCCTTGGAGGGATTCTTATAATTTAGTCAATGCATTTTCCCTCCCACGTGGGACATTTAGGTTTTCTTTGGCTTTCTCCATCTATATGCACTAATTTGTCCAGCTCCTGGACATTTCTTTTCTAACCACCGCTCATCAGCAGTGAGTTACCCATTTTAATCCTTTTAATTTTAATACTTTACAACTACACAACTGCGGCACCTTCTCTGGCACGAGAATCGAGAGAGGTAGTTGACACGGCCTTCTACTTTCAAGCTATTCTTGAAAGCGGTGTCAACACGACCTGTTTCTCTCTTTTCACCAGTACTTGGGTGGCCAACAGCAAACAAAACAGTGGAATAGTTCAGCCTCCTTATTGTGCTGTAAAATCAACTTATTCCACCAACAAAAATAAAACAACAACAATACCTGTTCAACGCGTGCTACGTCTTACGGACCAGGTTTATCTAAAATAGCTTCCAGCCCCTTCCAGGCGAGCGTTTACTTCTAGAAACCCTACTAAAATAGCTTCCAGCCCCTTTTTCAGGCGAGCATTTACATTTAGAAATCCCCCTAAAATAGCTTCCAGCCCCTTTTTCAGGCGAGCGTTTACTTTTAGGAATGCCCCCTAAAATAGCTTCCAGCCCCTCTGGGCAAGCGTTTACATTTAGGAATGCTACCAACCCCTCTGGGCGAGCCGGGCCTAGACGTTTTACGCGAGGTGTCTGAGTGTTAATATTCACCTGGTTGCTGCCGGTCTCTCAGGTTTACCTCATCGACCCCCACCGCCGTGGACCACTTATAAGAACGCCGGCCAGAACCCGAATTCACGTCTCTGGACTCTATCCTGTACCTAGACAGGAGCTGTCGACAGACTTCAGCGCGGGCTTCTCAGGACGGCAGGACTCGATGAGGCTTTCCTGTGGGATCTCACAAAAATGCTGTGTCCCAATCCGGCTCGAAGGACCAAGAAATGTCAGGAGTTTTCCTGTATTGCAACCCAGGTCGGAATAAAAAGGCTCAGACTGGTTTACGTGTACACGGTCGAGGGAGACTCGCACCCCGTGCAATAGTTGTCAGCCTTTTATTCATAGCATTCTCAGAGACGTACAGGAAGAGATAAAATAGAACTGTGCTGCAGGCTTCCTGTTGAGTCTGCACAGAGTGTAACTTCCCCATTTAAGCTGAATACTGAAAGAGCAAACACATTTAGATAATGAAATGTACTTTTAAGCATAACACAATAAACATCCTAAAATCCTAAGAAATCCCTTAACACTGGCTTAGATAAAAACTCTGTTTCACACCTCTAATTGGAACAGAAAACTGTGATCAGACTGTGAATACGGTCCAGCGATTGAACCCTGAGGGATCAAAGCTGTCCTGCCATCACATAGGAAGTCATGACAGATGTTTTGAACCTTTTAAGGACACTTTCTGTACATCAGCATTTCAGGCCTGAAACATAATGCAGGAAGCAGCATCTTCAATTCAATTCAATTCAATTCAATTCAATTCAATTCAATTCAATTCAATTCAATTTAAATTATACAGCGCCAAATAACAACAACAGTCGCCTCAAGGTGCTTTATATTGTAAGGTAGACCCTAAAATAAGAGATACAGAGAAAAACCCAACAATCATATGACTTTCCTATGAGCAAGCACTTTGGCGACACTGGGAAGGAAAAACTCCCTTTTAACTGTAAGAAACCTCCGGCAGAACCAGGCTCAGGGAGGGGAGGCCATCTGCTGTGACCGATTGGGGTGGGAGAAGGAAAACAGGATAAAGACATGCTGTGGAAGAGAGAGAGAGTAATAGCACGTACGATTCAATTCAGAGAGGTGACTGAAAAGGAAAAACTCAATGGACTCAATCCCCAGCCGGAAGGCACAGGGACCAAACTATCTCATCCAGCGGTAGAAGCCTCAACGTACAGGAAGCATGCTGAGGGGATACTAGGGTACGCACCCCAGCCCGCCGCCACTCACCAAGGGCAACTCCAGACTGAGACAGAGTCCAGTGCCTCTCCAACTGACTGGTTTTAGAACCCAAGCCGTACATTGAGGTGAGCCAGTACATCTCGACTTCATGCACTAATAAAGGCTCCTTCCCAAACAGAGAGGTGACATTCCATGTTCCAATTGCTAGTATAATAAGCCAGGGATTGGTCTGTAAGGGGCCTCCACTCATAGCTGCCGTGTGGCACATATTGCACCCAACCCTAAAGCTTCCTCCTGCGGGTGCATTGAGTTTTCCCACACATGTTTAAAGACAAACTGCAGGTCATGAGAAAAAGAGACTGATTCATAAATGTCTTTGTTTCTGCTCTAACCTTACGCAAACAATGCTGCTCTACAACTCTATACTATATATCGTGGCTCAAGAGTTCGGAGTTCGCCTTGTAATCGGAAGGTTACCAGTTCGAGCCCCGGCTCGGACAGTCTCGGTCGTTGTGTCCTTGGGCAAGACACTTCACCCGTTGCCTAATGGTGGTGGTCAGAGGGCCCGGTGCCGCCAGTGTCCAGCAGCCTCGCCTCTGTCAGTGCGCCCCAGGGTGGCTGTGGCTACAACGTAGCTTGCCATCACCAGTGTATGAATGTGTGTGTGAATGGGTGAATGACTGGATATGTAAAGCGCTTTGGGGTCCTTAGGGACCATAAAAGCGCTATATAAATACAGGACATTTACCATTTACTACCAGCCTCAAAGACAACAGCTGGAGAAACATCTGTCTACCTCTGACATCCACCAGCTCATCCACACAACAAACAAACATCAACAACCAGGAAGCAGCTTCACCTCTGATCACACACACACTCAACTCTACTCACTCACCTGGAGGAACAACAACAGTCAGGTGGATGATGATGCTGTTCTTCCATGAGCGTGTTTCTCCAATGAAAACACGGCACTCGTATGTTCCACTATCAGCAGTGTTCACATCCTTCAGAATCAAAGACACGTCTCCATCCTTCATCTGTCTGTCCTGCAGATCCACCCGGTTCTTAAAAGATGGATGCTCATCTTCTGGAACAAACTGACCATCCTGATACAAAAGCACATATTCATCTGTCAGGTCAGCTCTGCTCCAATGTACAGATTTGATGTTGTTGTTTGGAGCTCGACATGTCAGAGTGACGTCCTGTCCAGACTCAGCTGTGACGTTTTTCTGGTCTGAAAGAGGAAACAACACAGAGCAGAGAGGTTAAAGGTCAAAGTACAATGATGATCAGAATGGTCAAAGGAGTTTGCAAAGAAAAGCCAGGGTTTCGGGTGAGCTCATTGTGAAACCTGGCCCCACCTTGTCAATGACCTCGCCCGAAACCCTGGCTGATTAGGTCCCACACCCGCTTTCACACCTGGGCGCATGTGATTAGAGGATCACCAGGGGGTCCTTTGTCCCTACTTGGGGGGATACTCCCACTGGGTTTAAATCTGGGACTCTCGGCCATTTGACCTTAGAACTGAAGAAGCTTCTCGGATGAGAGGTGAAACGTCTTCAAGCAACTTAAAGAAGTCCAGACGCTTTTCTTTGCAAACTCCTTTGACTACGATGACCTCGATGACTGAGAACCTTCACAGACACGATGATCAGAATGATTGACTTTAAATATTTTTGTTTATTTCCTTTGACATTTGAGTTTTTAGTCATGTTGGATTTAATGAACCTCTGAACATCCAGCAGCTCTTTAAATGTTTTAAAGTGGAGTTTTCATAGTTGAATATGTTCTGTTGTCTCTTTCTCTTTAGTCTCTCTCACACTCCTGTCACACTGGTGTGTGTGACTGCAGCAGCATCTGCACATGTGCAGCTGTCGGCTGCTCCTCCTACACTCAGCTTCAGTCTAACCTGATGTGACTCTAACTCTGTTTCTGCCATGTGATTGGTTCAGAGTGATGCTATTTTCATTGTTATTGAACTTTTATGTTACCTGTCAAAACAAAGAGGGAATGAATTCTATTGACTTTCTATTGAGTATGTTTCATGTTTCTACTGAGGAAAAGTTATTTTGCAAAAATTAAGTGTGCCTATGCCATGAGGCACACTTATTACTATTCGTCGGATTTATTCTTCTTCATATTATTATTATTATTCTTCAGTTTCCACCCGAAATTTTGCAGCGTAATTCACCCCGCAGTTTTGAGCCAAGTTTCATATATGTTACCTCATTTTGTGCAGCTGGATCTGGAATAACTGAGTTGTTTGGTGGTGCCTAACACGGAGCTACAACAGAGGGCAGCGAGCCACCGGTGTATGACAGAAAGGACATGCGGGAAAAGAGACATGCGAGGCGGCGAGGCGGCCGCCGATCGACCGGTGGTGGCTAACGCGGAGCTCAAACAGAGGAGAAGCAGACCCAAGGCGGCTGCCGGTTGGAGTGTTAGGTTAACTGAATTTCAGGTAAGAAGTTATGAACTGCACTCTATTTGGGTCAGATATAAACCGAGTTTAGGTGTAGTTTATTTTCGTTGTGCTGACTTTTTACAATCAGTTACAATAACTCGTACTGCGTGCTAGCTAGCACGATAGAGTTTCTATACAGCTGAGTGCGCGCTAAGTTGCTGATGTTGAACTTTATTTTATTCATAAGGGTTAGTTCGTAGAGTTGCCGTACAAACGGATTCGTCCCACATTCAGAGAAAATATGACGTGTTTCGTATTGAGCTGAAAAGGAACACAGTTTGTCCCGTACTTCAGGTACAACAGAAGAAGACACAAAGCTTGATTTATTCTGTCGTTACTCAGCCTCCCCTGTCATTCTCTCGCCTGTTGCAACTTCAATCATGAAACTGATCAATGATCGGCTTTTCTCTCTTGTTTGTTTATCGCGCTAAACAACAGCAGCACGTTTTAGCTTGATCAGCTGTTGTTAGAATTCATTTGATTTTAATTTCTAGTATCAGCTGATGTTTGCTGGAGCCACAGCTGTAAAAACGGCTGTTCCAAACCAGGAGATGTCCTTACTGAATCATCAGAGCTGAACTGGTGATGGAGAAACAGGTTTACCCTTTAGGTGACATGAATGAGTTGAAGGGAAGTTATGAACTGTTTCTGAGAGAAAAATAAACACCAAGCTCCTTTTTTGTGTAGCTCACAGCTGGTAACTGTGCAGGGGCGGGTCTAGCAAAGCTTTTGCCGGGGGGCCAGATAGGGCATTAACAGGGAAAGGGGGGCACAAAGATATACTTTTCTTTCTTACTCTCATATAAAATATTTAGCTTTTATTAGATAGTTATATGAATCTTACAACCAAAGTTTGTATAATAATACACAAGATTGGCTGTAGACCATTGTTCATCATTCAGAACACTGTGTAAAAATAACAAAAAGTGAATGCAATAGTGCATAAATATTTATTTTACGTGTTTGATATGTGTGGCGGGGCGTGGTCTGCAGTGCCGCTGCAGGGGAGGTGGACCCACCTGAGCGGCATCTGCAATCACGCCTCTCGGGAGTAAAGTCTGTGTTGTCTCTGTTTTTTGGGTGTGTGTCGGGCTGTGAGTTGAAAAGCTATAGCCGGCTGTGTGGGTAAACCAACCATGTGTGAAAAGTGGTCCATAACGTAATGCTTCAAAGCGTGTTCATGCAAACATTGTCGGGTCTGCCGTGGTACAATGGGACTTCTGCTCATGAACATGGGTGCACAGCATCTGCAAATCGGCGCTGTACGAAGTCACTTCATCTTTACACAAAACTGTAAGCTGTTATCTGTGAAGCGTGAGCGGTGTTTGTTTTTACCATAGTTCATGGTGGAGAATCGCGGCTCTGCTGAGTTTTGCCCAAAGTAGCCGTATGAATGGCAAACTACACTGATTAGCAGTGGCATAGGCACACTTAAAATTTCTTCTGAAATATTCGTTTCCTAGTTGTCTTTATCATTTCATCACCCAGCTCTAGATTACAGTGAGAGACATTGAGCCCACACAGACTCCATCTACCCTGATGATGCCTTCACACATGCAGACAAACTGAATCAATATGAAAATAATTCTTCTGAACTTCTGGTTTCTAACAGTTTAATCTGACCTGGAGAGACAAACAGCAAAGTGGAGCAGACTGACACAGTTACTGCAGACGTTTGTGTGTCATTATTACTGCTGATCTTACATTATTATAAATGTGTGAGTCTGTAATCTCAGTGACTAACAGAGAACCTGAGTGTAAACCTGATCAGATGAAGTGTGAGGTTGTGAGAAAGTCTCTGACTGCATTCATAGATGTGTCCTTTCAGCTGCTCTGACCCAACCTTTGGTCTCTAAGGAAGAGGCTTCAGGGAGATGTTTGCTACGTTGGACTGTAAGACCATCAGAAATGTGTGCAGTAACAAAACAGGCAGCACTGAAAGGAGCTCTAAGTGTTTGTGTTGTTCAATGATTTGTGCACAACAACAAAAATGGGACCTCTCTCATCCATCAGTCATCATGTGAACATTTTTCTGACACACTTTGAAGCTGATGGACATTTTGTGTCTGCACTACGTACGTTTTCACCAGCTATGGCAGCGGCGTGAATGTAGGAGTGATTGTGAGTGTGAATGATTGTCTGTGTCCATCTGTTTTCTGTAGCTTCAGCTGTTTGTATACACTGAACAAAAAGCTTTGTAGCTGTATACTGACTCCTGAAACTACAACACATCACACTGACACACACATTACACTTCTTTGTCTCTGTCACAGCTGGATTACAGATGTTAAGTGTCCACCCAGCCTGGTGCCTCCTTCACACACCTCCTTTGGGTGCTTCGCTGAGTCTGTCTCCCCTGTGCGATTCCGGCCATGACAATATAAAACTGAGATTATAATTTAAGTTGGTGCATGGAGATTAAACAAAGATTTTGTGTGTTTATTTTATCTTAAAATGTGAAAAACAGAAAAATGTCTTAACAAAAACAAATCTGCCTTTTATAATTTAAATATCATTACTTAACTTTAGAAAGACTTCCATTCACTCTTTAAATTTAATATAATAAAAAAAAACATATACTTAAAATAAACTTAAAATGTTATTCTACAAAATGTGCAGCAATTTAATTCATTTTTATCTTTTTAGCTGATAGTCTGTGGGACCCAGGAAGACCGTATAGCTGCATCTCTACCAGTTTCTGTGCACTCCAGCCTCTTCTGTTCCATGTGGGGGGATTTTCTCTGAGGCAGGAGAAAATATCTCCAAGAAAATTAACAGACTCGGCCATTGCACAGTGGGACAACTTCTCTTCTTGAATAAAAACCAAGCAGGATGACCTTAAATCACGGGTGGGCAACTCCAGGCCTCGAGGGCCGGTGTCCCTGCAGGTTTTAGATGTATCCTTGAACCAACACAGCTGATTTAAATGACTTAATTAGCTCCTCAACATGTCCTGAAGTTCTCCAGAGGCCTGGTAATGAACTAATCATGTGATTCAGGTGTGTTGACCCAAGGTGAGATCTAAAACCTGCAGGACACCGGCCCTCGTGGCCTACTGATATACATACCTGTCCAGTGATTAATTGCATAAGTACATAGAGGCAGGACCTCACAGCAGAAGCATACTCCATAATGTGTTGTACATTATTATACATCGCTGTTCCCCAGGTGTTTCCTCTTTGCCTTGATTACCTCGTGCATTTAGTGTCTGTGTCTCCCTCTGTCATTGCAATCTGCATCGTTCAACAGCTGTGTGTTAGTAAGTAAGTAAGTAAAATTTATTTATATAGCACTTTTTAAAAGAGGAAGTTATTTCAAAGTGCTTCACATGGGAATAAAAGCGTATCAAACGAAACAGTAAAAATAGTATAAAAGAAAGGTATAAACGCATGTTCTGCCTGCTTCATTAGTTCCAGTTTTGTTTTTGTATTAAGTCCAGCAATAAAGTTGTGCCTTAAGTTTAGTTTTGTCAAAGAGTCACCATTTTGACAGGGTGTGACGGATCTGTGTGCAACCATGGGAAGGGGGACCCTCTTGGTTACCTTGACTACGAAGCTCACCCTTACAGGACCCCAGCTGATGCCAACAACAGCTGAGCCACGAGGCAGACAGAGAAGATGGATGCACGACAACTTCCACCTAATGGACATGACACAAGACCACATCCATCCTTGGATGAAAAATGCCTGGTACAGATACGTGTTTAACAGAACCACAGAGAAAGACTGTTACGCCTGCTCGCACATGCCGAGCGTGTTAACACACCCAATCATATATGGGAAACACCCTGGAACATGTGCACCAATTCTGATCTCCGATCACACCTTCAGAATGTCTTGTGTAAACTGCACATCAACATCACCATCCTCATCCAGGAAGAAACACTCAACTTCAACAGTCAGACCACATGACTCAATCTGGGGAACCGACGTACCTGAAGAATTCAAACTCTGGACAACTGGACAAAAGGTACTCAACTCACTCTTCCCGTGGGCAGGAGTTGGAAAACGTGCTCTCAGAAGTGAGACACTGGACTATAGATTCAGCTTGTTCCTCAATGCATCCTGCAAGGTCAACGAGGGACAAAACCAAGAGATAGACGCTCTTAGAATTGCTGTAATGCAACATCGTGTAGCACTGGACATGATCCTGGCTGAGAAAGGAGGATTGTGTGTCTTATTCTACACCACATGCTGCACTTACATACCAGATAATGTACATTCTTTAAACATGGCTTCAGATTCCATAGAGACTATTGATCGGCGTTGGAGTTTCCTTGGTTTTATTTTGCTTTTCTTTACTTGTGTTATTCCTTGTTTAAAAGCTGTAATTTTATCATTCACAGCACACGCAGATGTACAGAAACCGATGAAGATCATGAAGACTTCTTTTCCTACTTGTTAGATGAAGATGAAGTGTAACTAATGATGTAGTAACTGAAAATGTGAAAGACAAGTAGTTACTTATTGATAGATTTCATTTCTCTGATAAACAGGGCGGAATGTCAAAGGAAAATCGTGTATTTGTGTTATCAGCTACATGAAATGTGCTCTTTTAGGATCACTAAGCAAATGTCTACGTGACTTTTGACATGAACTCTTGTGTGATAAACAACTAACAGCTTCCTCTTTCTGTAAGAACATGCAGACTTAGAAAAGGGGAACCTCAGCTCAGAGTTCTTAGAATAACTCTGTTATCTTTGTACACACACACAAGCTTGTATAAATAAAGAATGCAGACAGTGATACAGCGCGAGTGTGGAGTACGAGCGCTCTGTGACCATCCTTGCGAGTAAAGACAACTGCAGTGTTTGTGTTTTCTAACTCAGGTGTCTCAGCTGAAGAATTGTGGGGTAATTCTTAGAATTCCCCTGTCAGTTTTCTATCCTGTCCATTTCACACAGCACATGATGCCTATTTGTATATGTAGAGATGTGTTGTTATATTTTGTAACATTCGATAATTTCATTTACTCAACAACTGTTCTAACTTGGATAAACTGTGACCACATCATTATGTGAGGAACGCTGCCTACAGGTCAGGGGACAGGCTGGCTTATAGAAATGCTCGGAAATATCTCAAACGGGCCATTAAAGCAGCAAAACACAGATACCAGCGATGCACTGAGGGGCATTTTGAGGATAACAACCCCTGTAGCATGTGGAAAGGCATCAAAGCCCTAACGGACTATAAGAACTGTCCCTGGTTGTCCAGCAATGATGACACGCTTCCTGACACCCTGAACCAGTTCTTTTCCCACTTTGATGGTCGCTCCAACAGCATGGGAACCCAGACAGCACCATTAGCCATAGAGGAGCCGGTACCTGTCTTTGAATGGCATCAGGTGAGATCCACTCTGAGGAGGATCGATGTCAACAAAGCAGCAGGACCAGACAGGGTTCCAGGACGCATGCTGAAGTGATGTGCCGACCAACTGGCGGGGGTGTTTACCAACACCTTCAATCTGTCTCTGCAGAAGGCTGTAGTCCCAACATACCTCAAATCAACTGAGATCTTTGTATCGCCCGGTCGCTCTGACACCAATTATCATGAAGTGTTTTGAGAGACTCGTTCTTTCACACAACAAGGCCAACATCCCTGCTGACCTGGACAGCCTACAGTTTGCTTACTGCAGGAACAGATCAACAGAGGATGCAGTCTCAATCACACTTCACACCAGCCTTACTCATCTAGAGCATCCCAATACAGATGTTAGGATGCTATTTGTAGTCTAAGGAGCTTGGAAAGAAAAGCGTCTGGACTCCTTTAAGTTGCTTGAAGACGTTTCACCTCTAACCCGAGAAGCTTCATCAGTTCTAGGGTGAGAAGGTGGAGAGTCCCAGATTTAAACCCAGTGGGAGTTTCCCCCCAAAGAGGGACAAAAGGACCCCCTGATGATCATCTATCTAATTAGATGAGCTGAGGTGTGAAAACAGGTGTGGGTCCCAATCAGCCAGGGTTTCGGGTGAGCTCATTGTGAAACCTGGCCCCACCCTATCATGCGATTTCCTGAGGTCAGATGGCCCAGGATGTGAGTGGGCGTTTAGGCGTCTGGGAAGGGATCTTAAAACTGGATTACTAATGCATTGCAAATGATGACACACAAGGTTGAGGAAGGTACAGGATATATGACACAGTGATGCTGATGCTATCAGACTTTCTGTAACCACTCCATGTACAACAGCCCAGATCAGCAAACAGTCACTGCTCAGCAGTGTTGGTCTAGTTACTTGTAATCAGTAATTAGTAATTAATTACTGATTACTTCTCCAAAAAGTAATCACATAACTTTACTGACGACTTACTTTCAAAAGCAATTAGTTACTTAGTTACTTTTAAAAAAACATGATACACAATCTGAATAGATAATAAAGCAGTAGACCTTTAGTCCAATTCTCTTTTTATGCATAATCCATTATATAGAATGTAATTACATTTTTTTTTAAAGTCTCTTTTTAAAATTTGTATCATTAGTTTTAATCTTTTAACTTTATGCCTCAAGCACAAATTAAATTATGCACAACAGTCTTTAATTTGAAGAAATTGTTGAACATTTAAACCTATTTTCTGCACATTCCAGCACATAAAATAAAATAATTTTTTGTGTTTACACTCACACTTTCAAATAGATGCAAGTAAAACACAGCAGAATATAAATGAAATCAAAGACTCAGCGGCACTAGGTCTTGTTGTTCTTAAATCAATTTTCTCCTGTTTAGCAGGAGTGGGGCAGGCAGAGGTTTGCCCTGGTGTCAGTGTTCAGGATTCTGTAGTTTTTCTGTGAATTTCACATTCCAGTGGCAGCGTACTCTGTGCTTGCTCAGAAGTTTAGGGGTTTTTTTTCCCTGTAAAAAGAAGTTTTCTTCCCACGCAGTAAACAGCAGTTGCTAATGTTTTGGTCACATTTACGGAATCAAACTCAAAGTATGGTCAGTACTTGCAGGCGTGTTACTTGTAACATGATACTGCCCATCTCTGCTGCTCAGTGTGACCAGGATAGTCTGAGCTTTGTCCTAAACCTGAACAGCTGTTCACCAGAATCCTGCTGATTACTGCTCAAAGCTGCTTTGACCTGAAAACTGGATTGAAAGTTTCTGAGCATTTCAGAGATCTTTTGGGAACAAGTAGTTACTGGGTACAGATAAATGTCATGTGGAGTTATTAGAAAGCATTTGATTTAATATTGGCCGGTTCATCTGTGAAAACAAATCAAATGAAATGAACAAAGAAGAAAATCACCTCTACCCCCCCCCCCAAAAAAAAACGGATTGAGTGTTCACTGGTGGATTTTCCTGTCGTGTTTGGGTCAAATCTGACCAGTTCAGAACTTAAAACCTCCTGCTGCTGATCCAACCTAACTTGAGGTTAAAACACTCATCAATATTGTGTTTTACATCCTTACATCCTAAGGCCTTATGACATCCTCCACACTATGCACTTGAACATATCACACTGATTATCACCTCTTTCACTGAATTTTGAGTGTTTTAATCAACGTTGTTACATCTGTGGTGTTCAAAGGTGACCACCATAGGAAATGAATGGGTATCCCATTGAATGGGTTGTTCAGTGGGTTGTTCAGTGAATGGGCCACTGACCAACACCCAGTATACGACCCATTGAATTGGCCACTGAACAGGTGGGTGGAGCGTCTACCAGTTATGTACAATCCAGGCCCTGAAGTGGCAGTTGATGAGTGCCCGGTTTCTTACAGAGGTTGTTGTTTTTTCAAGGTGTACATTCCAAGCAAACCAGGGAAAGATGGAATAAAGATCTGGGTAGCATGTGATGCCAGGAGAAGCTATGCCTGGAATATGCAGGTATACGTGGGGAAACCCGAAAAAAACAAAAAAAAACCCAGGGCATCCATCATATGCTCTTGGTCAGGAGCTGCTGAAAAGACAGCTCACCGTCGTAGGGACTGTGAGGAAGAACAAGCCTGAACTTCCCTCTGCGCTGGTATTAACCAGAGGAAGAGACACACTCTCACTCTTGTGTCATAAGTTCCCAAGAAGAATAGAAATGTAATCCCAATGAGCACACTACACAAAGGTGCCACTTTTGGCACCACAGAGGACAGGAAGCCCCTTATGATCCAGGACTACAACAAGAACAAAGGAGGCGCTGACTACCTTAAAAGGTAAAGTTTCATCAGTCATGCATTTTATTTTATTTTTATTTATGTGAATCATAGAATTTTATGTACGACAGACTAAATATTGTTCCTAAACTCTTATTTATTGTTCTCTTTGGGTTCAAGGTTCTTTATTTGTCACATGCATAGTTATACAAGTATAACACACAGTGAAATGCAACCTGACATTTTCCTCAACAAAAAAAAAAGGGGGGGTGGGGGTAGAGGAAGAACATTATATATATAGTATATACATTAGGTGAATGTGCAGTAGCAGCAGCAAGCAGGTGAATTCTGTACACCAAGTGAATTAAATATGAATAGACATCTGACTATTTTACAGAATAGACAATATAAACATATTTAAAATTAAAGGAATTTGAAATGTACATTGTGCCTGGGTTTAGAGTGTCTGGAAGAGAGTCCTGTCTCAGTCAATTATAGATGTGAGAGAGCGGGTGTGTGTGTGTTTAGGGCCCGGATGGCTTGGGGATAGAAGCTCCTCTTGAGTCTCTCTGTCCTTGCCCGGATGATGCGGAACCTTCTACCGGATTGTACAAGTTGGAACAGTTTGTTGCCAGGATGGGACGGGTCCTTCAGTATCTGCGCTGCTCTAGTTCGGCATGTCCTGGTGTAGGTGTCCTGAAGCGGGGGGAGAGCAATCCTGCAGCAGCGTTCTGCTGTACGGATCACTCTCTGGAGAGCTTTTTGGTCCTTAACACAGCTGTTTCCAAACCACGATGTCATGTTCTGTGTGAGGATGCTCTCCACAGCGCCTGTATAGAAAATCCTGAGGATCTTTGGAGAGACCCTGAACTTCCTCAGTTGTCGTAGGTGGTACAGGCGCTGCCTGTTGTGCAGGTTACTGGCACATACAGCTGTGACTGACAGCCCGCTGGCCTGTAGCACTGTTCCACAACATCCTTGATGTGACTGCTTATGTGGTGTGGACAGCCATCGAGCAAACTTGGAATTAGGGGAGGAGTTTCAAGAGGAGAGTTTTCCTAGCAAAGCTGGGGAAAACTTTGGTGACTCCTCTTATTCAATGGCGCTAGCACATTCCTCGCACACCAGCCAGTCTGGTTAGGAGTGTGCAAGCTTCAGTCCCAGTCGCTGCTGGAAGGAAGCGCTGTGAGCTTTGTGCCCCTAGAGACAACAAAACAAGCCTAAGATGCTGCAAATATGTTTGCAAGGCCCACCTCATCTGAGTGTCACATGCCACTCATGTGCATGAATACACACGCACACACACACACAAACACACAGACAAAAACACAGACGCACACTCACACATGAGTTTGGTCTTTGGTTTTCATTTTTTTACATTACATGTTCATTTTGTAATTCATTTTCAGTGCCTGTTTGTATTCTCAATGCAGTTATTTAATGTCTATTTATTCATGTTAAACATTGCTTTGAAACACGGCTACAGAAAGTTGAATAAAAATTTGATGGTGAAAAATGTTTTTTGTGATAACTTAAGAGCAGTTATCAAGGACCAATCAATTTTGACCGGGAACACTAAAGTAAGGGGGGGATGCAGAAAACCAGAGGGTTTTAAACGTCTCCCAGGCTCTGACCTCAGAGGAGGCACAAGAAAGAAAATCTTCTTCTGGTCAGCAATTTCCAGTTTTATTTCAAGTCTCACTAATTCAGCCAAGTTTTCATCCAAGATTGTTTGGTAGGTAGGAGATGGAGCCTAAATGCAAGATCCAGTAGAAAAAACATAAACCCAAGAGCAGCTTTAAAGCTGAAATCTCAAAGTATAAAACCACTGCAGGTCAAAGAATCTTAAACAACAGGAAACTCTTCAAGGAAACCAGATAAGGAGAAACAATGCAGCTCAAACAGAAAATCAAACATTTAAAAATGAAATTTAAGTCATGAACCCAAAAAACACACATAAACCTAAAGAACTCTTGAATGGAAGCGCACAACTAAGAGCATAAAATACCATGACAGGAACTCACATCAGGAATAAGAAAATAAAGACATATAAACACTAAGAAATAACTGAAATCAAAATATCAAGAAAGAATTAACAAAAAAACAAACAAACATGATCCACACTACAAAAACAGGAGTTTCCTGGAACACTTAATGGGAGGATGTAGGAATTCCTTGTTTATATGATGTCTGTCCTTCCTGTTGTCGTGGTAACTGATAAACTACTGAGATGGTTTGGAAGTACTGAGGGGAGTTTTTTCTTTTGCAGACATTTTGACTGCATGTGGTGCCTGTTTTTATGAAACATTACACAGTATTGTGCAAAAGTCTTGAGCCACCCCTGACTTCTTTGTCTCCTTGGAATAAAAAGATAGACTTTTTTCTTTTCAAATTAAAATCTTAAGAAACAGCAGCAGCTTTCTGCAGCTTCTCTTTGGATACTGGCTTTTTCATTCAGTTTCAGTCCTTGTAGCTGACAGAGGAATTTGTTTCAAATATAAAAATACTCCAAACTCAAAGGATGAAGCATCTTTAGACACTTTAATGCTAGCAGCCTGTCACTAAAACTTACAGTTGTTCTTTCTTTGGTTGACTACATGAAAAATGTCAAAGATAAAAAAATTTACATTCACAATATTTTTTTTACTGAAACTCTACCTAACTCAAACAGCTTTCAACTAAACACAAAATAACAATAAAGATTTCTATTAATTTGCCTAAGAAATAGTTTCAGAAATAGTTTTACATGTTATTGAAAGAACAGACTCAAAAGAGCATTCAACACATGTAACACATGTAAATCTTTAATACCACTTATAGGTAACAGGCAGCACTGAAAGCAGCTCTAAGTGTTTGTGTTGTTCAATGATTTGTGCACAACAACAAAAATGGGACCTCTCTCATCCATCAGTCATCATGTGGACATTTTTCTGACACACTTTGAAGCTGATGGACGTTTTGTGTCTGCACTAAGTACGTTTTCAGCAGCTATGGCACCGGCAGGATTCACTTTCACAGACTCACAACCACCAGCTTCACCCCTCCCCTCCCCCTCCAGCTGTAGGCTTTAACATTGAGTTTCCCCACACATGTTTACAGACGAGTTAGAGAGCAAGAGAAGAAGAGACTGATTCATAAATGTCTTTGTTTCTGCTCTAACCTTACCCAAACAATGCTGCTCTACAACTCTAGACTACCAGCCACAAAGACAACAGCTGGAGAAACATCTGTCTGCCTCTGACATCCACCAGCTCATCCATACAACAAACAAACATCAACAACCAGGAAGCAGCTTCACCTCTGATCACACACACACTCAACTCTACTCACTCACCTGGAGGAACAACACTCAGGTAGGTGCTGTTGATGAGCTGCCGAGAGCGCGTTTCTCTAATGAAGACACGACACTCATATGTTCCGTTATCAGCTTTCGTCACATCCTTCAGAATCAAAGACACGTCTCCATCCTTCATCTGTCTGTCCTGCAGATCCACCCGGTTCTTAAAAGATGGATGCTGGTGATCTGGAATAAACTGTCCGTTCTGGTACAAAACGACATAGCCCGATGTCAAGTCAGCTCTACTCCAATGTACAAATTTGTTGTTGTTGTTTGGAGCTCGACATGTCAGAGTGACGTCCTGTCCAGACTCAGCTGTGATGATTTTCTGGTCTGAAAGAGGAAACAACACAGAGCAGAGAGGTTAAAGGTCAAAGTACAATTATGATCAGAATGATTGACTTTAAATATTTTGTTTATTTCCTTTGACATTTGAGTTTTTAGTCATGTTGGATTTAATGAACCTCTGAACATCAAGCAGGTCACCAGTGACCCACTGAGGGGGAATTTTAGCCTCATGCTAAACATGCAAAGTGTATTAACATGTAAACAGGCTGATACTCTTCAGTTATTTACCTCAGAGATAAACGATTTCTAACAGTTAATCTTACCTGCAGAGACGAAAATGAGGATGCTGAAAAACAAAGTGGAGCAGAGTGACGCAGTTCCAGCAGACATTTCTGTGTTTCTGTATTAACATCCGAATGTGAGCTTCAGATTAGACTATATGACATTTTGAGGTTCCGATGAAGTTGAAAGTCCCTGAGTGAGAGAACAGGTTTGTAACTCTACACTTAAGAGTCAGAGAGAGAGACGGTTGGTGGGCTGGACCAGTGTCCTCCAATGCAAACGCAGAAATGAAGAAAACTGGAGAGCAGCCAGTCTTTAATTAATGAAGCCAAAATATTTGTACCTAAGAGGTCAAAATCAGGACTCTTATTTTCTTAAATTAATGAGGAATAATCTGGTTTTGTGACTGAAACATATATAATAACAGTCATTTGGTTTTGGACATGACTGATTATAACAAATATACACTGGTTTAAAGCTTTAGTGTCATTCAAGGTTGTTCAGCACTTTGGATTCAGAAATTATTTTATATTATTTTAAGAATCATCAGCTCTTTATCTAAAGCTGAGATGATAACTTAAGTTGGTGCAAGTAGATTAGACAAAGCTTTTTAGACAAAACACTTTGTGTGCTCAGAGCAGAAAAGGACTATTTAAGAACCAGCATTTATCATTTTCTTCAAGCAGTTTTTGTTTTCCTTTGTGTGACAAACTATAGTAGAGAATATAAAAAAAAGTATAATCTCATGGCATCCCTGCATTAGGTAAATCATTTAAATGATCACACCTGACATGTGCCTTTGTATAATCCATGTTAGATGATTGTAATGGCTTTTTTAAAATTCTAGTTTAGATACAATTTCTGTTTCTCACCTCTGAGTGGAACAGAAAACTGTGATCAGACTGTGAACCCGGTCGAGTGAGTGAGCCCTGAGGGATCAGTGATGTCCTGCTGTAATGACAGATGTTTTGAGCCCTTTAAGGACTGTAAGTAACTTTCTGTAAGTCTGCATTTCAGGTCTGAAATATAACGGAGCCAGCTGCATCTTGCAGTCCTGTTCCTGTTCCTATAAAATCTAAGGAAGGCAACCAGCCCCCCCCCCCTCACATCGGACCAGCAACCCTGTCACTGTATAACGTTGTCTACCCAGCAGCCCTAATCATCTGGAATGACGCTCGATCTTGGTGGTAAAACTGAGGCTCCTCTGCTGCCACCTGTTGGATCTTTACATAGCTTACATATAATACCTCTCACACAGGAAACCTTTCTTACACACAATTTTTAAGAGTGAAGAAGAAAATAAAATAAAACCCATTGTTCTAGGAGGAGAAATGGCTGAGCAGCTGCATTAAAAGCCTTAAATCGCCATGTGAGATAGAAAGCACTGGATGCAGTGACGTAAAGCACTTCGCCAGTAAACTGCAAAGATGTGCTGAAGTAACGAGCTGTGCTTCTAAGTTTGGTAATCTGATGGAAAAGTCTGGGTTTTGTAGTTTATAGGAGAACGGTACTTGACTTACTGCATTGTGCCAAGTCTAAAATTTGGTGGACGGGGGATTATGGTGTGGGGTTGTTTTTCACGAGCTGGGCACAACTCTTAATGCTTTACCAAGACATTTTGGCATCACTTTCTGTACCTCTTACAACACACAGTGGTGTTTTTGTGTAGGTTGTATGCTTAGCTACTTTAGTTAAAATTTTTAGATAATGTCTTATTTCCTAATCTAATCTTCACATGCTCTATGCCACCTACATCCTCTTTTGATTCACTCACTGTGTCTTCAGATATCTGCTAGCTTAGTTTAGCTCGTAGCCGATTGATTAGAATCATGGCCTCTATACCTGTCACTGCTGCACTTTCCTTCTCAGTGTTTGAGATGTTTATTTAGTCCTCCAAAAAAAGATGTGGGCTTTATAGAAAATTGGGAAACTTTCTGGGATAAATCTGGTCTTGTAAGAAGAGGTGGTACCCATCCGATTTTGAATGGAGCAGCAGAGATGCAGTCTTACATGTCTCTTTGCAGCGTCCCCTTCGTTATCTTGTCATCCCTTCAAATACCCATCCCCTGAGAGACTGTGCCTGCTCCCATTTTGCCTGGAAAAATAGTTTTCTGCTTTATATAAAAGCTCTTCATGAAGCTAGAACATCATTGATTGAAGAAATGTTAAAGTCAATGCGCTCAAATGGCACCTCCATTAATGGCAGCAGACACAAAGTGATTGGGAACATTAATGGCTGGACATTAAATCAGGGCATTGTGAGAAAGAATAACATTACACAGAATAATTTTTCCCCAAAACGACATTTATTTTGTCTTCAAAACATTGTGAATGTAAAATGTCTCATCTGAAACGTATGATCTTTGAATATTAAAAGGTTTATAAAACGTTAGAGCTGACATCTTCACTATACATCTCTCCTTGGTATGTACACTTAATGCAGATGGTTATCAAAACACTTCATAAACAACATGTTTACCATTAAAAAATGACAAAAAAAGCTGCCTGTTGAGAATTATTCTGAGAGTCTACATTTTGGGTTTTCTATCCGTTCCACTCCACATAGTACATAATGCATAATATATGAATTATGTACTTTCTTATGTACCTGATGAACCTTGTGGGGCACCGTGGTTCAATCTTGTAACCGGAAGGTTACCGGTTCGATCCCCAGCTCTATCTGTCCTGGCTGTTGCGTCCTTGGGCAAGACACTTCACCTACCGCCTACTGGTGATGGCCAGAGGGGCCGATGGCGCGATATGGCAGCCTCGCTTCTGTCAGTCTGCCCCAGGGCAGCTGTTGCTATGACTGCAGCTTGCATCCATCAGTGTGTGAATGTGAGAGTGAATGAATAGTGGAATTGTAAAGCGCTTTGAGTGTCTAGAAAAGCGCTATATAAATGCAATCCATTATTCTGTAAATACACACACAGATATATATGTACAGAAGGAAACATGACAGCGGCAGGTTTGTTATTTCAGGCTGTTTTTATCAACACTGATCATATAAATCTGAAAAAATAAAATGATTATCTGAAAAATTATCTAAATTTAGAGTATTTTGAAGTAAAGACCGTGTTTAAAGCAGAACAGCAACTTTCTTCTTTTGTCTCTTTGAAAAAGTGAAACATCTTCAGGACTGAAAAGTTACTTGGAGTTAAATCATCTGCAGATCTGCTTTTGCATCATTACTAATGGCAACACACAAGGTGGTAAAACCAGTCCAGATGAGCAAACAGTCACTGCTCAGTGTGACCAGGATCGTCTGAGCTCCGTCCTGAACCTGAACAGCTGTTCACCAGAATCCTGCTGGTTGCTGCTCAAAGCTGCTTTCAGAGAAAGTGAAGCTGTGATCAGTGTCAGTGTGTTACTTTATTACGAAACACTAAAATGTTACTTTGTGTCTCTGAGGGTTTCTGTCACATGTGAGTGTGTTCTCACAGCAGATCATTGAGTCGGCCTCAGATCTTCTTAAATCTGTAAAAACTGGAATCACAGGCTGTAGAATCACAGAGCAGCTGACTGGTGTCCTCTAAAAGTTTCACCTACAACATTCAGTTAAAGAGGAAAAACTCTGATCTGTGCTGACATCACTTCCTGGTTCAGACTGAAGGAGAGGATGAGGAGTTGACTCTAACACTTAAACACTGAGATGGTGTCACATGTTCATATGGTGCACACAGCAGTGGGACAGCACTTTGTAACATGTGATGTGACTTTGATAAAGATGAAACGTTCTTCTTCTTATTGTGACTTTGAGACATTGATGTCACATGTTTTACTCTCTCCACACTCAAAGAGCTTCAGAGTGTCTGATTGAAACATCTTCAGGCTCTGACCTCAGAGGAGGGACCAGAAGGAAACTGTCAGATCATCAGTGTGATCATTATTGTCAAAACTTCTTGCAGTCAGCAATTTTATTTTATTTCAAGTCTCACTAATCCACTCTTCAAGATTTCATCAAAGATTGTTTGGTAGGTAGGAGATGGAGCCTAAATGCAGGATTCAGGAGAAAAAAAATAATTCAAGAGCAGCTTTAAAGCTGACCTCTCAAAGTACAAAACCACTGCAGGTGTCAAGAGGAAGATATTTTTGTGGCTATTAGTATAATCATCATTACCATTTCATGATTGAGAGTGATGTTGCATTCAGATGTTCAAATATATTGGTATTATATTAGTCTTTATTACAAGTCCAGAAGAACCACTTTAAACTGTTGAGTTGAATTTATAATTTTAAAGGCTTTTGAATGTTTTTATATTCTTACACTGGAGTCTTCAGTGAGTGAGAAGACTGAGCTGCAGCGACAGGAAGTACATGTTTTTGAAGTTGCAGGCTCTTGCAGAAGTGAAACTGAAAGCAGACTCTGAATGCAAGTACTGTGAGTAGGATATGAAACTGTATTAAGCTTTTAGTAGAGGCTTTTGATTATAACATTTATTCAGTAGATTACATATATAGTTCCAGTTAGGTTATTATATGTAAGGATGAGCCTCTGTTCTGGTGAAAGGTCAGAAGTGCAACGGGTGAGAGGTGAGAGCATTTAAGGGCGAGACACACATACAGACACATATAGTAAGAGAGGTCACGACACGTACGCAGTACACAGCATGCACGCGCCCCCGCACGTGCACGCACACACAAATTAGATATAAACTCTTACCTAAATGAGTCTAACTGCAAAGTCGAGGTGTATGTGGTAGTCTGTTCCAGGAAGTACACCAGATGTCCCAGAAGATAAGCGACAGCGAAGGCGGGCTGAGAGGAAGCACCTGGCTTCGACCCGAAGAAGATGTTCTGTTTTAAACTATGTTAAAAGTCATTGTGGTTTTGGAGTGACGTATGCTTTGTTTGAGTCTGCCTGGTAACAGGAAGACTGCCAACCCTATAAAGCCTTTGTCTAATTATTGTAAGTTTAGTTCGACGCTGAAATCTGCACAGCGTTCGGACTCACACATGTGTATTCATTAAAATGCCGTCTAATTGCACACGCCCGGATCAGTGCTTATTTATGGATTCCTCCTCAACATTTTTTAACCTTAACACAGGTCAGGAACAAAGAATCTTAATCAACAGGAAACCAGATAAGCAGAACTCAATTCAGTGCTAACAGAAGCATCAACGCATTAGCGCAGTTCGCTTGTTAGCGCAGTTAGCTACATAAAGCGTTGACACTGTGCAGGTGATCCGCAGTAACTCACTAACAGAGATTTGCTGCGTTAATGCTGTTATGGTGTTAACGTGATTTTAAAGAGATTAATGCTGAAAGCACTAATTCATACATGTTTGTAACACAGCTTTACTTTGTGTTCATCAACATCCTGAAGATGAATAAACTGTAGTTCAGAGTCACTGACAGGCAGCACAGGAAAGTTCATTTCTGTGAGTCTTCAGATCATCTGACCCACAGTTCTGCTGTGAAGTCTGAAGATGATGATCAACAAGTTCTTCACTTTTGGTGTCAACACAGAGTTTGAGTCTCCTGCTGCTGATCCAGAGTTCAGCTCTTGACCCCTCTGAGATATTTCATATCCTCCCTGGTGAATTTGATGTGGTACATCCTGAGATTTGACTTTCACCCAGGTGTCATCCACATAACTGAACTAATAACTTGGTGATGTTTCAGGGTTGGATAACAAAGCTCTTTTTTCCATGTTGGGGAACCTGCAGTCAGCTGAGACTGAAGAAGTAATGAGACCAGATGAGCAGAACCTTTGACCTCTGTTGACTCTGCTTCTGTTGTTTTTTTGTTTTGTTTTGTTTTGTTTTTTAGATGAGAAAAAAATCACTAACAGCAGCAACAAGAAGCAGAGGTAAAACTTGCAGTGCAATAGATTCATTCTTCTCCCCTTCACCCTTTCTGCCATTTTCTGTTTTAACTTCATGTTTCTTCCTTTCATCCTTCTTTCCTTCTTCCTTCTTCCCCTCATCCTTTTTCCCTTCTTCCTTCTTTCCTTCTTCCCTTCATCTTTCTTTCCTTCTTCCTTCTTCCCTTCTTCCTTTTTCACTTCTTCCTTCTTCTCTCCATCCTTCTCTTGTCCTCCTGTCTGACCTGCAGGTGAGAAACAGGTGTGAGGTGTCAGCTGTCAGGTAGGTGATGAGTGAAGAACAGAACAGAATCCATTTCCTCTTCAAACTGCTGTCAGACATTATCTACTGCACTCTGATCACATCACTCAGACCAGCTGCTTTCTACAAAGTCTCATCAACAACATCTTTAGAAACAAACAACAACCTGGAAGCAGCTTCACCTCTGATCACACACACACTCAACTCTACTCACTCACCTGGAGGATCAACAACACTCAGTGATTGTGATTAGAGTCATAGGTCCTCCAACTCTCTGGACAACACGACACTTATATGTTCCAGCATCATTAATCGTCACATTCTTCAGAATCAAAGACGCATCTCCATCCTTCATCTGTCTGTCCTGCAGATCCACCCGGTTCTTAAAAGATGGATGCTGGTCATCTGGAACAAAGTGACCATCCTGGTACAAAAGCACATATTTGTCTTCTAGGTCAGCTCTGCTCCAATGTACAGCTGTGATGTTGTTGTTGTTGTTGTTGTTTGGAGCTCAACATGTCAGAGTGACGTCCTGTCCAGACTCAGCTGTGATGCTTTTCTGGTTTGAAAGAGGAAACAACACAGAGCAGAGAGGTTAAAGGTCAAAGTACAATTATGATCAGAATGATTGACTTTAAATATTTTGTTTATTTCCTTTGACATTTGAGTTTTTAGTCATGTTGGATTTAATGAACCTCTGAACATCCAGCAGGTCACCAGTGACCCACTGAGGGGGAATTTTAGCCTCATGCTAAACATGCAATATTACCCAAGAGTACTTATTGAATATTTGTTTCATCCCCCCATCATATGCTGCTACTCCCTTCATTCTATTGCACAATACTTGTCACTTTCTAGAACCGCCTGCACTGATAGTTTAGTTATTTATTCACCAGGATATAGTTATGTATATTACTTTGTTAGAGTTATCCGATTATTTGTCTTGCACTATCCTACTGTATATTACTGTACACTATTCTTATTGTATGTATTGTATATCTTATATCTATTTCATCTGTTCCTCGGTCTCTCCTGCTGCTTTGAGCATGTACATGACAAAAGAATTTCCCTCGGGATAAATAAAGTTGTTCTTATTCTTATTCTTATTAACATGTAAACAGGCTGATACTCTTCAGTTATTTACCTCAGAGATAAACAATTTCTAACAGTTAATCTTACCTGCAGAGACGAAAATGAGGATGCTGAAAAACAAAGTGGAGCAGAGTGACGCAGTTCCAGCAGACATTTCTGTGTTTCTGTATTAACATCCGAATGTGAGCTTCAGATTAGACTATATGACATTTTGAGGTTCCGATGAAGTTGAAAGTCCCTGAGTGAGAGAACAGGTTTGTAACTCTACACTTAAGAGTCAGAGAGAGAGACGGTTGGTGGGCTGGACCAGTGTCCTCCAATGCAAACGCAGAAATGAAGAAAACTGGAGAGCAGCCAGTCTTTAAATAATGAAGCCAAAATATTTGTACCTAAGAGGTCAAAATCAGGACTTTTAGTTTCTTAAATTAATGAGGAATAATCTGGTTTTGTGACTGAAACATATATAATAACAGTCATTTGGTTTTGGACATGACTGATTATAACAAATATACACTGGTTTAAAGCTTTAGTGTCATTCAAGGTTGTTCAGCACTTTGGATTCAGAAATTATTTTATATTATTTTAAGAATTTTAAGAATCATCAGCTCTTTATCTAAAGCTGAGATGATAACTTAAGTTGGTGCAAGTAGATTAGACAAAGCTTTTTAGACAAAACACTTTGTGTGCTCAGAGCAGAAAAGGACTATTTAAGAACCAGCATTTATCATTTTCTTCAAGCAGTTTTTGTTTTCCTTTGTGTGACAAACTATAGTAGAGAATATAAAAAAAGCATAATTTCATGTCATCCCTGCATTAGGTAAATCAAATGATCACACCTGACATGTGCCTTTGTATAATCCATGTTAGATGATTGTAATGGCTTTTTTAAAATTCTAGTTTAGATACAATTTCTGTTTCTCACCTCTGAGTGGAACAGAAAACTGTGATCAGACTGTGAACCCGGTCGAGTGAGTGAGCCCTGAGGGATCAGTGATGTCCTGCTGTAATGACAGATGTTTTGAGCCCTTTAAGGACTGTAAGTAACTTTCTGTAAGTCTGCATTTCAGGTCTGAAATATAACGGAGCCAGCTGCATCTTGCAGTCCTGTTCCTGTTCCTATAAAATCTAAGGAAGGCAACCAGCCTCCCCCCCCTCACATCGGACCAGCAACCCTGTCACTGTATAACGTTGTCTACCCAGCAGCCCTAATCATCTGGAATGACGCTCGATCTTGGTGGTAAAACTGAGGCTCCTCTGCTGCCACCTGTTGGATCTTTACATAGCTTACATATAATACCTCTCACACAGGAAACCTTTCTTACACACAATTTTTAAGAGAGAAGAAGAAAATAAAATAAAACCCATTGTTCTAGGAGGAAAAATGGCTGAGCAGCTGCATTAAAAGCCTTAGATTGCCATGTGAGATAGAAAGCACTGGATGCAGTGATGTAAAGCACTTCGTCACTAAACAGCAAAGATGTGCTGAAGTAACGAGCTGTGCATCTACGTTTGGTAATCTGATGGAAAAGTCTGGGTTTTGTAGTTTATAGGAGAACGGTACTTGACTTACTGCATTGTGCCAAGTCTAAAATTTGGTGGACGGGGGATTATGGTGTGGGGTTGTTTTTCACGAGCTGGGCACAACTCTTAATGCTTTACCAAGACATTTTGGCTTGGTATGGTTGGGCTGGCGCTGTCACTTGGTGATCGCTCTCTCTGTAGTAGAGTATCACTTTCTGTACCTCTTACAACACACAGTGGGGTTTTTGTGTAGGTCATATGCTTAGCTACTTTAGTTACCCATCCGATTTTGAATGGAGCAGCAGAGATGCAGTCTTACATGTCTCTTTGCAGCTTCCCCTTCGTTATCTTGTCATCCCTTCAAATACCCATCCCCTGAAAGACTGTGCCTGCTCCCATTTTGCCTGGAAAAATAGTTTTCTGCTTTATATAAAAACTCTTCATGAAGCTCGATCATCATTGATTGAAGAAATGTTAAAGTCAATGCGCTCAAATGGCACCTCCATTAATGGCAGCAGACAAAGTGATTGGGAACATTAATGGCTGGACATTAAATCAGGGCATTCTGAGAAAGAATAACATTACACAGAATAATGTTTCCCCAAAACGACATTTATTTTGTCTTCAAAACATTGTGAATGTAAAATGTCTCATCTGAAACGTATGATCTTTGAATATTAAAAGGTTTATAAAACGTTAGAGCTGATATCTTCACTATACATCTCTCCTTGGTGTGTACACTTAATGCAGACAGAATCAACAAGAAAGGAGGTGGGGTGGCACTTTACATTGATAAAAACCTAAAGTATGAAAGAATGGGAAGAATGACGACTGTTATTGATGGCGTGATGGAATGTTTGTCAGTGGAAATAAGTATGGAAAAAAGGAAAAACCTAATTGTCAGTTGTATATATAGAACACCAGGATCTAAGATTGAGATATTTAAGGATAATATAAAGGAGTTATTTACAAATATAAATCAGAAAAGAATGTTTATTTGTGGGGACTTTAATATTGACTTATTGAATCCAAATCATAATAAGAGCACAGAAGAATTTATTGATTCCATGTACAGCATGGGTTTATTTCCACTGATAACAAGACCGACCAGAATAACATCTCATTGTGCAACTCTATTAGATAATATATTTACAAATATAATAGAAGGAAATATAAAAAGTGGGCTGTTAATCAATGATATAAGTGAACATTTACCAGTCTTTGCATCTTATAATTGCCATTATAAAGTGAACAACGATGGACACAAGATTATTTACAAAAGAATAAGAACATTTAAGACATTAAACTGTCTTAGAAATGAACTTTTAAAGCAAGACTGGAATATTGTATATGAACAAACAGAAGTTAATAAAGCTTACGAAGGATTTTTAAGAACATTTAACACATTACTTGATAAAAACTGCCCAGTAATTGAAAATAATAGGAAACACAACTATGCAGGAAGACCATGGATGACTCAAGGACTACAAAATGCCAGCAAAAAAAAAAAAAAGAATACCCTATATCAAGAATTCATAAAGAAGAGAACAATAGAAACTGAAAGGAAGTATAAAACTTACAAAAATAAATTAACTAATATAATGAGATCCTGTAAAAGAGTATTATTTTTTTTTTTTTTTTTTTTTTTTTTTTATTATATGTACTCATGTGTATTATGTGTTGTCAGGCAGTATCTGTATTCTTTTTTTTTTTTTAATAATTTTCCCTTTATACAAAACAAAACAAAGATCAAAACAGAAACAATAAAAGAAAGAAAAAAAACCCCCCAAAACAAACAAAAAAAACAAAACAAAACAAAAAAAAACAAACAAACCAAAAAAAAAAAAAAAAAAGTAAAAGAGTATTATATTAAGAGGTTAGAACACAATAAAGATAACACAAGAGATATATGGAATGTATTAAACAGTATAATCAAAAATGAATCGAGGAATACTTATTACCCTGGGTACTTTATAGAAGGGACAAGAAGCATTAATAACATGGAAGAGATAGTAAATGGCTTTAATGAATTCTTTGTAAACATAGGGCCAAAACTGGCAGAAGAAATAAAGGTTGATGGAATAGAAAGGGACACTGGTGAAGATATTGAAAGGAATAGTAGCTCAATGTTTTTAAAAGCAGTGGAAGAGAAAGAGATTTATAGTTAGAGGACTTAAGAACAAAAACAGTACAGACTGGAATGATATTGATATGGTAACAGTAAAGACAGTTATTGATGGTATTGTAAAACCATTAAAATACATATTCAACTTGTCGTTTCAAAAGGGTTTTCCACAAAAATGAAAGTTGCTAAAGTTATTCCCATTTACAAAACCGGTGAAAGGCATTATTTTACAAACTATAGACCAGAGTCAATACTCTCCCAGTTCTCTAAGATACTGGAAAAACTTTTCATAATAAGATTTGACAGTTTTGTGGAAAAATATGAATTACTGACAGATAGTCAGTTTGGGTTCAGAAGTAACAGATCAACAGCTACCTACCAGGGAGGATACACAAATCTCCTACCTACCAAGATTGTTTGGTAGGCAGGAGATGGAGCCTAAATGCAGGATTCAGGAGAAAAAAAAAATAATTCAAGAGCAGGTTTAAAGCTGACCTCTCAAAGTACAAAACCACAGCAGGTCAGGAACAAAGAATCTTAATCAACAGGAAACCAGATAACCAGAACTCGAAGCAGCACTAACAGAAAATCAAACAACTCAAAATGAAAATTAAGTCACAAACCCAAAATACACACAACAACCTAAAGAACTGTTGAATGGGAGCACAGAACTAAAGGCATAAAATATCATGACAGGAACTCACATCAGGAACAAGAAAATAAAGACCCATAAAGACTAAGAAATAACTGAAGAGTTATTTCTTAAAAACAAAAATGATCTAAGCTATAAAAACACGAGTTTCCTGGACAATTAATGTATCAGATCTGAGGACGTCGATTATAGCTGCTGGAATTTCCTGTTTATATGATGTTTATCTTTGCGGATGCTTGGAACCTTAATTAAGGTCTCTGGGCAAATTGTCACAGTCTGGCGGGGACAGACTGTATGAATTGAAAAAAGGACCCTAAACGCAGACTCCAAGGAACAGGGAACAGAACTTTAATGTTAACAAAATGTGAGCCGTTTAATAAGGCTGGTAAAAAAGGTACAAAGAAGGGCAAGGCAAACTGAAACAAATTAAGATCAACCTAAACTGGGAGAACTAAACAAACAACTAGAAAAAATTTGCATTTCCTGCAAAAATGCTGTGTGGATGCCGTAACGCTGAAGCTGTCTGCTGAAAATGACCGAAAAAGATGAAAAGCTGCAAAAATTGTATGGCAGTAAAGAAACTGAAAAATTATGCTGAAAACAAGTGAAGAAGCAGAATCTTTTGCTGAAAAGAGGTGAAAAGGCAAAGAGTCTGCTTAAAAGGGGTACAGAAGTTCAAATTTGTACTGAAAAGAGGTGAAAAGGTTCCTTCTGAAATGAGTAGAAGATACTGAGATTTGTACTGATAAGAGGTGAAAGGCTGAAAATTCTGCTTAAAACAGGTGAATCAGCAGAATTTCTGCTAAAAAATAGATTTCTGTTGAAAACACCTGAAAAATCTGGGATTTGTGCTGAAAAGGGGTGAAGAAGAGGTGTTGGGCTGTTGAGAAGAGTTAAATAAGTTGAACTTATATGTTTGGGTACAAATACTATGATTTGGCAATAATACTGTGTTTTAGCACAACTACTGAGATTTGATTGAAATACTATGATTTAGAAGAAATATTATGACTTTGTACAAATACAATGTTTTGGCACAAATACTGTGATTTGGTTCGAATGCTATGATTTGAAACAAATAATATAATTTGGCAGAAATACTATTATTTAGTAGAAATACTATGATTTACAAGAAGTACAATGTTTCTGCAAAAATACTATGATTTTGCAGAAATACTATGCCTTAGTAGTAATACTATAACATCACAGATATATGATGATTTTGCAGACATTCTGGTTTTGTACAAATACTACAATGTGGCAGAAATACTATGTTTTAGCACAAATACAATGATTTGCTATAAATACTATGATTTGGCACATATACTATATTCAGCGGATTTACTATAACAAAACAGAAAGTCTACGACTTAGTAGTAATACTATAACATAATAGATATACTATGATTTTGCAGACAGTCTATGTTTTTGCACAACCAGCACAATATGGCAGAAATACTATGATTTGGCACAAGTACTATGATTTAGTACAAATAGTCTTATTGGCAGAAATACTATGCCTTAGTAGTAATACTATAACATAACAGAAATTTTAATTGGGCACAAATACTCTAATTTGGCAAAAATATACCATGATTTGGCAGAAATACGATGATATGGCAGAAATACTATGATATGGCAGAAATACTATGATATGGCAGAAATACTATGATTTAACATAACTAATATCTTTTGACAGAAATTTCTGCTAAAAGGTACTATTTCTGCTTTTTAGCAGAAATACTGTAATTTGGCCTAAATACTATGATTCGGGAAAAATACTTTGATTTAACAGAAATACTATTTGGAGGAGTAATACTTTCTGCAATCAGAGGTACTGCTTCTGTCTGTTTCATCAGGCTGTGTACTTGTATGTATTTCTGCCATGGAGCGTTAACAAGAATCTTAGGTCCATATAAGAAAAGCTGCTAAAAATCATAAAACTTTTCAGAATTGTAATAAATTAGCAATATAAATTACAGGTCTGTGATAGTGTATAAATTTGTAGTGAAAAAAAAATGTTGAACAAGGTGGGATTGAACCCACGACCTTTGAGCTGCAGACCCGCGTCATTACCAATTCTGCCACCTGGAAAGGGGGCAGGCTGCTGGAAAACAGATTGATGAGAAGTCAGAAATAGATCGCGGTGACAGGCGAAAAATGCCATTTTTTTGGAGTTACAAAACATCGTGTAACTCCAAAACTAGGTGGGATAGAAGCACAATTGTTATACTGGGCGAATCAGCAGACTTTGGTGAACTTTGACTGCGATTTTCATTGCTCTTTGTACCTCCGTCGCGGAGATATGACGAGAGAAGGAACGGCTTCATTTTCGGAGTCTGAAAACTGAGAGGCCGTGACCGTGAGTGTCACCAGTGTCTGAAGATGAATTGGCAGAAGCCTCTTGTCTTAACTTTGTTAAAATTATTTATGATTTATGATTTGGCAGAAACACTGGGACTTGGTAGAAATACTATGATTTATATGAAATACTTTGACTTAGCAGAAATTCTACACAGGGAGTGCAGAATTATTAGGCAAGTTGTATTTTTGAGGAATAATTTTATTATTGAACAACAACCATGTTCTCAATGAACCCAAAAAACTCATTAATATCAAAGCTGAATGTTTTTGGAAGTAGTTTTTAGTTTTAGCTATTTTAGGGGGATATCTGTGTGTGCAGGTGACTATTACTGTGCATAATTATTAGGCAACTTAACAAAAAACAAATATATACCCATTTCAATTATTTATTTTTACCAGTGAAACCAATAAAACATCTCCACATTCACAAATATACATTTCTGACATTCAAAAACAAAACAAAAACAAATCAGCGACCAATATAGCCACCTTTCTTTGCAAGGACACTCAAAAGCCTGCCATCCATGGATTCTGTCACTGTTTTGATCTGTTCACCATCAACATTGCATGCAGCAGCAACCACAGCCTCCCAGACACTGTTCAGAGAGGTGTACTGTTTTCCCTCCTTGTAAATCTCACATTTGATGATGGACCACAGGTTCTCAATGGGGTTCAGATCAGGTGAACAAGGAGGCCATGTCATTAGTTTCTCTTCTTTTATACCCTTTCTTGCCAGCCACGCTGTGGAGTACTTGGACGCGTGTGATGGAGCATTGTCCTGCATGAAAATCATGTTTTTCTTGAAGGATGCAGACTTCTTCCTGTACCACTGCTTGAAGAAGGTGTCTTCCAGAAACTGGCAGTAGGACTGGGAGTTGAGCTTGACTCCATCCTCAACCCGAAAAGGCCCCACAAGCTCATCTTTGATGATACCAGCCCAAACCAGTACTCCACCTCCACCTTGCTGGCGTCTGAGTCGGACTGGAGCTCTCTGCCCTTTACCAATCCAGCCACGGGCCCATCCATCTGGCCCATCAAGACTCACTCTCATTTCATCAGTCCATAAAACCTTAGAAAAATCAGTCTTGAGATATTTCTTGGCCCAGTCTTGACGTTTCAGCTTGTGTGTCTTGTTCAGTGGTGGTCGTCTTTCAGCCTTTCTTACCTTGGCCATGTCTCTGAGTATTGCACACCTTGTGCTTTTGGGCACTCCAGTGATGTTGCAGCTCTGAAATATGCCAAACTGGTGGCAAGTGGCATCTTGGCAGCTGCACGCTTGACTTTTCTCAGTTCATGGGCAGTTATTTTGCGCCTTGGTTTTTCCACACGCTTCTTGCGACCCTGTTGACTATTTTGAATGAAACGCTTGATTGTTCGATGATCACGCTTCAGAAGCTTTGCAATTTTAAGACTGCTGCATCCCTCTGCAAGATATCTCACTATTTTTGACTTTTCTGAGCCTGTCAAGTCCTTCTTTTGACCCATTTTGCCAAAGGAAAGGAAGTTGCCTAATAATTATGCACACCTGATATAGGGTGTTGATGTCATTAGACCACACCCCTTCTCATTACAGAGATGCACATCACCTAATATGCTTAATTGGTAGTAGGCTTTCGAGCCTATACAGCTTGGAGTAAGACAACATGCATGAAGAGGATGATGTGGACAAAATACTCATTTGCCTAATAATTCTGCACTCCCTGTAATCTAGCAAAAAGCACTACAGCATAGCAGAAATTCTATCATTGAGCAGAGTTACTAGGATTTAGCACAAACACTATGATTTGGCTCAAAAACCTTTATTTTGCAATTATACTATGATTTGGCAGAAATACTATGACTGAGCAGAAGTACTAAGATGTAGTAAAAGTACTTTGATTTAACAGAAATACAATTATGGAGGAGTAATACTTTAACATGGGAAAAATATTGATACACAGAGCCAAATGGAACAGTATTTGTGCCATGGAGTGTTAACAAGAATCTGAGGTCCATATTAGAAAAGCTGCTAAAATCATAAAACTTTGCAGAATTGTAATAAATGATCAATATGAATTACTGGTCTGTGATAGTGTATTAATTTGTAGGGGAAAAAAAAAAAAAAAAAAAAATGTTGACCAAGGTGGAATTGAACCCGCGATCTTTGGGCTGCCAACCAGTGTCATTACCAACTGCGCCACTGGGAAAGAGCAGCAGCTTGGAAAACAGGCAGATGAGCTGTCAGATTTAGATCGCGCTGAGAGGCGTAAAATGCTGATTTTTTGGAGTTACAAAACGTCGTGTAACTCAAACACTAGGTGGAATTGAAGCATCATTCTTGTACTGGGTGATTCAGCGGACGTTGGTGAACATTGACTGCGATTTTCATTGCTCTTTGTACCTCCGTCGCAGAGATATGACGAGAGAAGAAACGGCTTCATTTCACTGGGACTTGGTATAAATACTATGATTTACATGAAATACTTTGACTTAGCAGAAATTCTATGATTGAGCAAAAATACTAGGATGTAGCACAAACACTATGATTTGGCTCAAAAACCTTTATTTTGCAGTTATATTGTGATTTGGCAGAAATACTATGATTGAGCAGAAGTACTAAGATGTAGTAGAAATACTTTGATTTAACAGAAATACTATTATGGAGGAGTAATATGTAACATGGGAGAAATATTGATACAGACACAAACATACACATACACAGAGCCTAAAGGGAGCAGTGGCTGTTAAGAGTCTGGGCTTGGTATATCTAGGTCAGTTAAATTAGCTGCACCTGCTGTAATCAGCCCTTACACACACAGACACAGAGAGAAGTATGAGTTTTCTGCAGTGTATTTCTCACATTCAGGATTCACCTCGAACAAATGGCCATAATTTCCTAACCGTAGGGGCTAGAACGCTCATTCTGACACCGTTTTGTTCAGAAGAGATGGGGGAATCTGGAGGTCTTCATAATTCAGATAAAATACAAATTATTAAAGATATGACTTGTAATACACTGTAACTGAGTAGAGGCGAAGCAAAACTGCCTTGACCTGCCCTCAAACAATGTTTTGTAACTCTAAATCTATATGGAGCATCAAAATCATTCTTTCACTGTAAGAGACAGCAGGCTTTGGTGAACGGTCATGGAAATTTTCATGTCTCTGTTGAAATCCATCAAAAAGATATGACGAGAGAAAAACGTGCCTCATTTCCAGAGTTTGAAATCTGAAGAAATCTGAGCGAGGGACAAATTTCCTATCCTCAAACAAGTGTAATTCATGGCCAAACGGTAATAGGTGAGGAAAAAATTCTTGAATTGTGAGCATCAGGGGTGTCTGAAGATATATTGGCACAAGCCTCATGTCTCAACTTTGTTTCGTTAAGGAGATATGACAATTTGAAAATGCCTGTTATTAGAGAAATCCAGCGCTGATTTTGAACAAACTCTCCATTGACTTTCTATGCAGAGTTTTCAGACTTTGTGTTGCTCTGAGGAGATTTGCAAAAAATCTATAAGTCCCACAACAATGATAGTGACAAATTCTGAAAGCCAGCAAAAATACCTACGTTTTGATGTATAATTTGTCATGTCTCGGCTGTGTGCAGGCAAGCAGAGAGGAAGGACCCCAGATGCAGGACTCACGGAAGCGAAAGTGAATTCCAAACAATCAGCTTTATTGCAGGAGTTACCGAACAGAAAACTAACTATACTGAAAAACAACTAGACTGGCATGACGGCAAACAGAACACACAGGGAGTGAGGGCAGAACGACGCAACAGTGAGCACAGGAAAACACAGGGCTTAAATATACTGAGGCAGTAATCAAGGGATGAGAGACAGGAGGGAAACACACCTGGGGAAAATCACAACTGACGAGGCAGGGGAAACGTAAACTGAACATACTCACGTAAGACAAGGACCTTCAGAATAAAACAGGAAACTAACAGACACAGGACCAGACAAGACACCATGGACAGACAGAGGGACATACGGGCAGAGAAGACTAAGCAGAAGCAAAACTAAACATGAGGGCAAGATAACAAAACCTAAACCAGAAATAATAATCATCATCATCATCATCATCATCATCATCATCAGATAGCTACAGAATCAGAACATAATTATAATCAAAACAGTATCACAAAGAAACAGCATATAACTAATAATCCCAAGAAAAACCATACACATAAGAATTAATCCCTCACCAAGAATAAGACATATTTATAATCACAATCAAAGCACCAGAGGATAAGGAACAATCCATAATGCAGAAAATAAACTAAAACATAAGAAACTCAAAATGCTGGGTCGAACCGACCCAGGACTGTGACATAATTTGTGGGGATTGAGTGGAAATTGAGCGAGTAGCAAGAAGTTGTTCAGACATGAAGAAAAAATTCAGAATGGATGAGTGTACACTCTGAGTTAATTGCATAGCAACCATAATAACGCATGTATTTTCTGAAAAATCACAATTTTGCAACTGAAAACTTAAAGAGGTATAAGATTAAAACGGTAAAAGATCTGAAAAAGCTGAATCATACAGGAATAGCCCAATAATCTGAGAACATTTTAAAGTTTGAATGGAGTTTCTAGGTGAAAGTATGAGGAAGTAGTTAAGTTTCAAAAACAAGCAAGTTTTAGCCGAATTTCTGAAGATTCCCATTCATTTCAATGGGACAAAAAAAAAAGGAAAAAAGTGTAATATTTTAAAAAGTATAATAGTAATAAACACCAAAAGATATAGCCAGAAAGAGCAGAAAGAGCAGAACAGTTTAGAGTTTGAACTGAGAAAATCGGCTGAAAACTGAGGGAGTAGTTAAGTGCCAAAAAGTGTACGGAAGCAACTGGAATATAGTGGAATAAAGAGAAACAGGAACTCAATAGTGTGGAAGCCCTTTGAGGGCATCCACACAACAAGAAAAACCTAGACATGAAACTTGGAAGCATGGCGTGGGAAACATAACGTGAAACAACAGACGAACTGACAAAGAATGAACAGAAACACACAGACTAAATGCACACAAGGGTGATTAGGGGAAGTGTGGAAACAGCTGACACTAATCTGACATAACGAGACAAAGGAAGCAAAGTTGACTACGCTGACATAGGACACAGACCTTCAAAATAAAACAGGAAACGTGAAGCAGACATGACAATACAAAATTGATGACATAAGACACGCAGTCAAAACAGCCTCACAGACAAAGGGTGAGGGAAACTTAAATACAGGGGAAGAAAATACAAGAGGAATCGAAATAGACAAATGAGCTTAGTTAATCTAATGAACTTAAAAAATAAACATCAAACAAACTAAAACTTAAAACGCTGGGTCAAAAGACCCGGGATCGTGACACAAATTTAGGTGCTTTTCTTCTTCCTGTTGTCGTGGTAACTGATAAACTGCTGGGATGGTTTGGAAGAGTTGAGACAAGTTTGTGATTTGCAGACACTTTGACCACATGTGATGTTTGTTGTCATATTATGAAAAATCACACAGTACTATGGAAAAGAATTTAACCATGCAAACTCATCTCAATGTCAACCTTGCAGATCGTCATTCGGTTGTAGCTGAACCATGAGCCATGAGACAAATCTCCATTAGCAAGTTACCGTGGATCCCCCCGTGGGTCGGGCTGCACGGCATCAACACGTTAGTGCAGTTAGCTTGTTAACGTGGTTAGCTTGTTAACGCAGGTAGCTACATAAAGCGTTGACACTGTGCGGGTGATCCGCAGTAACTCACTAACAGAGATTTGCTGCGTTAATGCTGTTATGCTGTTAAGGTCATTTTAAAGAGATTGATGCTGAAAGCACTAATTCATACATGTTTGTAACACAGCTTTACTTTGTGTTCATCAACATCCTGAAGATGAATAAACTGTAGTTCAGAGTCACTGACAGGCAGCACAGGAAAGTTCATTTCTGTGTGTCTTCAGATCATCTGACCCACAGTTCTGCTGTGAAGTCTGAAGATGATGATCAACAAGTTCTTCACTTTTGGTGTCAACACAGAGTTTGGATCAGCAGCAGGAGACTCAGAGTTCAGCTCTTGACCCCTCTGATATATTTGAATTTGATGTGTTGGTGCACAAAGTTAATGTGATCAGTGGTACATCCTGAGATTTGACTTTCATCCAGGTGTCATCCATATACCTGAAGCAATAACTTGGTGATGTTTCAGGGTTGGATAACAAAGCTCTTTTTTTCATGTTGGGGAACCTGCAGTCAGCTGAGACTGAAGAAGTCACTTGGATGAGACCAGATGATTAGAACCTTTGACCTTTTTTGACTCTGCTTCTGTTGCTTCTGTTGTTTTTTGGGATTTTCTTTTGTTTTGTTTTTTAGATGAGAAAAAAAACACTAACAGCTGCAACAAGAAGCAGAGGTAAAACTTGCAGTGCAATAGATTCATCCTTCTCCCCTTCACCCTTTCTGCCATTTTCTGTTTTAACTTCATGTTTCTTCCTTTCATCCTTCTTTCCTTCTTCCTTCTTCCCTTCTTCCTTTTTCCCTTCTTCTTTCTTCCCTTCTTCCTTCTTCCCTTCTTCCTTTTTCACTTCATGCTTCTTCCCTCCTTCCTTCTTCCCTTCTTCCTTTTTCCCTTCTTCTTTCTTCCCTTCTTCCTTCTTCCCTTCTTCCTTTTTCACTTCATGCTTCTTCCCTTCTTCTTTCTTCCCTTCTTCCTTCTTCCCTTCTTCCTTCTTCCCTTCTTCTTTCTTCCCTTCTTCCTTCTTCCCATCTTCCTTTTTCACTTCTTCCATCTTCCCTCTTTCCTTCTCTTGTCCTCCTGTCTGACCTGCAGGTGAGAAACAGGTGTGAGGTGTCAGCTGTCAGGTAGGTGATGAGTGAAGAACAGAACAGAATCCATTTCCTCTTCAAACTGCTGTCAGACATTATCTACTGCACTCTGATCACATCACTCAGACCAGCTGCTTTCTACAAAGTCTCATCAACAACATCTTTAGAAACAAACATCAACAACCAGGAAGCAGCTTCACCTCTGATCACACACACACTCAACTCTACTCACTCACCTGGAGGATCAACACTCAGTGTGATTGTGATTAGAGTCACAGGTCCTCCAACTCTCTGGACAACACGACACTTATATGTTCCAGCATCATTAATCGTCACATCCTTCAGAATCAAAGACACGTCTCCATCCTTCATCTGTCTGTCCTGCAGATCCACCCGGTTCTTAAAAGATGGATGCTGGTCATCTGGAACAAACTGCTTATCCTGGTACAAAAGCACATATTTGTCTTCCAGGTCAGATCTGCTCCAATGTACAGCTGTGATGTTGTTGTTTGGAGCTCGACATGTCAGAGTGACGTCCTGTCCAGACTCAGCTGTGATGATTTTCTGGTCTGAAAGAGGAAACAACACAGAGCAGAGAGGTTAAAGGTCAAAGTACAATTATGATCAGAATGATTGACTTTAAATATTTTGTTTATTTCCTTTGACATTTGAGTTTTTAGTCATGTTGGATTTAATGAACCTCTGAACATCCAGCAGCTATTTAAATGTTTTAAAGTGGAGTTTTCCTAGTTGAACATGTTCTGTTGTCTCTTTCTCTTTAATCTCTCTCACACTCCTGTCACACTGGTGTGTGTGACTGCAGCAGCATCTGCACATGTGCAGCTGTCGCTGCTCCTCCTACACTCAGCTTCAGTCTAACCTGATGTGACTCTAACTCTGTTCCTGCCATGTGATTGGTTCAGAGTGATGCTGTTTTCATTGTTATTAAACTTTTATGCTGTCTGTTAAAAATATGGTGACATCAATTCTATTGTTTCATATTTTTCATTGAGTAAAAGTGATTTTGTAATAATTATCTTTATCATCCCATCGCTCACTCTAAATTACAACAATATATTTTAATCCCACACTCCATCTATCCTGATGAGGTGGGAGAAAACAAAGAACAAATACTTAGTTATTCTAACTTTATAGAATTTTCAGGTATCTGTACTTTTGAGTATTTCTTATTTCCTGACTACGTTTTATTTTAAGTCCCTATATTTTTTTTAAAAAAACACTACTTTCTAATTCTTTACATTTTCAGACAGTCTCATTACTTTAGGTTCATCTATAGAGTGCTGGTGTCTGTATGTTCACCATCTTGTTAGTCCTGCACAAAAGGAGGAAGCATAAAGGGAGTGAAGTTATTTTAAGTGTCAGGTAGCTTTAAATGCAGTGTTTCTATCAGCTCATCAAACATCAGCAAACACACAAACTGTTTGTGTGCAGTTTGTCTCACAGTGTGTTACAGCTACAGGTCCAGCTGCTGTATTTCACAGGGAGAGAAAAGAAAGAGCTAACTTCACTCAGAGATGGAGAAAGATCAGAAAGAGAAGAGAGGAAGAAGAGGTTAGAGTTAAAGGAAGGACTGCTCCGTGGAATTTTATAAACTGAACATTTAAACATTACATGTAATCTCCTCATTTCAATCACATATTGGATTTTCCTCAAAACGACCTAAGCTATACTAACTTTGTGTTATTCAAGTGTCACTTGAAAATACAGTTAATCTGTTTTGTGCAGAAAACATCTGGTTACATCTGGTTGAGTTCAGTTGTGCATATTGTTAGGATTAAAATAATTACAAATAATTAGTTTTTTATGGTTTGTATTTACACATTGTGATGTGCTCATTAAAGACTTGGCGCTACGTGTTTTTAAGGGTCAGATTCATTCAGCGCTATGACTGAAGTGAAATATTGTGATAATGGTTTTTACAACATGCTACACATCACACTGGTTAACAGTCAGGATGATATTTTCTGGGCAAAGGGAGTCTGAACAGAATGTCACGAACTTGATAATAAATATAATCATTAGGATAATATTATTAAACAAAGTTAGGCAGGAATTTTCTCCTTGTTTTCTCTTTTCTGTTCTCTTCCAGGGAAAGCAGCAGATACGAGGTGAGGTTGGACGTGAATGGAGAAGAAGACTCGTCGGGAGTCAGCAGGACTGACATGTTGCTTCCAGAAGAAGACAGTCATAATAATACTTGTTAATGTTGGGGTATAAAATGGCCCAATCCAGGGGGTAACTGTCCCTGAGACAGTTGTTTGTTTCATATGTTTCTGTGATAGATTTATTTTTAATTTAGTCAATTTGTTTATTGGATAAATAATAAAAAAAAGTGTAGCATTGATTTGTTAACCATTCCTCGCCATCGGTCCCCTGACCGTGTTCGGGAGACGCAAAGGGGAGATGCTTCCTCCAGGGCCAAAGTTTTGTCCTCCTTCGGGGTTAACTCCTTTCACTTTTGTGGAGTAGTGAGGCTGACAGAACTCAGCTGAGACACTCAGGAGTACTGAAGACATGAGGCTTTAATAACAGTGCTGCACATTTCAAAACACACTGCATAGGCTGTAGCCCGTTAGAATGCTGCTCCCGGTCGCCGCCTCTGCCTGTGACATTCTTTTTCGCTCACTGCGTTTTTCACGCACATGCTCACACACACATCACTCCTCACACAGCACCCAGCCACACACAAGCCGGCAGTTCCCACAACAGATTGAAAACATGTCTAATAAATGTTATTATGAAATAAGGGTTTGAGAAAGGTTTAAAGTAAAGTTTGTTTGAGGTAGAGTTTGTAATGGTCACATGACCAGAGTTTAGTTGAGAGCACAACTATGGCATTGTGGGTCAGAACTAGCATGGATACGGAGCTACAGATGCAGCTACAGCCACAATAGTAATGTTATTCTGCATGTGGTCCAAGAGGTGCACACAGCAATGGTTTTCATCTATATTGTTCATATAATGTTGTGTACATGTTCTGCATTAGTAATAAGAGGACATTTTCAGTAATATCAATAACATTGCATTTTTCCTGTTCTGCTCAAGACTGTTTATGGACAATAACATGTGAGACTTTGATGAGATCAAAGACATTTACGTTGTACACTTTGTGTTTTCTTCAGTGTTCGTGGTTTCTGAAGAGAATGGGAGAGAAACAAACTTGAAAACATCAATATAACGTGTGGCCATTGTTTGTTGGAGCCCTGTAGGTACACAGGGTCATCTTTTGTGTGTGGGCTGTGATTTCACAGAGAGGTCCAGTGCTGAAACTTGTAATTTGCTGACGCAAATCAAATCATTTAAACAACAGAAATTTCTCCTGTACTGCAGGTGTGCTACATAACAGAGTCATGATAAGTAAGTTCATTGTAATTAGAATTCATATTAAAATATGTGCATCCTCATGTACCAAAGTGATTTTATTATTATATTAATATTGTATAAATATGTTTAATATTATTCTTCAAAGAGTTAAATGTGCTCGTTGGACTGTAGGACCATCACTCACTCACCTGGGGAAACCCTCAGGTTGATGATGCTGACGAGTTTCCATGAGTCTGTTACATTCACAAGGACATGACACCCGTATGTTCCAGTATCATTAGTCGTCACATCCTTCAGAATCAAAGACACGTCTCCATCCTTCATCTGTCTGTCCTGCAGATCCACCCGGTTCTTAAAAGATGGATGCTGGTCATCTGGAACAAACTGCTTATCCTGGTACAAAAGTACATATTTGTCTTTCAGGTCAGCTCTGCTCCAATGTACAGCTGTGATGTTGTTGTTTGGAGCTCGACATGTCAGAGTGACGTCCTGTCCAGACTCAGCTGTGATGGTTTTCTGGTCTGAAAGAGGAAACAACACAGAGCAGAGAGGTTAAAGGTCAAAGTACAATTATGATCAGAATGATTGACTTTAAATATTTTGTTTATTTCCTTTGACATTTGAGTTTTTACTCATGTTGGATTTACTGAACCTCTGAACATCCACCAGGGGTCCGTTCTTCGTACCTCGCTTACTACATCCAAGATCAAATGACACATCCAAGATCAAATCATCGCGCTAACTTTGAGCTCGCTAATCCGGTTCTCCGAACACACCTGTTGTTGACGATTAGTATAGCTGGATGAAGTAATCTGAGATCACTGGGTGGCTTAAAAGGGGCTACGCATCGATAGTAGAAACATTGATCGGCAACCCTGTGATTGGTCGGCGAAGATGTCGAAGGAGCGCGCTCAGTATTTTACGGCAGCAGAGCAAGAACTCTTGATTGAGGGATATCAGGAGTTTCAGAGTTTAATTAAAACGCAGGGGAACACTGCAAAGGCTGCAAAAGCAAGGAGAGAGGGCTGGCAGAAAGTTGCTGACAAATTAAACTCGTAAGTAATTTATTATATTATATTACATTATATCCTCTTTCACATTAGAGCCACAACAGGACCCACTAGAACATGGGGACAAGTAAAAGTGAAATATAAGAATATTCTACAGAATGGAAATATTTATCACTTATATTGCTTTTAGTCTCCTGAAAAGAGACCCTGAAATAATCTGTTTGTTTGTTTATAACAGCAACCAAGAAAAGGGCAGAGCAAATAAAGACAGGTGGTGGTCCTGCACCCCCTCGTCACACCCCGGCTTTTTGTACTGTGACATTTATTGACATTGTGGGTTTTATTGTGTGTAGTTTTACATAACACTCCATCACTTTTACCTGTTCCCACACAAGGGGTGACTGAAGCATGCACAGTAAGTTGGGAGATATATATATATATATATGTATATATATATATATATATATATATATATAGAGAGAGAGAGAGAGAGAGAGAGAGAGAGTGTTAAGTAAATAATACCCTCACGGGAAAATCGATATCTCTCTATGAGCACACCGTCGCGCCGAGCTAAAGGATCCTGTCTATCCCGCAATATCCGCTGAATTCTGAAAACTCTCCTTATCAATCTTGCACCTTCCTTGCTCGCGTACAAACGGACAGGACATGGCTGCGACAGACTTCCCAAATCCACCTTCGCTTTTATAGCCGTGGTCTCTCATCTTGATCACACGTAGTAATTTACTATTACTACTCTAAAATATGAATTACATCTGAAATAATCAAATACATGTAATAGAATGATTAATAGTACATTTCCCTTTTTTTCGGAAATGACCTGTATGTATCTGTATGAAATCAATAAAAGAATCAAATACTGCATTATCTTTAGTTACATTGATAATATTTATTTATGGACAAACAGTGGAGAAATATCGCTGTTGCTTTCATATAACTGCAGCGGACATACCTGAGTGGCCGCGATCTAATCCTGTTTACATAAAGTAAACCTGCTCCCGAGCAGGTTTACGCTTACGGATCTGTTGCTATGACAGCAAGTCCCGGATGAGCTTCGGAGAACCGAACGATCCAAGATCACGCGAAATCGTCAACATTCAAATCCGGCTAACTTACTTAGCGAGGTACGAAGAACGGACCCCTGGTCACCAGTGACCCACTGAGGTCCAAAATATAACTGACCATTTTTGACTACTTTTCACTTTAATTTTTTTTTGCATTTACCTTCAATTTGTTTTGTATTCCTTATCTTGCATGTATCATTCTTTTCAGCTCAACCTCATTTGTCTGAATGTACAGTTGTTTTTTTCATTGACATACTGTAGTAACACTGACTGATCTGAAGTCACATAAAAACATGAAATCCTAGTAGTACTTTCTTTTTTCTCCTTCTTTTTTTATGGTAAAATCCACAGACATGTGGATTGTGTGGCCTCTCTCTTCTCTGATTGGATTGTTACATTTGTGATTGACATGACATTGACCAATCAGCTGAAAGGAAGACAAATCAGTTCAAAATTCATACTCGTAAGTTGAAACTGGCACACAAACAGGAAACTTGAGCGCAGAGTTTCACACATAGTTTTTTGCCTTGTATCTGTAAACAGACTTTAAAAAAACTTTGTAACTTCTGTAAATATTTTTTTTACAAACACACAAATTCTAGTCTATAGATACACAAACATAATGTTTTCACATATTTTGGTTTACAAGGTTACAAAACTCAGTTCACAAATACGCATCTGATTTACAAGTACAAAATATTCATGACCACAGTTTGAGCCCATCCACACATTACACTTCTTTGTCTTTGTCACAGCTGGATTACAGATGTTACATCCACACAGACCATCTAACCTTGTATCACTTTGACACACATTATTATTGACTTGTAATGTTCAGTTTCTAACAGTAAATCTCACCTGCTGAGACAAACACAAAGACGCTGAAAAACAGGAGATTGTAGCAGAGTGACGCAGTTCCAGCAGACATTTCTGTTCCTGTATTAAAATCAGCTTCAGATGAGACTATATGAGATATGATTTGAGGTTCAGATGAAGCTAAAAGTCCCTGAATGAGAGAACAGGTCTGTAACTCAACACTTATGAATTAGAGAGAGAGAGAGACGGCTCGTGGGCTGGACTGGAACCATCCAATGGCTGCAAACCAAAGATAAATTAAGAAAACTGGAGAGCAGCCAGTCTTTAAATAGTGACACCATAATATTTGAAACTGTCTTTGGAGAAGTTAGGACTCTTATAATATTGAAGTAATGAGGAATAATCTGGATTTATGGCAGAAACATATTTAATAACAGTCATTTGGTTGGACATAATTGTGTCTTCAATTTGGATTGAAGATTGTTTTATATTATTTTTAAGAGTCATCAGCGTCTTATATAAACATGGGATTTTAAGATAAGTTTGCACATAGAGATTAGACAAAGTTTTCCTTTAGGCCTGTTTTTGTTTTTCCTTTATGCCACAAATTATGGCAATGAAGCTTAAAAACCGAGTAATCAAATGGCATCACTGCATTGGTTAAATCATTTAAATCATCACAACTGAAATGTGTGTTTGTATCATCATGTTAGATGATTGTAATGGCTTTAATGTTTTCTTTTTTAAACGGGCTCAGATAAAAATCTCTGTTTCACACCTTTGAGTGGAAAAGAAAACTGTGATCAGACTGTGAACATGTACCAGCCCTGAGCGATCAGTGCTGTCCTGCTGTCACATAGAAAGTAATGACAGATGTTTTGAGCCCTTTAAGGACACTTTCTGTAAGTCTGCATTTCAGGCCTGAAGCATAATGGAGGCAGCAGCATCTTACAGTCCTGTTCCTGGTCCTATAAAATCTAAGAAAGATAACCAGCCTCCACCCGTCACACTGGAAACTTAACAAATATAATATTTTCTTTTTCCTCCTGTGATGTTAAAGGTCAGAAAAAAACCATCAGGCGCTCTTGGACAAACTGAAGCTGCTCTGCTGCCACCTGCTGGACCTTTACACACAGCACCTCTCAGACAGGAAACCATTCTTACACACACACACACACACACACACACACTTTATTTTTAAAAGAGAAGAAAATACAAAAAAACTGTTGTTGGAAGAGAAGAAACTATTTGAATATTTTTGTGAATTTTACCCTGAACTGATACTGTCTGATACTCATCTTAAGCTCCAATAATACATCATCATGGATATTTTATTACATTTTCTTATCATCCATTTCATATCCATATCATCTTGAATGACTCTTTGGTCATAAGTGGAGCTGGAAAAATAGTCTGATTTTGATTTTTGACTCTAAATAAAGCTCAGGTTTCTCTCCCTCTGATCTCTGTACTCGTCTTTCATAAATCATAACACATCCTTCCTCACATGAAACACACAAGTCGTTTTTCTTCTCGTTCTTTCTTTTTTATTATTAGCTTCTAATTCACTGATGAGACATATCAGATGCTCTGAATAAAGTGATTTATGTTTACTGACTGACTGACTGAGTTCATGTGTTTATTGCAGTCTGCTGAGTTACTGTTTTTTATGTGCGTTCATTTTTTTTACGTGCTCTGGAATAGATGCGCAAAAATAACACCATAGATATCTGCCAAATTAAATTTTAAATGTTTAGAAGACAGACTACAAAATGCAAATCTTACTTCAGCTCGCACATCCTAACCCTGTCTGATGTCATAGAGACATCAGAGTGTTTTTCATAAACTTTAATTATGTTTATGGGGCTGAAATAACAGTACGGAGGAAGATGGCACTCAATACATTTCTGCATGCAAAACAGTGTTTATAGATTACTGGAGCTTTCCTTTTGGCAAGGTCAGCTCGATACAGAGGAGTAGAGTTTTAAAAATGTCCTACTGCAGGTAGAAATGAGCACATCAGACAATGTGTATAAGTTTTTATTCAGACATGCAGAAGCACAAGTTTCAGCTGTTGAATTGAATGAACATGCATCTGTCTTTCTGTGAAGATGGCAATGTTTCCAACCAAACAGCAAAGCAGCACTTTGTAAATTCCAGAGCAAAGGCCGGTGTGTGCTCTCGTGTTCCCTTTGCATCACGAGCAAAGAAAGGAATGAAGCATAATCTGGATTTATGGCAGAAACATAATTAATAACAGTCATTTGGTTGGATATCACAGATTAGGATGAATATACACTAGATAAAAGTCCCCAAGCCAGTTCATGACAGGTTATATTAGCAAGTCAAAGCAGAGACACAAAAGGTGACAATAATAACAAAGGAGTAACAGATTGAATGCATTTCATTTTTTTCTGTATCACTTTGTAAGTTCTGTATAGGAAAGCAGTGGTTGAATGAGTTGACTAAAAGGCTTAAAGCAATAATAACGATTTAAAAAATCAGCAAAGTTATATTTTTTCTGTATTTGTTGTAATTTTAATGCACAATTAGCCATAAATAAAAGAAAACATACAATGAATTAACATGAAACTCAGGGAAAACTTTGCAGTTGGGACGTTGCTTTTATTCTAATGAGTTTCACATTTGGAACTTTAAGTCTGTCCATATCTTTCCAAATACACAACAGGTATGCTGTGCTTCATCTTTGAGGGAGGAATGGTGGTCTGTTGTGGTAGCTTTATGCTTGTGTGAAACACAAGCATCACAGCTGCCTCAAGAAGTTTACATCTTAAGGAACACTGACATTGCAGACAGCTCATTAAGAAAGGTTTGTAGTGTTTTCTTTACTATCAGTCTGTTACAGATGTAGGACAGTTATTTGTGGCCATGGTGAATTTTTCCCCCGGAGCTTAGAATAAAATCTATAATTCCTGCTTACTGACTCTGTGAAATATGGTCCAACACGGTTGAACACCCATTACGTTAAGGTGATTTACAGTAAATGTAGTTTACTGAATAAACTGTAAAGTTCCTATATAGAAATGTCATAATGTGCATCAGCAGACATTCATATCTGTAGTTAACTCAAGGTGAACATACACAGAGTGGGTTGAACTAACTAGAACCACAAGCTTGATATTCAGTTATACTCTGTCTGTATCCTTTTCTGTTGCATTAGAACAAAAGAGGCAAAGTAATCCTGGTCACCTCAACCCTCCTAACCCCAACCTCTGACCACGACGTGTGGGACTTTTTTTTTTACCCCAAAAGTCTGTTTTTTCTAATTTTAGAAAATTAGAAATCACTCTAATGTGATTAGTACCTATGATGACTTTAACCTCAGAGAGGCTTTAAGCTTCACTGACAGTTTAACAGGAGTGAGCTCTGTGCTCATTCAGGAAATGTTATTCCGAAGGAAGTACAGTCTGAGTTTATGAATTTGTAGTTTATCAGACATTACAACACTCAAGTCTGTGTTTTAATCTTATATTACTGAGTGAGATAATATGAATGTTTCCAAGGTGAAGGAACAACAATGGGATCCAAGAAACATGAATAATTATAAAAATCTGTGAAGTTACTGAAGACATAAAACATCTGCATTCCAGTAAATTAAGTAACTGGTTTCCATTAAGTAGTTCTGCATCATCAGAGTCTAATTCAGGGATAAAAAGACATAAAATCTGTAACATGTGGATGTCCTCTGGTCTGAGGTGCTGGGGGACCAGTTAGAGACCAGGAGCTGGACGTCAGTGGTTGGACTGGTGGACTACTTCAGTGAAGAGTAGAAGACGTCTGGCTCTGGTTTAAAGTCTGAACACAAACACACACAGTTCAAACAACAGGAAACATGATTACAAGCTTTGTAGTTCAATCCAGACCTCCAATCTCCACCTCTCTGCATCACACACAGTCCCAGTTCAGACTTTACTGGGAACCAGCTCAGATACAAATCAGAGCTTCCATACTGCTCACACTGTAACTGCTTCTTCAAACCTGGAGCCACAGTTCCCTCTGTGTTCCCTGTCTGTAGTTTCTCGCCTCTCAGTGTCTTACTTCATTTATGCTGCTGTTTGTGTTTGTGTCGATCCTCATTCCTGTTTTACTTTGTCAGTGAGGGTGTTTCAGTCTTTGACTGAAAGAGCTGCTCAGCACCCTCACAGACTCATGCAGAGGGTGATGTGAGTTGTTCATGATGTAATACTGAGTGCATACGTGTGTTCTCACTATAGCAAGAGTAAGTATAGATACATGTAGCACAATATGTACCTGGATGGTCTACTGATAACCAGCAGCAATGACAGATGTATGTTCTGTAGTTATTCAGTTGTAGTCAGCTGGACTGTCAGACATCTTGGTAATATGTTTCAATTCATCTCAAAGTCCTAGCAAAACATTTATGGACCGTATCCTACTGAAGACCAGTAACATTTTGCTCTCTGGGTACAGAAACATTGCTCTGTCTTTTTCTCTCAAGCTCAGAGGTTTTACTTTGTAGGTGAACTGTTGTGTGCAGTTTTAGAGAAACAAATAAGAAAAAAGCTACTGTTTCTTGCAGGTTCAATCAAAAATAGACCCTGCACTATTGTAGGTGTCATGCTATTGCACATCAACTTCAGCCGCTTGCCTGATGTACCTGCAGGGTTATAAGCAGAGTCACAATTATATGTTGGACCATTTCCTGTATTTGAAGCAACACCACGCTGTTGAAGTTCATGCACTATAACTTGTGTTTTCACTGTACAAGTTTATTTTTGTTGAATCAGATTGTGAAGATTTGTGTTCTGTGTTCATTTCCAGCTCTTTCTTTTTATTCTTGGACTTGACTAGAGTAACTCTGCATGATTCACAGTTCAGTGTAATATTTCATTAGCTTACACTGAGCTTTGTCGGAGCCCCTTAGTTCATCCTGTCTAAAACAATCTGTATTAGCTCCTCTCCCTTTAAGGCAACTTTCTACTGACTGGCTGCCAATCACTAATAAAAGGTTGAAATAACAGGTGGCTGGAGCATATGTAGCTGAGACCATATTAGGTATCTATGATATCATACAAACCCAAGAGTAGAAAAATCGTTATATGTTTAGAGCGATCTGCAGCCTGCACTTTTGGTTCTCATGGATTACTTTATTTAAACTTTTCTTAGCTTAGCATGATGACGGTAAACAGGGTGAACAGCCCAGCTGTACCTGAGCTTTCTTGTCCTGATGGTTGTTTGTCCATTACTGACATCATCAGAGCTCACTGCTGGGTAGACCACAGTTGTATCAGTCTCTGCAATATGAAGCACATAAAATTACTGAAACTACAGCAACATCACTGACATATTATCACTCAAGACCTGCAAAGTAATTGACAAGATTAGGTGATTAAGCGCTTTTTATAATCTGCAGCATTTTTCAGCTTTCCTTTGTTAACACCTCTGCTGTGAAACTCTTAATGATCAGAAATAACTGACGGCTCATTCTGTGAAAAACAACTGTGGATGACCACAAGGCTGCTATATTCTAATAATACAAACGCACACACTGTACCACAAAGCACAAAGCAAAAGTGTTCTCATGACTTGAACACTATCATTAGCCAAACCAGAACATCTTGTGGTGAGACGTCTAAACCCGAACCTGGTTCACACTAACTGGGGTCATCGACAGGAAGTAGCTGCTGTGGTTTTACATGCAAGTTTAGAAATGGTTCAAATGTCTGAGAGGCTGAAAACACAGCTAAAGGTCTACGGTCTGTTCAATCTGTGACTTTATTGGCTTCACACTAAAGAAAAAAAAATTTTTTCTCAAGAACTTTCACAGGCACAACTTTCTGAGAAGATGGAATGATCTGCTGCAGTCCTGACCTCAACCTCACTGAACACTAGTGGAATCAGCTTGTGAGCACTAGTCATGCCATCACGACCAACACAACCACATACAATCTACATACTTGACTCTGCTGCTCAACTCACAAATTTTCCTTACAAATCTTGTGCAATTTAAGAGAAAAAACAGACAAACAGTATAAGATTTATTGCCAAGAAGCAATAAATTAGTGTTACAACAAAGAAATCAAAGAGAAAGTTACTTATGTCCTATTTCTGAAACATCCTCACCTCTACTTTGCAGTGTTCGTACATTGTAAAGTTGCAAATTTGTTTTGGAAACAAATCTAACAACTCAGCAGCCATTTGAAACACCTCTGGACACATAGTTTTGCAATTATATTTAAAATTTTAAATGTCAGCCTCAGCCCCTTTGAAGGAAACACATTACTACCTTTGGTTTTTCTGATTGGCTGTTGTTGAGGATCTAATAATTGGATGTAGCTGTACACGACATAAGTGATGATGTCATCTTCTCCAGCTTCTTCTTGATCTGCTGAAATGATGCAAAATTAAAAATAATATAAATTAAATATCTAAAAACAGGTTGCATTTAGGAAAGTTGTAACTATAATAATAATGAATGTGACCTTTATTCTACTGAAGAATCTCGAACACGAACGATCAGGAAGTCTGAGTCTCACCTTCAGGTTTCCTGTGAGCACATCGTCTCACCAGCAGAACCAGTAACACCAGTAGAACCACAACACAGGATGATCCAATAGTGGAGACCAACATCATAGAGAGAAGAGGAAGAGAGCGTGATGGAGGAAGAGTGATGGAGGTGGAACCAGGAGGAGAGGTGAATGTAGGTGGAGGTGTGGATGTAATGCATTGAGCAATTATTGATGGAGATTTGGTGGCAGTGAGTGAATGTGAGCTGGTGGGTGGAGGTGTGGTGATGGTGGGTGTAGGTGTAGAGGTGGGTGGACGTGTGGTAGCTGTGGTAGCGGTGGATGTAGGTGGAGGTGTGGTTGTCGTCCATGGAGCAGTTATTAATGGAGATTTGTTGGCAGTGGGTGAGGGTGTGATGGTGGGTGGAGTTGTGGTGCTGGGTGTATGTATAGAGGTGGGTGAAGATCTGATAGTTGTGGTGGTGGTGGTAGTGGTGGATGTAGGAGTAGGTGTGGATGTAGGTGGAGGTGTGGATGTAGGTGGAGGTGTGGTGGTGTGTTTGTCTAAAATAAAGCAAACACAGTCATTAAGTTGTCGTCACATTGTGAATGTTGAAAGCTGCAGAAACACAGACAGGTGAGTGTGTCACCTGTGACAGTGATCCAGCTGGATGGAGACTCTCCATGACCGCTGATGTCACACTTGTAGAGGCCTTCATCAGACCTGGAAACATGCTGGATGGTCATGTGACCTGTAGGCTGCTTCCTGATGAGGGAGCCATCTTTATAGAAAGCAGCTGGGAGGTTGGAGGGAGTGGTCTTTGTTTTACAGAGCAGAGTGACGTCATCTCCCTCCATCACAGGGAGGACAGGACTCTGCAGGATCACTGATCCACCTCAACACAGAGACAAACTACAGCATTTCATCCATTTACACACAGCTTCATCAACACTAACTCCACACACTCCACGTGTCATACCTTTGTTCCTGGCTCTCCACTCTCTCAGTCTCTGAATGTGTTTCATCCGATGACACTATATGACATTTCATCTTTACTTGATAGAATGAAATTATTGTAGAAATTGTAGAAATACAAAGCTCAGAAATTACAGACATATCTCTAAGATCCCTTTCATGTCAAAGCTTCTTAAAAAAAATTCTGTTTACATTATACATGCTTCACTTAGGCAGTATCATCAGAAGACAAAGTATACATTTCATTGCTGTGCAGATGACACACAACTCTATCTACCCATGAAGCCAGATAACACAGACCAATTAGTTAAACTGCAGGAATGTCTTAAAGACATAAAGACCTGGATGGCCGCCAACTTTCTGCTTCTAAATTCAGATAAAACTGAGGTTATTCTTCCTCTGGGTGACATTACCTCAGCCAGCCAAGACAGACTTTGCTCTCGCTCTGCAGGCCTACTTGTTGTTCCTAGAGTATTTAAAAGTAGAATGGGAGGCAGAGCCTTCAGTTTTCAGGCCCCTCTTCTGTGGAACCTCCCTTAGTTACCTACCCTGTACATAGCTTGTACTCACTACAGCCTGTACATACTTATGGTTATAGCGTATTCATAACATACTTCATACTGTGTACATTATAACATTACATAATAGATCCATTTCTGTAATATACTCACATATCTTTATTATTGCTAATATATATTTGTAATATATTTATATCATGGCTAAAGCACTTCTGGATGGATGCAAACTGCATTTCGTTGCCTTGTACCTGCGCATGTGCAATGACAATAAAGTTGAATTCTATTCTAATTCTAGTTATGCTGCAACAGACATAGGCTGCTGGGAGAGTCGAAGGCTATTAATGGTCCCTGTAACTCATTTTAAGACCAGGGTTGATAAATACTTTAAATTCTTTTAAATATCAACTAAATACTCATTTATTCAGATTGACTTTTAACTAGTTTTAGGCTGTATGATGTATTTTGTTTTATATTTTGTTTGTTTTATATATTTGTTTTTATTTTGTTTTATATTTTTGTTCTCAGTTTTTATTTTTATTTTTATTTTAAAGCACTTTGTGGTTTTTGATCTACTTACCAGTGACTGTGAGGTGGACCATGTTACTAACGGTGCCATCTCTGGACTCACACCAGTAAACTCCACTGTCAGATGGGTAAGTATATCTGATGTTACAAGAAGAACCAGCTTGTTTTCCCCACCCATCTCCACACTGAGTCCTCTGTTGTTTGCTTGTGTTTCTCCTCAGAGTCCATCCAGCAGAGCTGTCGTCCTCCTCACAGCTCAGAGACACAAAGTCATATTGAAAGAACTGAGAGCTGCTGGGACTCACAGTCAGACGAGCTGTGAGGATGAATGAAAAAAAAAAAAAACAATCATGTGTCATTACTATTATACTTGATAAAATGGTCCAAATGGTTTATTATGTGTGCCTATGACAAGAGGCACACATATTACTATTCCTCGGATTTATTATTATTATTGTGTGGATGCTGGAGGCATCCACACTATTGAGTTCCTGTTTCTCTTTATTCTTTATTGTGTGGATGCTTTATGCATCCACACTATTGAGTTCCTGTTTCTCTTTATTCTTTATACTTTATTATTATTATTATTATTATTATTCTAGTTGCCACTATTTGCACTTTTTTTTTACACTTTTCTGCTTCCACAATTTTCAGCCGATTTTCACCGTTCAAATTTTAAACTATTCTGCTATTTCTGCTAATGATCGCTATGACTTTTGGTATTTTTAACTGTTATACTTTTTAAAATATTAAGCTTTTTTCCTTTAATTTGTCCCATTGAAATGAATGGGAAACTTCCGCAATTCTGCTAAAACTTACTCTTTTTTGAAACTTAACTACTTTCTCATACTTTCGCCTAGAACAACCATTCAAATTTTAAAATGTTCACAAATTATTGGGCTATTCATGAATGATTCAGCTTTTTCATATCTGTTACCGTTTTCATCTTATCCCTCTTTAAGTTTTGAGTTTCATCTTTGTGATTTTTCACAAAATACATGCGTTGTTATGGTTGCTATGCACTTGGTTCTAAGTGAGCCACTGTACCTTTGGCAATTTTCTCTTCATGTCCGAACAACTTCTTGCTACTTGCTCAATTTTCACTCAACTTCCACAAATTATACATCAAAACGTAGGTATTTTTGCTGGCTTTCAGAAAATGTCACTATCATGGTTGTGGGATTTATAGAATTTTGGCAAATCTCCTCAGACCAACACAAAGTCTTAAAACTCTCCATAGAAAGTCAATGGAGAGTTTCTTCAAAATCACCGCTTGATTTCTGTAATGAGAGGCATTTTCGAATCGCCATATCTCCTTAACGAAGCGAAGTTAAGACATAAGGCTTGTCCCAATATATCTTCAGACACTCCTGACGCTCACAATTCAAGAATTTCTTTCTCACCTATTACCGTTCTGAAATGAGTTACACTTGTTTGAGGGTAGGAAATTCGTCCCTCGCTCAGATTTCTTCAGCTTTCAAACTCTGGAAATGAACCACTTTTTTCTCTCGTCATATCTTTTTGATAGATTTCCACAAAGACCTGAAAATTTCCATGACTGTTCACCAAAGCCTGCTGTCTCTTACGGTGAAAGAATGATATCGATACTCCAAATAGATTTAGAGTTAGAAAGCGTTGTTTGAGGGCAGGTCAAGGCAGTTTTTGCTTCGCCTCTACTCAGTTATGGTGCATTACAAGTCAAATATCTTTAATAATTCATATTTTAATGATAAATTCTTAACACTTGAAGATTCCCCCATCTCTTCTGAACAAAACGGTGTAAGAATGACCGTTCTAGCCCCTACGGTTAGGAAATTATGGCCATTTGTTTGAGAGGAATCCTCACTATGAGAAATACAATGCAGAAATCCTGTCTCTCTCTGTGCTGAGTGTGTAAAACGGCTGCACCTGTTTTGGCGGGAAAAGTACACAGCCTCTCTGATTGGTGGATTCAAATTTAGCAGCTCCCAGGCTGCTTGACTGACCTAGAAACTTGCTTGTCTCTCCCTGTGTGTGTGTGTGTGTGTGTGTGTGTGTGTGTGTGTGTGTGTGTGTGTGTGTGAGACAGAGAGAGAGAGAAAGGGAGGGCGAGAGAGAGTTTTTATGGGAGCATCTTATTGTATGATTTAAATTCAATATATTTAGACTGGTTGACTGAGTTTGATCCTGTGTGTGTCTCTCTGTGCATGTGTGTTTCCATATGTGTCCATATTTGTGATTGTGTCACTGTCATACTTTTTTTTGCTGATTTTTTTCATTTAACAATTACATTTGAGGGACCCTTAGCATGTTCAGGATTCTTTCAGCTGTCCATTTTGCTTTTCCAATTTTTCTATTTAAGTTATTACTATTGTGTTGAGTCATAGCATTTCTGCTGCTTTTCAGTATTTGTGCTAAATACAGCATTTCTGCAAAATCATACTATGTCTGCTATTTTATGAGATTTGTGCTAAATACAGCATTTCTGCTAAATCATACTCTTTCTGCTATTTCATAAGATTTGTGCTAAATATAGTGTTTCTGCTATTTCTGCCAAATTTAGTATTTTTGATTAATTAGGGTTTTTCTACCAAATCATAGTACAGTTTTACTGCTTTTTATAGGATTTTTAGAGGATATTTATATTGCTTAATATAGTATTTCTGCTTTTTATAGGATTTGTGCTTAATATAGTTTTTCTAAAAAATGTAGTATTTATGCTTAATCATACTATTTCTGCTATTTTATGAGATTTGTGCCAAATACAGCATTTCTGCTAAATCATACTATTTCTGCTATTTCATAAGATTTGTACTAAATATAGTGTTTCTGCCAAATATAGTATTTCTGCTTAATTATAGTATTTCTGCCATTTTATAGTATTTGTGCTAAAACATAGTATTTCTACTAAATGTAGTATTTATGCTTAATCATACTATTTGTATATATTTCTGCCAGGTCCCCAGGCAGCTAATCCTCTGTGAGGACTGATACATATAAAATTTACATATGAGGGCCTGCACGGCTTCCCAGCCAGCCAATCATATCTGAGGTCTGCCCTTTCTTCTCTGGTCATATCTCAGCGACAGATGTACAAAGAGCAATGCAAATCACAGTCAAAGTACACGAAAGTCCGCTGATTCACCCAGTACAAGAATTATGCTTCTAGTCCACCTAGTTTTTGAGTTACACGACGTTTTGTAACTGCAAAAACGGCGTTTTTTCGCCTCTCACGCAATCTGATTCTGACTGCTCATCACCCTGTTTTCCAGGCGCCGCTCTCTTTCCCAGTGGCGCAGTTGGTAATGACACAGGTCTGCAACCCAAAGGTCGTGCGCTCAATTACACCTTGGGCAACATGTGTTTTTTTTCCTACAAATTAATACACTATCACAGACCACTAATTCATATTCATCATTTATTACAATTCTGCAACCTTTTATGATTTTAGCAGCTTTTGTAATATGGACCTCAGATTCTTGTTAACACTCCATGGCACAAATACTGTTCCCTTTAGGCTCTGTGTGTGTGTGTGTGTGTGTGTGTGTGTGTGTGTGTGTGTGTGTGTGTGTGTGTGTGTGTGTGTGTGTGAGAGAGAGAGAGAGAGAGAGAGCCTTTGATGGGAGCATCTTATTATATCACTTAAATTCAATATATTTAGACTGGCTGACTGAATTTGGTCCTGTGTGTGTCTCTCTGTGCATGTGTGTTTCCATATGTGCCCATATTTGTGATTGTGTGACTGTTATACTTTTTTTGCTGATTTTTTTTTTCAATTAACAATTAGATTTGAGGGACCCTTAGCATGTTCAGGATTTTTCCAGCTGTCCATTTTGCTTTTCCAATTTTTCTATAAGTTATTACTGTTGTGCTAAGTCATAGCATTTCTGCTGCTTTTCAGTAGTTGTGCTAAATACAGCATTTCTGCTAAATCATACTATTTCTGCTATTTTATGAGATTTGTGCCAAATACAGCATTTCTGCTAAATCATACTATTTCTGCTATTTCATAAGATTTGTACTAAATATAGTGTTTCTGCCAAATATAGTATTTCTGCTTAATTATAGTATTTCTGCCATTTTATAGTATTTGTGCTAAAACATAGTATTTCTACTAAATGTAGTATTTATGCTTAATCATACTATTTGTATATATTTCTGCCAGGTCCCCAGGCAGCTAATCCTCTGTGAGGACTGATACATATAAAATTTACATATGAGGGCCTGCACGGCTTCCCAGCCAGCCAATCATATCTGAGGTCTGCCCTTTCTTCTCTCGTCATATCTCAGCGACAGATGTACAAAGAGCAATGCAAATCACAGTCAAAGTACACGAAAGTCCGCTGATTCACCCAGTACAAGAATTATGCTTCTAGTCCACCTAGTTTTTGACTTACACGACGTTTTGTAACTCCAAAAACAGCGTTTTAAGCCTCTCACCGCAATCTAATTCTGACTGCTCATCACCCTGTTTTCCAGGCGCCGCTCTCTTTCCACTGGCGCAGTTGGTAATGACACAGGTCTGCAACCCAAAGGTCGTGGGTTCAGTTACACCTTGGGCAACATGTTTTTTTTCCTACACAAATTAATACACTATCACAGACCACTAATTCATATTCATCATTTATTACAATTCTGCAAACTTTTATGATTTTAGCAGCTTTTCTAATATGGACCTCAGATTCTTCTTAACACTCCATGGCACAAATACTGTTCCCTTTAGGCTCTGTGTATGTGTGTGTGTATCAATATTTCTCCCATTTTAAAGTATTACTCCTCCATAATTGTATTTCTGTTAAATCAAAGTACTTTTACTACATCTTAGTACTTCTGCTCAATCATAGTATTTCTGCTAAATCGTAGTATTTTGCCAAATTATGGTTTTGTGCCAAATCATAACATTTGTTTTATGTTATAGTATTACTACTAAGTGGAGGAATTTCTGTCATGTTACAGTATATGTGCTGATTACAGTATTTCTGCTAAATCATAGTATTTCTACTATATTATATTTTTCTTTCTAAATATAGCATTTCTGCTATATAATTGTATTACTGCTATGTTATAATATTTGTGCTAAACCAGAGTATTTCTGCTGAAACATAGTATTTCTGCCGAATGATAGTATTTCTGTCAAATTACAGTATTTGTGCTAAAACATAGTATTTTTTTTAAAAAATTCAATATTAATAGTAAATTACAGTGTCTCTGGTAAATCGCAGCATTTCTGCTATGTTGTACTGTTTTTCTAAATCATAGTATTTCTGTAATGTTTAAGAATGTTTGGCTAAATATATTCTTTCTGTTATCTTATACTATTTCTCCTAAATTCTTGTATTTTTGAGAAGTTATCGTGTTTCTGGTAAGTTACAATATTTCTGCTAAGTTCTGCCATGCTATTGTATTTCTGCCAAGTATTATGTTTCCTCTAAGATATTGCAGTTCTGCTAAGTTACTACATTTTAGCAAAGTTCCTTTGCTTCTGCAAAGTTTTTACAAATTCTGCAACTTTTCAGCTTTTTCTGCTAGTTTCAGCAGACAGCTTCAGCATTACAGCATCCACACTGCATTTTCGCAGGAAATGCAAATTTTTCTAGTTGTGTGGATGCTTTAAGCATCCACACTATTGAGTTCCTGTTTCTCTTTATTCTTTATTATTCCAGTTGCCACTTTTTGTACGTTTTTTGGCACTTAACTACTTTCACAATTTTCAGCCGATTTTCACCGTTCAAATTTTAAACTATTCTGCTATTTCTGCTAATGTGTGCTATGACTTTTGGTATTTTTTGCTGTTATACTTTTTAAAATATTAAGCTTTTTTCCTTTAATTTGTCCCATTGAAATGAATGGGAAATTTCTGCAATTCTGCTAAAACTTGCTCGTTTTTGAAACTTAACTACTTTCTCATACTTTCGCCTAGAACAACCATTCAAACTTTAAAATGTTCACAAATTATTGGGCTATTCATGAATGATTCAGCTTTTTCATATCTGTTACCGTTTTCATCTTATCCCTCTTTAAGTTTTGAGTTTCATCTTTGTGATTTTCACAAAATACATGCGTTGTTATGGTTGCTATGCAGTTGGTTCTAAGTGAGCCACTGTACCTTTGGCAATTTTCTCTTCATGTCCGAACAACTTCTTGCTACTTGATTAATTTTCACTCAACTCCCACAAATTATACATCAAAACGTAGGTATTTTTGCTGGCTTTCAGAAAATGTCACTATCATTGTTGTGGGATTTATAGAATTTTGGCAAATCTCCTCAGACCAACACAAAGTCTCAAAAATCCCCATAGAAAGTCAATGGAGAGCTTGTTCAAAATCACAGCTTGATTTCTGTAATGAGAGGCATATTCGAATCGTCATATCTCCTTAACGAAGCGAAGTTAAAACATGAGGCTTGTCCCAGTATATCTTCAGACACTCCTGACGCTCACAATTCAAGAATTTCTTTCTCACCTATTACCGTTCTGAAATGAGTTAGACTTGTTTGAGGGTAGGAAATTCGTCCTTCGCTCCGATTTCTTCAGATTTCAAACTCTGGAAATGAACCACTTTTTTCTCTTGTCATATCTTTTTAATGGATTTCCACAAAGACCTGAAAATTTCCATGATTGTTCACCAAAGCCTGCTGTCTCTTACAGTGAAAGAATGATATTGATACTCCAAATAGATTTAGAGTTAGAAAGCGTTGTTTGAGGGCAGGTCAAGGCAGTTTTTGCTTCGCCTCTACTCAGTTATGGTGTATTACAAGTCAAATATCTTTAATAATTCATATTTTAATGATAAATTGTAAACACCTTAAGATTCCCCCATCTCTTCTGAACAAAACGGTGTAAGAATGACCGTTCTAGCCCCTACGGTTAGGAAATTATGGCCATTTGTTTGAGAGAAATCCTCACTATGAGAAATACACTGCATACACTGCAGAAATCCTGCCTCTCTCTGTGCTCTGTGTGTGTAAAAACGGCTGCACCTGTTTTGGCGGGAAAAAGTACACAGCCTCTCTGATTGGTGGATTCAAATTTAGCAGCTCCCAGGCTGCTTGACTGACCTAGAAACTTGCTTGTCTCTCCCTGTGTGTGTGTGTGTGTGTGTGTGTGTGTGTGTGTGTGTGTGTGTGTGTGTGTGTGTGTGTGTGTGTGAGAGAGAGAGAGAGAGGGAGGCGAGACAGAGTTTTTATGGGAGCATCTTATTGTATGATTTAAATTCAATATATTTAGACTGGTTGACTGAATTTGATCCTGTGTGTGTCTCCCTGTGCATGTGTGTTTCCATATGTTTCCATATTTGTGATTGTGTGACTGTTACACTTTTTTTGCTGAGTTTTTTTTTCATTTAACAAGTACATTTGAAGGACCCTTAGCATGTTCAGCATTTTTCAGCTGTCCATTTTGCTTTTCCAGTTTTTCTGTTTAAGTTATTACTATTGTGCTGAATCATACTATTTCTGCTATTTTATAAGATTTGTGCTAAATATAGTATTTCTACCCAGTATAGTATTTCTGATTAATTATAGTTTTCTCTACCAAATCATATTACAGTATTTTTGCTTTTTATACCATTTTTATAGCATTTTTATATTGCTTAATATAGTATTTCTGCTTTTTATAGGATTTGTGCTTAATACAGTATTTCTGCTAAATGTAGTATTTATGCTTAATCACACTATTACTATATATTTCTGCCAGCTTCCCAGCCAGCCAATCATATCTGAGGTCTGTAGTTTCTTCTCTCGTCATATCTCAGCGACGGATGTACAAAGAGTAATGAAAATCGCAGTCAAAGTACACCAAAGTCCGCTGATTCACCCAGTACAAGAATTATGCTTCTAGTCCACCTAGTTTTGGAGTTACACGACGTTTTGTAACTCCAAAAACGGCGCTCTTTGCCTCACACCGCGATCTAATTCTGACTGCTCATCACCCTGTTTCCCAAGTGCTCACTGTCTTTCCCAGTGGGGCAGCTGGTAATAACACAGGTCTGCAACCTAAAGGTCGTGGGTTCAACTCCACCTTGGACAACATGTTTTTGCCCTACAAATTAATACACTATCACAGACCACTAATTCATATTCATCATTTATTACAATTCTCAAAACTTTTTACCAGCTTTTCTAATATGGACCTCACATTCTTCTTAACACTCCATGGCACAAATACTCTTCCCTTTAGGCTCTGTGAATGTGTGTGTGTATCAATATTTCTCCCATTTTAAAGTATTACTCCTCCATAATTGATTTCTCTTAAATCAAAGTACTTTTACTACATCTTAGTACTTCTGCTCAATCATAGTATTTCTGCTAAATCATGGTTTTTGTGCCAAGTCATCAGAATCATGTTTATTGGCCAAGTATATGTGCATACAAATACAAGGAATTTGGTTCCGGTAGATGGTGGCTCTCGAGCACAGCAATGTAAATCTCACACACACACACACACACACACACACACACACACACACACACACACACACACACACACACACACACACACACACACACGTATCTATATATACATTACACATGCATACACATACATACACAAAGCTGTGTAAACCAACTATAAATAACTAATCTAAACGTATATACATAAAATACAGAAATGAAATGAGGTGGAATGAATACTACAGAATGTACATAAGGTGCAGTTGCAGTCTGGCAGTGGGAGCAGTGTGACAGTTCAACTGTTTAGAAGGGAGATGGCGAGGGAAAGAAACTGTTCCTGTGTCGGGTGGTCCTGGTCTGCAGGCTTCTGTACCGTCTGCCAGAGGGCAGCAGATCAAAAAGTCTGTGTCCAGGGTGTGAGGGGTCTGTGATGATTTTCCCTGCCCGTTTCCTGGTTCTTGAGAGGTACAGATCCTGGATGGAGGGCAGGGGGCGCCGATGATCCTTTCTGCTGCCCGTACAGTCCGCTGCAGTCTGCACCTGTCCTGTTTAGTGGCTGCACCATACCAGACTGTGATGGAGGAGCACAGGACAGACTCAATGACTGCAGTGTAGAACTGGATCAGCAGCTCCTGTGGAAGACTGTACTTCCCCAGTTGTCTCAGGAAGTACATCCTCTGCTGGGTCTTTTTGAGGATGGAGTTGATGTTGGTCTCCCACTTCAGGTCCTGGGAGATGGTGGTACCAAGCAACTTGAAGATCTCCACAGTCGACACAGGGCTGTCTGACATGATGAGGGGGGCAGAGTTGAGGGATGTCTCCTGAAGTCCACTGTCATCTCTACAGTTTTAAGAGTGTTCAGCTCCAGATTGTGCTGACTGCACCAGAGTACCAGCTGCTCAACTCATCATAACATTTGTGTTATGTTATAGTATTACTACTAAGTGGAGGAATTTCTGTCATGTTACAGTATATGTGCTGATTACAGTATTTCTGCCAAATATAGTATTTCTGATTAATTATAGTTTTTCTACCAAATCATATTACAGTATTTTTGCTTTTTATACCATTTTTATAGGATTTTATATTGCTTAATATAGTATTTCTGCTTTTATAGGATTTGTGCTTAATATAGTATTTCTGCTTTTTATAGGATTTGTGCTTAATACAGTATTTCTGCTAAATGTAGTATTTATGCTTAATCACACTATTACTATATATTTCTGCCAGCTTCCCAGCCAGCCAATCATATCTGAGGTCTGCCGTTTCTTCTCTCGTCATATCTCAGCGACGGATGTACAAAGAGTAATGAAAATCGCAGTCAAAGTGCACCAAAGTCCGCTGATTCACCCAGTACAAGAATTATGCTTCTAGTCCACCTAGTTTTGGAGTTACACGACGTTTTGTAACTCCAAAAATCGGCGCTCTTTGCCTCACACCGCGATCTAATTCTGACTGCTCATCACCCTGTTTCCCAAGAGCTCACTGTCTTTCCCAGTGGGGCAGCTGGTAAGGAAATTATAGCCATTTGTTTGAGAGGAGTCCTCACTATGAAAAATAGACTGCACAAATCCTGTCTCTGTGCTGCGTGTGTAAAAACAGGTGCACCTGTTTTGGCGGGAAAAAGTACATAGCCTTTCTGATTGGTGGATTCAAATTAAGCAGCTCCAGGCTTTTTGACCCACCTAGAAACATACAGGAAACACTGTATGTACAGCCCCTGTTTGTTCACTTGCTTCTGCTGCTGCTGCGTGTGTGTGTGTCTGTATGACAGAGAGAGAGAGAGAGCGAGCCTTTTTATGGGTGTATCTTATTGTGTGATTTAAAATCAATATATTTACACTGGTTGATTGAATTGGATCCTGTGTGTGTCTCTGTGCATGTTTGTTTCCATATATGGGGCGATCGTGGCTCAAAAGTTGGGAGTTCGCCTTGTAATCGGAAGGTTACCGGTTCGAGGCCCGCTCGGACAGTCTCGGTCGTTGTGTCTTTGGACAAGACACTTCACTCGTTGTCTACTGGTGGTGGTCAGAGGGCCGGTGGCGCCAGTGTCCAGCAGCCTCGCCTCTGTCAGTGCGCCCCCAGGGTGGCTGTGGCTACAACGTAGCTTGCCATCACCAGTGTGTGAATGGGTGAATGACTGGATATGTAAAGAGCTTTGGGGTCCTTAGGGACCATAAAAGCGCTATATAAATACAGGCCATTTACCATGTCCATATTTGTAATTGTGCAAGTTATTACTATTATGCTAATTTACAGTATTTCTGCTACTTTTCGGTGTTTGTGCTAAATACAGTATTTCTGCTAAATCTTAGTATTATTGCTTAATCATATTATTTGAGCAAAATCATAGTATTTGAGCATATTCTTTCTATTTGTGCCATAGCATAATATATTTGCTGAATTACAGCATTTCTGCTATGTTGTAGTATTTGTCCTAAATCACAGTATTTGTGCAATGTTTAGGTATTTTTGTTTAAATAAAGTATCTATGTAATCTTGTACCATGTTTGCTAAAATCCTGTATTTCTGAAAAGTTATCTTGTTTCTGCTAAGTTACAATATTTATTCTAATTTCTGCTGCTAAGTTCTGCTATGTTATTGTATTTCTGCCAAGTATTATGTTTTCTTTACGTTATTGCAGTTCTGCTAAGTAATTACATTTTTGCTAAGTTCTTATGCTTCTGCAAAGTTATTACAATTTTTTGCAAAGGTTTTACAACTTCTGCAACTTTTCAGCTTTTTCAGCTAGTTTCAGCTGACAGCTTCAGCGTTCCAGCATCCACACTGCATTTTCGCAGGAAATGCAAATTTTTCTAGTTATTATTATTATTCTTCAAGTTGCTTCCGTACGTTTTTTGCTGTTTAACTACTTCCACAATTTTCAGCCGATTTTCACCGTTCAAATTTTAAACTATTCTGCTATTTCTGCTAAAGTGTGCTATGACTTTTGGTATTTTTTGCTCTTATACTTTTTAAAATATTACGTTTTTTTCCTTTAATTTGTCCCATTGAAATGAATGGGAAACTTCCGCAATTCTGCTAAAACTTACTCTTTTTTGAAACTTAACTACTTTGTCCTACTTTCACCTAGAACAACCATTCAAATTTTAAAATATTCACAAATTATTGGGCTATTCATGAATGATTCAGCTTTTTCATATCTGTTACCGTTTTCATCTTATCCCTCTTTAAGTTTTGAGTTTCATCTTTGTGATTTTTCACAAAATACATGCGTTGTTATGGTTGCTATGCAGTTGGTTCTAAGTGAGCCACTGTACCTTTGGCAATTTTCTCTTCATGTCCGAACAACTTCTTGCTACTCGCTCAATTTTCACTTAACCCACACAAATTATACATCAAAACGTAGGTATTTTTGCTGGCTTTCAGAAAATCTTACTATCATTGTTGTGAGATTTATAGAATTTTGGCAAATCCCCTCAGACCAATACAAAGTCAGAAAACTCTCCATAGAAAGTCAATGGAGAGTTTGTTCAAAATCATCGCTTGATTTCTGTAATGAGAGGCATATTCGAATCGTCATATCTCCTTAACGAAGCGAAGTTAAAACATGAGGCTTGTCCCCGTATATCTTCAGACACTCCTGACGCTCACAATTCAAGAATTTTTTTCTCACCTATTACCGTTCTGAAATGAGTTAGACTTGTTTGAGGGTAGGAAATTCGTCCTTCGCTCAGACTTCTTCAGATTTCAAACTCTGGAAATGAACAACTTTTTTCTCTTGTCATATCTTTTTTTTGGATTTCCACAGAGACCTGAAAATTTCCATGACTGTTCACCAAAGCCTGCTGTCTCTTACGGTGAAAAAATGATATTGATACTCCAAATAGATTTAGAGTTAGAAAGCGTTGTTTGAGGGCAAGTCAAGGCAGTTTTTGCTTTGTTCTACTCAGTTATGGTGCATTAGAAGTCAAATATCTTTAATAATTCATATTTTAATGATAAAGTGTCAACAGTTGAAGATTCCCCCATCTCTTCTGAACAAAACGGTGTAAGAATGACCATTCTAGCCCCTACGGTTAGGAAATTATGGTCATTTGTTTGAGGGGAGTCGTCATTATGAGAAATAGACTGCAAAAATCCTGTCTCTCTGTGCTGCGTGCACCTGTTTTGGCGGGAAAAAGTGCACAGGCTCTCTGATTGGTGGATTCAAATTTAGCAGCTCCCAGGCTGCTTGACTGAGCTAGAAACTTACTTCTCTCTCCCTGTGTGTGTGTGTGTGTGTGTATGACAGAGAGAGAGAGAGAGAGAGAGAGAGAGGCTTGTTATGGGATGATCTCATTGTAAAATTTAAATTCAATATATTTAGACTGGTTGACTGAATTGGATCTTGTGTGTGTGTGTGTGTGTGTGTGTGTGAGAGAGAGAGAGAGAGAGAGAGAGAGAGAGAGAGAGAGAGAGAGAGAGAGAAAAGCCTTTTTATGGGATGATCTCATTGTAAGATTCAAAATCAATATATTTAGACTGGTTGACTGAATTGGATCTTGTGTGTGTGTGTGTGTGTGTGTGTGACAGAGAGAGAGAGAGAGAGAGAGAGAGAGAGAGAAAGCCTTTTTATGGGATGATCTCATTGTAAGATTCAAAATCAATATATTTAGACTGGTTGACTGAATTGGATCTTGTGTGTGTGTGTGTGTGTGTGTGTGTGTGTGTGTGTGTGTGTGTGTGTGTGACAGAGAGAGAGAGAGAGAAAGCCTCTTTCATGGGATGATCTCATTGTAAGATTCAACTTCAATATATTTAGACTGGTTGACTGAATTGGATCTTGTGTGTGTGTGTGTGTGTGTGTGTGTGTGTGTGTGTATGAGAGAGAGAGAGAGAGAGAGAGGCTTGTTATGGGATGATCTCATTGTAAAATTTAAATTCAATATATTTAGACTGGTTGACTGAATTGGATCTTGTGTGTGTGTGTGTGTGTGTGTGTGTGTGACAGAGAGAGAGAGAGAGAGAGAGAGAGAGAGAGAGAGAGAGAGAGAAAGCCTTTTATGGGATGATCTCATTGTAAGATTCAAAATCAATATATTTAGACTGGTTGACTGAATTGGATCTTGTGTGTGTGTGTGTGTGTGTGTGTGTGTGACAGAGAGAGAGAGAGAGAGAGAGAGAGAGAGAGAGAGAAAAGCCTTTTATGGGATGATCTCATTGTAAGATTCAAAATCAATATATTTAGACTGGTTGACTGAATTGGATCTTGTGTGTGTGTGTGTGTGTGTGTGTGTGTGTGTGTGTGTGTGTGTGTGACAGAGAGAGGGAGAGAGAAAGCCTCTTCATGGGATGATCTCATTGTAAGATTCAACTTCAATATATTTAGACTGGTTGACTGAATTGGATCTTGTGTGTGTGTGTGTGTGTGTGTGTGTGTGTGTGTGTGTGTGTGTGTGTGTGTGAGAGAGAGAGAGAGAGAGAGAGAAAGCCTTTTATGGGATGATCTCATTGTAAGATTCAAATTCAATATATTTAGACTGGTTGACTGAATTGGATGTTGTGTGTGTGTGTGTGTGTGTGTGTGTGACAGAGAGAGAGCGAGAGAGAAAGCCTTTTTATGGGATGATCTCATTGTAAGATTTAAATTCAATATATTTAGACTGGTTGACTGAATTGGATCTTGTGTTTGTGTGTGTGTGTGTGTGTGTGTGTGTGTGTGTGTGTGTGTGACAGAGAGAGAGAGAAAGGGAGGGCGAGAGAGAGTTTTTATGGGAGCATCTTATTATGTGATTTAAATTCAATATATTTAGACTGGTTGACTGAATTTGATCCTGTGTGTGTCTGTGCATGTGTGTTTCCATATGTGTCCATATTTGTGATTGTGTCACTGTTATACTTTTTTTTGCTGATTTTTTTCATTTAACAATTACAATGGCTTCCCAGCCAGCCAATCATATCTGGGGTCTGCCCTTTCTTCTCTCGTCATATCTCAGCGACAGATGTACAAAGAGCAATGCAAATCACAGTCAAAGTACACGAAAGTACGCTGATTCACCCGGTGCAAGAATTATGCTTCTAGTCCACCAATCTGATTCTGACTGCTCATCACCCTGTTTTCCAGGCGCCCGCTCTCTTTCCCAGTGGCGCAGTTGGTAATGACACAGGTCTGCAACCCAAAGGTCGTGGGTTCAATTACACCTTGGGCAACATGTTTTTTTTTCCCTACAAATTAATACACTATCACAGACCACTAATTCATATTCATCATTTATTACAATTCTGCAAACTTTTATGATTTTAGCAGCTTTTCTAATATGGACCTCAGATCCTTGTTAACACTCCATGGCACAAATACTGTTCCCTTTAGGCTCTGTGTGTGTGTGTGTGTATCAATATTTCTCCCATTTTAAAGTATTACTCCTCCATAATTGTATTTCTGTTAAATCAAAGTACTTTTACTACATCTTAGTACTTCTGCTCAATCATAGTATTTTGCCAAATTATGGTTTTTGTGCCAAATCATGACATTTGTTTTATGTTACAGTATTACTACTAAGTGGAGGAATTTCTGTCATGTTACAGTATATGTGCTCATTACAGTATTTCTGCTAAATCATAGTATTTCTACTATATTATATTTTTCTTTCTAAATATAGCATTTCTGCTATATAATTGTATTACTGCTATGTTATAATATTTGTGCTAAACCAGAGTATTTCTGCTGAAACATAGTATTTCTGCCGAATGATAGTATTTCTGTCAAATTACAGTATTTGTGCTAAAACATAGTATTTTTTTAAAAAAAAATTCAATATTAATAGTAAATTACAGTGTCTCTGGTAAATCGCAGCATTTCTGCTATGTTGTACTGTTTTTCTAAATCATAGTATTTCTGTAATGTTTAAGAATGTTTGCCTAAATATATTCTTTCTGTTATCTTATACTATTTCTCCTAAATTCTTGTATTTTTGAGAAGTTATCGTGTTTCTGCTAAGTTACAATATTTCTGCTAAGTTCTGCTATGCTATTGTATTTCTGCCAAGTATTATGTTTCCTCTAAGATATTGCAGTTCTGCTAAGTTACTACATTTTAGCAAAGTTCCTTTGCTTCTGCAAAGCTTTTACAAATTCTGCAACTTTTCAGCTTTTTCTGCTAGTTTCGGCAGACAGCTTCAGCATTACAGCATCCACACTGCATTTTCGCAGGAAATGCAAATTTTTCTAGTTATTATTATTATTCTCCAGTTTCCGCCTGAAATTTTGCAGCGAATCTCGCCCCGCAGTTTTGAGACAAGCTTCATATATGTTACCTCATTTTGTGCGGCGGATCTGGAATGGTGTGCTATGACTTTTGGTCTTTGTGAATTTTATAGTTTTTAAATATTAATATTTTAGTGAAAATTTTCCAGCGCTCCTCTGCCGAACAGCTTTGACATTAGGGTTACATATGTTAGATCATTTTGTGCGGCTGGAGCTGGACTATTATGTCATGACTTTTGGTGTTCATGACTTTTATAGTTTTTAAATATTAATATTTTAGTGCAAATTTAGGCCAATTCATCTTTTGGCGCCAAATAAACAGACTTCATTTGTGGTGTGTTGGCTCTCTCTAGTGGTATGCCGGGAGTGGTACAGCCTGTCTACCCTTATTTGGATTACCGTAATGATGACAATTTCAACGGTGCGCACAGCGTCGCTGCTTTCAGGAGCCATTGGAATTTTTAAGGTTGCGCAAATCATTCAAAAGTTACGGTAATGCTTGGTGGAAAACTCAATATCCCACAATTCATAGCACGCCTCTACAGAGTGAACAATGGCGGCCACCACTTCGTTTTATATGTCTTTTATTCGTGTTTCTAGGTCACAAAATAAGCTTTTAAGATATTTTCAGGCGAGAATGTAGGTGTGTAAACTTCAAATATCTGCTTGTTTTATCAAGACATCCCATATTTAGCGACAGTGCTCTGACTACGTCGGTCCTGCCTGACAGCTAGCCGGCTACCTAGCTAGCTGCCGCGACTTGGCTGCAAATGGATAGCGAGGGACTCTCTCTCTCCTTTCACCTCCCCGGTCTCTCGCAAATGCTTGCATAGAATCGGAGTTACAGCTGGATGTGGAAAAAATAACTGAGTTGTTTGGTGGTGGAGCTACAACAGAGGGCAGCTACCCACCGGTGTGTGACAGAAAGGACATGCCGCCAACGAGACATATGAGGCCGGGCAGGCGATTGCTAACGCGTGGTCAATCATGGATCAGGGAAAGCGAAGGCAGGAGCGTGAGGTGAACTGAATTTCAGGTAAGAAGTTATGAACTGCACTCTATTTGGGTCAGATATAAACAGAGTTTAGGTGTAGTTTATTTAGCAGCAGTTCTCTTATGTGTTGCTGATAGCCGGCTAGCTAGCTAGCGCCGCTAGCATAGTTAGCTCGCGCCGCTAGCAACCCTTCGTGAAAAAAAGCACCCAGTCTTGGCTTATATTGAAGCGGGTGAAACTCGTGTCAGCACCGGTAGCTCTCTATTTGGGTCAGATATAAACCGAGTTTAGGTGTAGTTTATTTAGCAGCAGTTCTCTTATGTGTTGCTGATAGTCGGCTAGCTAGCTAGCGCCGCTAGCATAGTTAGCTCAGCGCCGCTAGCAACCCTTCGTGAAAAAAGCACCCAGGCTTGGCTTATATTGAGGCGGGTGAAACTCGTGTCAGCACCGGTCGCTCTCTATTTGGGTCAGATATAAACCGAGTTTAGGTGTAATTTATTTTCGTTGACCTTTACAATCGTAATGCCACGGGTGTTTATATACAGCTGTGTGCGCACTAAGTTACTGACGTTGGACTTTATTTTATTCATTAGGGTTAGTTCATAGAGTTGCCGTGCCGCATAAACGGAATCGTCCCACATTCAGAGAAAACATTATGATTTATTCTGTCGTTACGAAGCCTCCCTGTCATTCTCTCGCGTGTTGAAACGTCAATCATGAAACTGATCAATGATCGGCTGTTCGCTCTTATTTATCGCGCTAAACAACAGCAGCACGTTTAAGCTTGATCAGCTGTTGTTAGAATTCTTTTGATTTTAATTTCTAGTATCAGCTGATGTTTGCTGGAGCATGAAGATGAAATCAGGAGATGTCCTTACTGAATCATCAGAGCTGAACTGGTGATGGAGAAACAGGTTTACACTTTAGGTGACATGAATGAGTTGAAGGAAGTTATGAGTTGTTTCTGAGAGACAAAGACCAAGCTCCTTTTTGTGTAGCTGACAGCTGGTAACTGTGCAGGGGCGGATCTAGCAAAGCTTTTAGGGGGAGCTAGGGCATTAACAGAGAAAGGTGGACACAAAGATATACTTTTCTTTCTTACTCTCATATAAAATATTTAGCTTTTATTAAATAGTTATCTGAATCTCACAACCAAAGTTTGTATAATAATACACAGGATTGGCTGTAGACCATTGTTCATAATTCAGAACACTGTGTAAAAATAACAAAAACAAAAAGTGAATGCATGTGTGAAAAGTGGTCTATAATGTAATGCTTCAAAGCGTGTTCATGCAAACATTGTCGGGTCTGCCGTGGTACAATGGGACTTCTGCTCATGAACCTGTGTGCACAGCGTCTGCAAATCGGCGCTGTACAAAGTAACTTCATCTTTACACAAAACTGTAAGCTGTCATCTGTGAAGCGTGAGCGGTGTTTGTTTTTACCATAGTTCATGGTGGAGAATGGCTGCTCTTCTGAGTTTTGCTCTCTGTAGCCGTATGAATGGCAAACTACAGTGATTAGCAGCGGCATAGGCACACATAAAATTTCTTCTGAAATTTTCGCTTTCTAGTTGCTTTTATTATTTTATCAGACCAAACAGATCATGTGAATGAGCATCAGTGTTGGCTGTAATCCCAAAATTATGTGGATGCCCTCAAGGGCTTCCACACTATTGAGTTCCTGTTTCTCTTTAAACTTTATTCTTTTTCAAGTTGCTGCGCGTTTTTCGGCACTTAAGTACTCCTTCAGTTTTCAGCCGATTTTCTCCGTTCAAACTCTAAACTGTTCTGCTATTTCTGCTAATTCCAGCTATATCTTTTGGTGTTTATTACTATTATACTTTTTAAAATATTACACTTTTTTCCTTTAATTTGTCCCATTGAAATGAATGGAGAACTTCCACAATTCTGCTAAAACTTGCTTGTTTTTGAAACTTAACTACGTCCTCATGCTTTCACCTAGAAACTCCATTCAAACGTTAAAATGTTCTCAGATTATTGGGCTATTCCTGTCTGATTCAGCTTTTTCAGATCTTCTACCGTTTTAATCTTATTATGTGTGCCTATGACAAGAGGCACACATATTACTATTCGTCGGATTTATTATGTGTGCCTATGCCAAGAGGCACACATATTACTATTCCTCGGATTTATTATTATTATGTGTGCCTATGGAAAGAGGCACACATATTACTATTCGTCGGATTTATTATTATGTGTGCCTATGCCAAGAGGCACACATATTACTATTCGTCGGATTTATTATTATTATTATTATTATTATTATTATTCTCCAGTTTCCGCCTGAAATTTTTGCAGCGAAATCTCGCCCGCAGTTTTGAGACAAGCTTCATATATGTTACCTCATTTTGTGCGGCCGGATCTGGAATGGTGTGCTATGACTTTTGGTGTTTATGAATTTTATAGTTTTTAAATATTAATATTTTAGTGAAAATTTTCCCGCCGCTCCTCTGCCAAACAGTTTTGACATTAGGGTTACATATGTTAGATCATTTTGTGCGGCTGGAGCTGGACTACTATGTTATGACTTTTGGTGTTTATAACTTTTATAGTTTTTAAATATTAATATTTTAGTGCAAATTTAGGCCAATTCATCTTTTGGCGCCAAACAAACAGACTTCATTTGTGGTGTGTTGGCGCCATCTTTTGGTCCCATTGAAACAAATTTCAAACTTCATTTGTGGTGTGTTGGCTCTCTCTAGTGGTATGTCCGGAGTGGTACGGCCTGTCTACCCTTATTTGGGTAGCAATGACGACACTAAGCAATGACGACACTATCAACGGCGCGCTCTCTTCGCCTCCTCCGCTTTGAAATTGACCGTGAACGTGCTTTTCTGAGACAGCGTCGCTATCTCTTCGGTGGTAACGCCTTTTCTCCCCCTCCTCCGCTTTGGAATTGAACTTACAGGGATTTTCTGAAGTGTTTACTAAGACACCCGTAAGCTTTTACAAGGTAAGTGTATCTCTCTCCCTCTGCTTTGAAATGTAGGTTTGAAAGAGATTTTTCGTGTGTTTCTGGGTTAGCTCTTTGTCTGGATTTCGGCACTGTGCTAAAGCTAGCTAGCGGATATTGACCATAGCTAAGCCTCTTTGGCCCTCGTTTGACATTGACTTTGAAAGGAATTTTCTATGTTTGGACGCTAATATGTACAAAATGACTGTGGTTAGACGCTGATCGGCTAATTTAAGCGTATCTCGTCCCTCTGCTTTGAAATGTAGGTTTGAAAGAGATTTTTTCGTGTGTTTCTGGGTTAGCTCTTTGTCTGGATTTCGCACTGTGCTAAAGCTAGCTAGCGGATATTGACCATAGCTAAGCCTCTTTGGCCCTCGTTTGACATTGACTTTGAAAGGATTTTTCTATGTTTGGACGCTAATATGTACAAAATGACTGTGGTTAGACGCTGATCGGCTAATTTAAGCGTATCTCGTCCCTCTGCTTTGAAATGTAGGTTTGAAAGAGATTTTTTCGTGTGTTTCTGGGTTAGCTCTTTGTCTGGATTTCGGCACTGTGCTAAAGCTAGCTAGCGGATATTGACCATAGCTAAGCCTCTTTGGCCCTCGTTTGACATTGACTTTGAAAGGAATTTTCTATGTTTGGACGCTAATATGTACAAAATGACTGTGGTTAGACGCTGATCGGCTAATTTAAGCGTATCTCATGTCCCTCTGCTTTGAAATGTAGGTTTGAAAGAGATTTTTTCGTGTGTTTCTGGGTTAGCTCTTTGTCTGGATTTCGGCACTGTGCTAAAAGCTAGCTAGCGGATATTGACCATAGCTAAGCCTCTTTGGCCCTTGTTTGACATTGACTTTGAAAGGAATTTTCTATGTTTGGACGCTAATATGTACAAAATGACTGTGGTTAGACGCTGATCGGCTAATTTAAGCGTATCTCGTCCCTCTGCTTTGAAATGTAGGTTTGAAAGAGATTTTTCGTGTGTTTCTGGGTTAGCTCTTTGTCTGGATTTCGGCACTGTGCTAAAGCTAGCTAGCGGATATTGACCATAGCTAAGCCTCTTTGGCCCTCGTTTGACATTGACTTTGAAAGGAATTTTCTATGTTTGGACGCTGATATGGTCGGCTGCATCCTTCGGAGGACCCGGCCTTCGCGGTCTACGTGGGGCCGGTCCTTCGACAGCCTTTGTTGCCTGGCTGTGACGTAATTGGCCTTCAAACGCGGCCTCTGGAGGATGCAGCCGACGTTTTGGGACACAGCTTTCGACTGTATTCCAGCGGTATCGTTTGTAATTAAAACTTTTAGCAGGCTACTGTCGCGTCCGAATCAATAGCTTCGTTGTACCCGCGTTTCACACCTCTTTTTCTGTCTTCATAAGGCGTTAACTACAGCAGTCTTTAATACCTCAACTCTTGCTTCAGCCAAGGTAAGTGTCCCCCCTTATATTTTCTGTGTGTGTTCAGGTGATATCTAGAAAATAGAGCTGTTGTTTGTAATTAAAACTTTTAAGATTAGATGGTACAGTGTTTTTACTCTCTTCCAAACAGTAAAGTTCCTCTTTGTCTCTCAGTAGGAAATCTAAACCAGACAGTACAAGGGTACATTTCAGCGTTACAAGCCAATCAGTTTGCTAATTGTTCTGTGAGATTTGTTTGCAAAGTTTAAGGTGTTAAAGCAGGAGCTGGCATTCTGCCAGAGCCTCAGCAACAAGACCGCCTCCCAGCAACGAGACTGCCTGTCAGCCTTGCAAGGTACCCAATTTTCCAATTACTCTATAACAAAACTGTTGTGGGCAACAAGACTGTCTCCTATGTTTGCAAGCCAATCACTTTGTTCTTGTAAGATTTGTTTGAAAAGTTTGAGGTGGTAACTGTGAGCTGTGAACATCCGGGTTTGCTTGCTGCTGGCATTCGACCAGCGTCTCAGCAACAACACTGCCTCCCAGCTTTGCAAGGTAATTACTTTCCCAATTACTGTACACCAAAATGGACTAACTGTCGTGGTCAACAAATCTGCCTCCCAACTTTCAAGGTAATCACTTTCCCAATTACAATATACAAACTGTTATGGAACTTTACTTAACAAAGCCTTAAGACCAGGTAGTGACACTATCAATATGTCTATTTAAAGAAAAGAGATTTTTTTTTTTTTTTTGTTCTTGTAGTCATCTTGTCTATCAATGTATCAGAGGGTTAAAATAACAAATTGCTTGAAATGCCAATAATTAATATTCTGTTTTTATGCTGACATTCTACCAGATGCCGAGAAAAATAAAAGATCCCAGGCACAAAAGAAGCGCTGGAAACCACTTGACTTGGTCGATCCTGCTGTCCCAATGCTCACTGGCCACAACCAAGATGAGGCAGTCAGTCGTTTTCCATCTGACCAGGTAATGAGGATATGGTAGTGATCACGGACAGTCGAACAGTTTTCAAACACATTTGAGACAATTAAGAACACTTACCCATACAGTTTAGGATTTTTTTTTTGTTATAATGTCACACACGTGGCATAACAGTGCATGGTATGCAGAACATTTAAATGAAATGAATGTGTCAGGTCACTTAATGTCTTCTATACCCTTTTTCCTGGGTTAGCAGACGGCACCAGCCAGGTTATCTTTGGAAACACAGGATAGACCCACCTCCTTATGTTCCCCAGGTCCCAAGGTAAATATCAAAAATATTCCTTTATTAAGAAATTACAAGGTATGCCCACCCATAGGGCTGCTCGATTATGGCAAAAATAATAATCACGATTATTTTCACTGAAATCTAGATCTCCAGTATTTGACAATATTTATTTAACAATAACAATGTATTGAATAATGGCTTTAAAGATTGTCATAAAATAGTGTGCAAATACTGATAACAGTGTAAATGTTTACAATATAAAAAATAAATGAAAAATGTAAACATGTATGTTTAGTGAACTTTACAGTGTTGCTCCGTGGTGCAGGTACGACATTGTAGCAAACTTTACACACTATGTCTACTTGATCCACGTCTGACTTCATGAACCCATAATGTTTCCACACCACTGAAAGTTTTTTTTTTTTTTTTTTAAATCTCTTTTCAAACAACGGCAGTCACTCTCCTCTCCAAATAACTTCTGCTTAGCTTTCCAAGCTTCCTCTGTTAGCTCCTCTTAATTGTTGTGATGCGTGTTCGAAACGCAGAGAGGTGTGCTCGATTTGCCACATGGAGCAGCGCGAGAAAAAAGCACCAGGGAGGTGCTAATAATCGACTCATTCTCTCGACTCCTTTTCAATGATCGTTGAAAGCCCAGATCGTAATTTTGATTAAAAGTAGATTCATTGAGCAGCCCTACCACCCATGTGTAACCTGTGTGTATATATCTGATCTTTGGTGTCTATAACCACAGTTAATATGTAGTCTTTCACTTAAAGCATGTTTGCTAACTCAATTTTGTCTAATTTCTATCCAAAACAAAGGAAAATATGACAAAGGGTGTTTTTGTTTTTTTTGTTTGTTTGTTTTTTTCATAGCTCTGAACAGGTAATTCTGATGTGGTAGTGAGCACATACAATATATTTCTTATAACAGTTGACCATTTCTATCTTGTAATGTTACCCAACTGGCATAACAGTTCATGCCATGCATTGCATTGTAAAGTGAAATTAAAGTGTCAGGTCACTAATGTCTTAACATTATATTCTTTTTGCCTGGGTTAGCAGACAGCACCAGCCAGCTTGTCCTTGGAAACTGAGAATAGACCCACCTCCTTATGTCCTCCAGGCAGCAAGGTAAATTTAAAACAGTATTCCTCCATTAAGGATTTATAGTGGACAGTTACATTACCATTAAATGTTAAAGACATATATGGTTACATGTTTGCCTTATGTAAACAGTAAGAATTTTGTTGTCTCGCTTCTGTTAGTTTTGTTTAAAGTTTTTAAAGTTACACTCACTTTCAAATTTCTTAGTAGTTATGCAAACAGCTGGAATTTTTTTTTTTATCGCTTTCTAAGTTTAGTAACCGCTACTGTTTCATGTTTTCTTTAAAGTATCCAGTGTTACACTCTATTTCAAATCTGTTAGTAGGTTTTCTAATTTTGATTAACTGTATTATCAGATTTCAGACACTCGTCCACCAGCAAAACGAGTCTGGGCAACCGATGATTTCCACACGGCATCAAATTCTCCACCTAAAAGGTAACCCTAACCCTATGTATAGTCACCGGGTTGATATTTAGTCTTTCACCTTAAGTGTGCTTGCTAACTCGTACTAAATATACTAAAATGTTAGACTAAACATGTACATTTGTCAATTTCTTTCATCAGACTCCTAAATGCAGACATCTCAACAGCTGTCTGTTTAGCTGTTTCTATATCTATTGTTCTGAAAAAACATTTATACCATTTTATACTTAAAGCTTCAGATAAATTGACATCCACAGTGAAAAGCAGTGCAAATAAATACAAACATTTTGTGACACTGATCTTTTCTCAAGATGAATGTCAGTGTGTTCTGTTTCAATCACATTTAACCTGTAACTGAATTTTGTGTCATTTCTTTACAAAACGTAACACAACTATGAAATGTGTTTTTATGGCACATGTACAGAACCATCTGGTTTAATCTGAAATCAGTGATTGAATTACATCTAATTTAAGAGTATCTGAAATCCTCTTACTACGAATAATACGTAAACAGGATTTCCTTTCATATATTTGTATTTAGGCTGCAATTTAGTTGATGTTTGAAGGCCCGCATCAACCTAAAATGTGTTATACTGAAAGAAATTAACTGCTTTAAAAATATGAGGAGCAGAAGGTACAGGTATGACCTTTGTAAAGGTCATTAAAAAAAACAGCTCTAAAGCAAATTACAGATATCTAAAATATTTATCATTTTACTTCCCACCTCTGCTCTCTCTCACTGTCTTTCTGGCTTATCTGATGCTGTGTATCTTTAGATTATGCTGTAATATGATTGAGGAGTGATATAATTTGGCTTGAACATTGTTTCATTATTTTACCATAGTTAAAAAAATTTTTTTTACTTTACAAGAAAATCTAAATTTATACAACTATTGCCACTTAAAAATGTCTTACATCATTGTACCAAGAGTTAAATATGTTTTTACTCAACCGTGAAATGCATATCATTAAATACTAAACAATAACATGTGTCACCTTTACCATTCCTTGATCAGCCTTTCCACAACACAAATGAACAACTACTGACAGAGGAGCTACAGAGAAACGCAGTTCAGCACTTCTGGTGTGTCAGTGCAACTCATTGTCAAAGTGATGAAAGGTACACAGAATTCTCTCGAAATCATCAGTGCACATGTAATGCCCTCACATTCCTGGCCTACCTTAATGAGGAAAACACCAGTTCAACACAGCCCGACTTGATAAGGTGCTTGAACAGGAGATGCACTCTACTGTTGGATTAAAACAAATCTTCAGCAGGAGAGGCGTTATACACAAAATCATCTGACCATGGAGGACCTGCCCAAAGAAGTTCATGCTGACATAAATGTCTACAGTGTGAAAATGGACAACATAAGGTACGGATACCTGAAAGCAGAGGACAAAACTTATCAAAGAAAAGGATGGTGGTTGCCTCTTGCTAGTCGCCTTGTATGTCTGTCAACAGATGTGAACTATGCTTTGCTCATGGTTTCGCCTCAGTGCATTGCAGTTTTCCGTGACAAATCTGGGAGGTATGGATTATTTGATTCACATTCAAGAAGTGCAGCAGGTTTACCCCAGCCAAATGGAACAGCAGTCATGCTCACTTTCACTCATGTGAATGACCTGATCACCCACCTGCATAACCTTTTCCAAAATCAAGGCAGGTATGCAAGATATGAGTTTGTGCCTGTTTCTTTCAAAAGAGTCAGCACTCACAACGAACAGCCTGCACAGTCAACTCAAGCAACACCAGGAGCAACAGCTACATCACCACAAAATGATGAACCACAAATCACAAATCCCACTGTGCAAGTGCCTCAACCAGAATCAGCCCAAACCTACATGACAATGTTAGAAAGTGCTTTAAACCCACAACAAGACAAAATGGCTTCAAATCAAATTTGTGAACATCAACTTGAAACATCTGTTGATCCAACAAGCAACATCCAAACAGAACAACAAGAAAATCTCGAACTCAATAATGAAAGAGATAAAGTCCTAGATAAACCCCCAAAAAGCAAGAAATGTATGCAGATTAAATAAACGACGGCGTGGGAAAGCTATTCGTCAAGCTCAAAGTCACAAGCAGCATCTAAAAGCTAAAGAAAAATCTTCATCTGAAGACTTGGCAAAGAAGATAAACAAAAAAAGACACGAAAAGCAACGATATGCCTGCTTTCCTGAATTTCGAATGAAAAAATTACAGGCTGTGAAAACTCAATATGCTCAAAACTGTCATCGCCGTAAACAAAAACTGTTGTCAGCCAAAGGTTATTATGCAAATCCTCATATTCAAGAGAAGATAAAAGCCCACAAAGTGAAGAGATACCAAAATGATCCTCATTTTCAACAAAAAAGAGACTACATTATCAGAAGATATACCACAGATGCCAGCTTTCGAACCAGACAGAAACAATATGTGTTCCGAAGATACAACACGGATGCTGACTTTCAAAGCAGACAGAAGCAATATCTGGTCCAAAGGTACAACACGGATGCTGACTTTCAAAGCAGACAGAAGCAATATCTGGTCCAAAGGTACAACACGGATGCTGACTTTCAAAGCAGACAGAAGCAATATCTGGTCCAAAGGTACAACACGGATGCTGACTTTCAAAGCAGACAGAAGCAATATCTGGTCCAAAGGTACAACACGGATGCTGACTTTCAAAGCAGACAGAAGCAATATCTGGTCCAAAGGTACAACACGGATGCTGACTTTCAAAGCAGACAGAAGCAATATCTGGTCCAAAGGTACAACACGGATGCTGACTTTCAAAGCAGACAGAAAAAATACATAAGAACAAAATATGCATCGGATCCAAACTACAGGCACAAACAAAAAAATCAATTCATGCCAGGTATCATAATGACTCACAATTCAGACTGCACCATATACAGCGCTGTGCAGAGTACCAGAGACACAAAATGGCTACCACTGCATCTTTCGCCATTTATAAAAAGTTGTGTGCGCAGAGAATAAAGAAGAAATACAGACGACTAGTAACACAATTCCAGCAGGGTCCACAGTCTGAAGCACAGCCCCAGCTTGTAGTGAATAGTGTGATGCAAGCAGCCACATTAGCTTTCCGTGAAACAATTAAGTTAGGACCCACCCATGTCTGTACAGTGTGCCACAGAACTCTGTTTCCTAATCAAGTTAAACACTGCAAAAGATCAAAGTATGTTAAAAATAGTCACATTGTTGACACTTGCTTGACAGGAAAATTTGTCCATGTTTGTGATGGGGAATGCTCAGCTAATTGTACTTTCCCAAAACACAGAATGGAGGAGTGGATTTGCTACAACTGTGACAGCCACCTACAACGAGGAAAGATCCTTCCATCGCAGTGGCAAACAATTTAGCACTAGCACCCATTCCAATTGAACTGAGTCAATTAAATGTACTAGAACGACAACTGATTGCTAAAATTCTCCCGTTTGCCAAAATCATTGCATTACCAAAAGGACAGCAAAGAGCCGTACATGGGGCTGTTGTTTGTGTACCGTCGGATGTGGAAACCACAGTAAACTCTCTTCCCAGACCTTGCAATGAAGCCCAGCTCCTGCAGGTACAACTGAAAAGACACATCAGATTCAAAGGATACCAACACTTCTACACTGTGAACATGAAGAATGTGTTAGCGGGCTTATCAAAGCTAAAAGAGATGCATTCAGAATACAAAGATGTATCTATTGATGATGACGCTACTTTTGCTGATCCCACAAATCAGATAATCGAGACGGAACATGACACTGCTGATGCAGATATTCAAGATGCACTGCCCAGAAACTTCGACAGCCAAATTCTACCAGAAAGAAGAACCACTGAGGATACAACAGCTGGAATACTTGAGCCATGTCATGATGTAAACGAACTATTGGAGCCTGAACACTCAAATGGAGAGCCCTTACAAGATATGGAGACAGAAAAGGAAGAACTTCGCCCCGGTCTTGTTCTAGACACCTGTATGCAACCACCAGATATAGCACAGGACATTTTATCATATGGTGAAGGAATATTTAGCATTGCACCCGCCCAAAGAAATAGACCTGTTGGCTTCTTCTCTGTTCCTAAACTTGAAGCCATGGCCTTTCCTGTGCAGTTCCCAACTGGACAGAACACATTAGATGAAGCCAGACAAGTCAAACTGTCCCCAAGCATGTATTTTAATACACGGCTGTTCTCTGCAGATACACGCTTTGCAACTGACCAAAGCTACCTATTCTTTGCACAGTTTGTAACAGAAACACACATGGCTACAAACAGCATGTCCATCCAATTGCGCAAAGGTAAGGCAATCACCAAGGATGGACGTAGAATTTGTAACAGAATGCTTCAAAATAAAGACGAAGTGGAGAGACTGATAAATAACAAAGATGCAACACGCTTCATGAAACCTCTGAGAGGTACTCCAGCCTATTGGGAGAAGGCACTGAAAGATCTCCATGCTATGGTCAGACAGTTAGGAAAGCCAACTTTTTTCCTGACATTTTCAGCTGCTGAAATGAGATGGCCTGAGGTTGTTGAGGTCATAAAAACTCAACAAGGTGAACAAGTGGATTTTTCACAACTTGACTGGAACACAAAGTGTGAAATTCTCCGAAGCAACCCTGTGACTGTGATGCGATTGTTTGAAAAAAGAGTCGATGCACTAATGACAACACTGATCCTGTCCCCAGCACAGCCCATCGGTGAAGTAGAAGATTACTTTTATCGAGTGGAGTTTCAGGCCAGAGGTAGCCCTCATATCCATTTACTGGTTTGGGTCAAAGATGCACCTAAATTTGGAAGCGACCTTGAAGACCACGTGTACAAATTTATTGACAAGTACATAACATGTAAGATGCCTGACCAAAATGCCGATCCTGAACTTCACAAAATTGTGTCTGAGGTTCAAGTCCACAGCAGAAATCACTCCAGATCCTGCAAAAAGGTAATGTGTCATGTAGGTTTGGGTTCCCCAAACTACCGGTAGAACAAACAATGATCACTTTCCCAAGCCCAGATGATGACGATGATCACAATGATAAGCAGCATAGCACAAGTAAGGAGAAAGGCACAAATGAAAAACAAAAGCAAAAAAACAGGCGAATGGCGCTGCAAAAAAAACAGAAAGAGGCCAAAGAAAAACTCCAGCCATTGAGAGATTTGCTCTGTGACCCAAATTCCTCGTTTGAGGACTTGTCTGAGCTGCTTCACAAATGCAGATTAACTTATGAACAATACTTGGATTGTGTCTTCAATTTAAGCAATGGCCATGTCATCCTCTTAAAGCGTGAACCTAATGACTGCTGGGTGAATGCATACAATGCAGATCTGCTGAGAGCCTGGAATGCCAACATGGACATCCAATATGTCATTGATGACTACAGCTGCCTGATGTACATGATGTCTTATGTCTCTAAACCCGAATTTGAGATGACACAATTTCTTAATGGAGTCATCCAGGAGGTCAAAAGTCCAATGTCAATGAAAGAGATGAAATGAAACAGATAATGCAGGCATATGCTAAACACAGAGAAGTCAGTGCCCAAGAATCCGTGGCAAGGACATGCAGCCTGCCACTAAAAAGTGTTCACGCAGTGTGGTGTTCATACAGACTGATGATGATGCCCTGAAAATGAGTCTCCCGATGAGCAGGTTGCAGAGCATGGCACCAGATGATGAAAATGTGTGGATGTCTGGATTGCCAGAAAAATATGCAAACAGACCCAGAACGCCTGAGTTTGAAAGAATGTGTTTGGCTGAATTTGCTTCAGAGTACAGGATTCTCTACAGCCGTCAAACAGAGTCAAAAATGCCATCCCTCTTTTGAATAACATGGGTTATATTCAAAAGAGAACAAGAGGGAAACCTGCAATAATCAGATATCCTCGCTTCTCAGAAAAGAAACAACCAGAGAAGTTTTATAGCAGACTACTAAAACTTTATTTTCCACATCGATCAAATGATGACCTTAAAAACACAGAACACCCCACATCCGAACAGTTCTACAAAATGGACGAAAACATGGTTTTGCAGTACGGCCAATTGTTACCTTTAACAAAAAGCGTTATGAAAGCCATGGCAAAACAATGGAAAGGGCATTGGAACAGATTGAACAACAAGGCCCACTTATCAATGCATGGAACACCTTTGCACCTGAGGTTGAAGTAGATCGTTTAGAGTGTGTGGCCCAACGACAATCCAGACATGACACTGACGAAAATGAAATGGACATTGTTCCAGACTACCAAGTCAGTGGTAGCAGCAGTGGAGCCATGCCAGCAATCATAGCACCAAAGCTGAGCCCAGACTTTGTCAGAAAAATGTACCAAAGTCTGAATGAAACCCAAGCATCCATATTCTACGCAGTGTGTGAGTGGTGTTTCAAACTTGTGTGGGGTCACTGTCCTGAGCAGTTCTTTTATTTTGTCTCTGGAGGAGCTGGCTGTGGAAAATCACATGTTATCAAGTGCATATATGAGGAGGCAACAAAGATTTTGCACCAACTCCCCAGATTCCGTGACCAAGCAGACATGTCCTACCCTGCAGTCCTGCTGGCTGCATTTACTGGCACTGCAGCTTTTAACATATCTGGGAAAACACTGCACTCTCTGCTAAAGCTGCCAAAATCTTTAAAACCGCCGTATCAGGGACTGGGGAATGCACTGGATGAAGTGAGAGCTTCACTTTCAAATGCAGAGATTCTGGTCATTGATGAGATATCTATGGTTTCTAAAGACCTTTTGCCTACATCCACTGGAGACTTCAGCAGATCAAAGGAAACAAGAAGCCTTTTGGTGGGATGTCTATCCTTGCAGTAGGAGACTTTTACCAGCTGCCACCCCTTGGAAAAGCCAAACCACTCTGTGTGTACGAGGACAATGTCCTTGATCTCTGGAAAGACTATTTCCACATGGTCAACCTGACAGAAATCATGCGACAGAAAGATGATCATTCTTTTGCTGAAGTTCTGAACAGGATAAGAGTAAAGCAAAAACAGATTCTCTTGAAGCCAATGATAAAGCCTTGCTCACACAGGCTATCCATGACATAAAAGACTGTCCATCTAATGTATTACACATTTATGCTACAAACAAAGAGGTGGACAAACACAATTCAGCAACTGTAACTGCTCTTCATTCTGATATCATAAATATTCAGGCCGAAGACTACAGAAAAGACCCACGAACGGGTGAGATGGTCCTGCTGGCAGATATGATGAAAGGCAACAAAAGAGATTTACCTGATAACATACAAGCTGCACCTGGAGTGCGTGTTATGATTATTAGAAATTTGGATGTTGAAGATGGGCTTGTTAATGGGACATTTGGAACAATCACGAACATTGTGACAACCACACAGGATGGACCAAAAACTGTGAATCTCATTGGACTTACGCTGGACAATCAAAATTCTGGGCAAAAATTTCGCAGAAAAAATACAAGGATCCTCAGACAACCTGGTATATATTGAGAAATGTGAAGAATCTACAAGTAAAAAGGAGTTCTTCGCAGGCAATTTCCAATGAAGTTGGCCTTTGCATGTACAGCTCACAAAGTACAAGGCATGACAATGGAGTCAGCAGTAGTATGTTTGAAGCGTGTTTTGAACCTGGAATGGCCTATGTTGCACTCAGCCGCACAACCTCACTTAAAGGACTCTACATCACAGACTTTGATGAAAGGAAAATCTATGCTGATCCTGCCATCACAGATGCACTCAAAAATATGAGACATGCATCATTTGAGAATGCAAGACCACTGTTGCAATTCTTAAAATCAGTTGTTCCCACAGTCCCCACGTTGACAATTATCCATCACAATGCACAAGGTCTCCCAACTCACATGGAGGACATGAGATGCCACCATGAACTCAGCCTTGCTGATGTTTTATGCATAACAGAAACTCACTTGTCTGGATCATCAGTTTCTCCCCGCTTCCAGCTCGAACAGTACAACATGGCCACACGCAACAGACACGTCTCTTACACAAACCATACAGACATGGCAAAGGTAAATGGCGGTGGAGTTGCAATGTACTACAAAACAGTTCTTACAGCAGAGTCTCGAAAATACCTGCAAAATGTGACTGACCTTGAATTTGTTGTTATCAAGGTTGAATCGCCAGTCACAGCTTTGATAGCAACTGTATACAGGCCACCAAATTACAGCCACGTGAGGTTTTACCACAAATGCAATGTCTTTTGGACTCATTGGAAATGATGAATTGCCAACCAATTATTGTTTGTGGAGACTTCAATGAGGACCTTATGAGCAGAGGAAAAAACCCATCCAAGAACTGTTTCAGTCAAGAGGATATGCACAACTTATTACTGCTGCAACTACCGAAAAACACACATTGATTGATCACCTTTACATATCACAGCCAAACGCCTGCCTCCAATCAGGTGTTCTGAATACATATCACAGTTATCACAACCCCATTTATTGTGTAATTCACTAACACAAAATGACTGCAAGGTTGTGAGGGATATGGACTTGCCAAGTGATCTTAGTGTCTTTGCAACTGAGCACACTCTACCACCAACAAGGACAGCTCACCAGTGGGAGCTGATAGATAAGACTGCTCTCATCCATTGAAGAGCTGACCAGAAACGTGAACAGAGAGACTGCAACTGCACCTGATGGGATCCCTGCCATAACAGGTAATTGTATTTTTGTTTCTTACTTTATATTGTAACATTTGATATTGATATTGTTTGAAACAAACTATAATCTCATCCATTAATTAAGTCATCCATTCATTCATAACTCCTCAGATGTGTTCTGTCCAGTGAAGGCAGTGGAGAAGCCCTACACTGATCTTGAAACTGTGCCACGCTAGTAGAGACCGGCTACAAGGATGGGCAGGTATAGTGAAATTAAAATGCACCTTTTGGTTCAACAGGTTTATATATATATATACAGTCAAGTGATCAAAAGACACCAGTATTAAACCCATTTAAACCAACTACATGCTTGGATTGGAACTGTATACAGGCCACCAAATTACAGCCACGTGTGGTTTTACCTCACATAGCAACTTACCCCATCCAAAGACACCAGTATTAAGCAAATTTCCTTTTTTACTACCTTTTAATATAGTTTTGGGTCATTTAGTTCTAAAGTTAGATTTGTTTTTCCAATTATTTTTAGAACTTCATTACTTGCCATTTCGCTAACTGAAGAGCTGCGCTTTGTGATGTCTCTTGTTTTATTGTTTTAAATTGTGTTTTCCTTTTATCGGTTTCTAGCTGTTTTCGCAAAGTCAGCCAACCACTTGCTTCCAAATGACCCTTATCCAGAAGTATCCGTGAGTGCCTCATCAACAGAAACTAAAGTGGAGACCTACCTCTCAGAGAAAACGCACACACAAGAAAAGCCGACCCACTTCAGTACTGGGAAGAACATCCTAATCTGTTTCCCTCTATGGCTGCTGTTGCGATCCCAGTGTGCCCCCTGTAGCTCTGTGGACAGTTTTGGATTTGTTTACATCTCACCCAACCGCTCACGGCAGATGGCTGCACCTCTCTAAGCCTGGTTCTGCCGGAGGTTTCTTCCTGTTAAAGGGAGTTTTCTGAACACACTCTACCACCAACAAGGACAGCTCACCAGTGGGAACTGATAGAGAAGACTGCTGATGCTCTCATCCATTGAAGAGCTGACCAGAAATGTGATCAGAGAGACTGCAACTGCACCTGATGGGATCCCTGCCATAACAGGTAATTGTATTTTTTTTCTTACTTTACATTGTAACATTTATTGATATTCTTTGAACAAACTATAATCTCATCCATTCATTAAGTCCTCCATTCATTCATAACTCCTCAGATGTGTTCTGTCCAGTGAAGGCAGTGGAGAAGCCCTACACTGATCTTGAAACTGTGCCACGCTAGTAGAGACCGGCTACAAGGATGGGCAGGTATAGTGAAATTAAAATGCACCTTTTGTACAACAGGTTTATATACAGTCAAGTGATCAAAAGACACCAGTATTAAACCCATTTAAACCAACTACATGCTTGGATTGGAACTGTATACAGGCCACCAAATTACAGCCACGTGTGGTTTTTACCTTACATAGCAACTTACCTCATCCAAAGACACCAGTATTAAGCCAATTTCTTTTTTACTACCTTTTTAATATAGTTTTGGGTCATTTAGTTCTAAAGTTAGATTTGTTTTCCCAATTATTTTTTAGAACTTCATTACTTGCCAGTTTGCTAACTGAAGAGCTGCGCTTTGTGATGTCTCGTTTTATTGTTTTAAATTGTGTTTTCCTTTTATCTGTTTCTAGCTGTTTTCGCAAAGTCAGCCAACCACTTGCTTCCAAATGACCCTTATCCAGAAGTATCCGTGAGTGCCTCATCAACAGAAAATAAAGTGGAGACCTACCTCTCAGAGAAAAACGCACACATAAGAAAAGCCGACCCACTTCAGTACTGGGAAGAACATCCTAATCTGTTTCCCTCTATGGCTGCTGTTGCGATCCCAGTGTGCCCCCTGTAGCTCTGTGGACAGTTTTGGATTTGTTTACATCTCACCCAACCGCTCACGGCAGATGGCTGCACCTCTCTAAGCCTGGTTCTGCCGGAGGTTTCTTCCTGTTAAAGGGAGTTTTTCTGAACACACTCTACCACCAACAAGGACAGCTCACCAGTGGGAACTGATAGATAAGACTGCTGATGTGCTCTCATCCATTGAAGAGCTGACCAGAAACGTGAACAGAAAGACTGCACCTGATGGGATCCCTGCCATAACAGGTCATTTGTATTTTTTTGTTTCTTACTTTATATTCTTTGAAACAAACTATAATCTCATCCATTCATTAAGTCATCCATTCATTCATAACTCCTCAGATGTGTTCTGTCCAGTGAAGGCAGTGGAGAAGCCCTACACTGATCTTGAAACTGTGCCACGCTAGTAGAGACCGGCTACAAGGATGGGCAGGTATAGTGAAATTAAAATGCACCTTTTGTTCAACAGGTTTATATATACAGTCAAGTGATCAAAAGACACCAGTATTAAACCCATTTAAACCAACTACATGCTTGGATTGGAACTGTATACAGGCCACCAAATTACAGCCACGTGTGGTTTTTACCTCGCATGGCGACTTACCTCATCAGAAGACACCAGTATTAAGCCAATTTCTTTTTTTTTTACTTCATTTTTAATTTAGTTTTGGGTCATTTAGTTCTAAAGTTAGATTTGTTTTCCCAATTATTTTTTAGAACTTCATTACTTGCCAGTTTGCTAACTGAAGAGCTGCGCTTTGTGATGTCTCTTGTTTTATTGTTTTAAATTGTGTTTTCCTTTTATCTGTTTCTAGCTGTTTTCGCAAAGTCAGCCAACCACTTGCTTCCAAATGACCCTTATCCAGAAGTATCCGTGAGTGCCTCATCAACAGAAACTAAAGTGGAGACCTATCTCTCAGAGAAAACGCACACATAAGAAAAGCCGACCCACTTCAGTACTGGGAAGAACATCCTAATCTGTTTCCCTCTATGGCTGCTGTTGCGATCCCAGTGTGCCCCCTGTAGCTCTGTGGACAGTTTTGGATTTGTTTACATCTCACCCCAACCGGTCGCGGCAGATGGCCGCCCCTCCCTGAGCCTGGTTCTGCCGGAGGTTTCTTCCTGTCAAAAGGGAGTTTTTCCTTCCCACTGTCGCCAAAGTGCTTGCTCATAGGGGGTCATATGATTGTTGGGTTTATCTATATACATTAATGCTTGTATGCTTTTCATTTATACTTTTGCCTTACTCTTCAGTTCATAATATAAAGTTACTTGAATGGTTTCCTTTTCGTTTTCCTTTTTTATTTTATATTGCTTTGCTATTTACCACAATCTAAATATCATGTTTAAATGTCATACATTATTGTAAATGGTATCTGTACAAAATATTGTTTGAATAACATGATACATTTATTAGTCCCACAACGGGAAATTTCATAATTTGCATGTGGTATTTTCCCCTTTGACATTAAAATACCTTTGAAATACAAATTGAATACCGCTTAATGGACATCTTTTTTCTACCACTTTAAACGACTCAAAACTGTAAAATCTAAATTGTAACTTCTCTTGAACACCTGACACTGAAGCATAATTTATTTTCTTTTATATCTATTAACTTATTTTGTAATCATGTAACTGGAGCATCTTTCTCTCATCTCTGTATGCCGCATATAACAGAGATCACAATACAGCTTACTTTGCTTTAAGTTGAAAATCAGCTGTATTCCATTTCCCTCCTTCTTGTGGTATAAAAAGCAAACTATGCTCATGTTGCATCTTGCTCCCTCTGGTGTTATAAATGGCAACCGGCACTAATTGAACCACATTAAAGGCAAACTACACTCATTGGCAGTAGCATAGGCACACATAAAATTTCTTCTGAAATTTTCGCTTTCTAGTTATTATTATTATTATTCTCCAGTTTCCGCCTGAAATTTTGCAGCGAATCTCGCCCCGCAGTTTTGAGACAAGCTTCATATATGTTACCTCATTTTGTGCGGCCGGATCTGGAATGGTGTGCTATGACTTTTGGTGTTTATGAATTTTATAGTTTTTTAAATATTAATATTTTAGTGAAAATTTTCCCGCGCTCCTCTGCCAAACAGTTTTGACATTAGGGTTACATATGTTAGATCATTTTGTGCGGCTGGAGCTGGACTACTATGTTATGACTTTTGGTGTTTATAACTTTTATAGTTTTTTAAATATTAATATTTTAGTGCAAATTTAGGCCAATTCATCTTTTGGCGCCAAACAAACAGACTTCATTTGTGGTGTGTTGGCGCCATCTTTTGGTCCCATTGAAACAAATTTCAAACTTCATTTGTGGTGTGTTGGCTCTCTCTAGTGGTATGTCCGGAGTGGTACGGCCTGTCTACCCTTATTTGGGTAGCAATGACGACACTAAGCAATGACGACACTATCAACGGCGCGTCTCTTCGCCCCTCCTCCGCTTTGAAATTGACCGTAAACGTGCTTTTCTGAGACAGCGTCGCTATCTCTTCGGTGGTAACGCGTCTTTCTCCCCCTCCTCCGCTTTGGAATTGAACTTACAGGGATTTTCTGAAGTGTTTACTAAGACACCCGTAAGCTTTTACAAGGTAAGTGTATCTCTCTCCCTCTGCTTTGAAATGTAGGTTTGAAAGAGATTTTTTCGTGTGTTTCTGGGTTAGCTCTTTGTCTGGATTTCGGCACTGTGCTAAAGCTAGCTAGCGGATATTGACCATAGCTAAGCCTCTTTGGCCCTCGTTTGACATTGACTTTGAAAGGAATTTTCTATGTTTGGACGCTAATATGTACAAAATGACTGTGGTTAGACGCTGATCGGCTAATTTAAGCGTATCTGCGTCCCTCTGCTTTGAAATGTAGGTTTGAAAGAGATTTTTTCGTGTGTTTCTGGGTTAGCTCTTTGTCTGGATTTCGGCACTGTGCTAAAGCTAGCTAGCGGATATTGACCATAGCTAAGCCTCTTTGGCCCTCGTTTGACATTGACTTTGAAAGGAATTTTCTATGTTTGGACGCTAATATGTACAAAATGACTGTGGTTAGACGCTGATCGGCTAATTTAAGCGTATCTGCGTCCCTCTGCTTTGAAATGTAGGTTTGAAAGAGATTTTTTCGTGTGTTTCTGGGTTAGCTCTTTGTCTGGATTTCGGCACTGTGCTAAAGCTAGCTAGCGGATATTGACCATAGCTAAGCCTCTTTGGCCCTCGTTTGACATTGACTTTGAAAGGAATTTTCTATGTTTGGACGCTAATATGTACAAAATGACTGTGGTTAGACGCTGATCGGCTAATTTAAGCGTATCTGCGTCCCTCTGCTTTGAAATGTAGGTTTGAAAGAGATTTTTTCGTGTGTTTCTGGGTTAGCTCTTTGTCTGGATTTCGGCACTGTGCTAAAGCTAGCTAGCGGATATTGACCATAGCTAAGCCTCTTTGGCCCTCGTTTGACATTGACTTTGAAAGGAATTTTCTATGTTTGGACGCTAATATGTACAAAATGACTGTGGTTAGACGCTGATCGGCTAATTTAAGCGTATCTGCGTCCCTCTGCTTTGAAATGTAGGTTTGAAAGAGATTTTTTCGTGTGTTTCTGGGTTAGCTCTTTGTCTGGATTTCGGCACTGTGCTAAAGCTAGCTAGCGGATATTGACCATAGCTAAGCCTCTTTGGTCCTAGTTTGAAATTGACTTTGAAAGGAATTTTCTATGTTTTGACGCTGATATGGTCGGCTGCATCCTTCGGAGGACCCGGCCTTCGCGGTCTACGTGGGGCCGGTCCTTCGACAGCCTTTGTCGCCTGGCTGTGACGTAATTGGCCTTCAAACGCGGCCTCTGGAGGATGCAGCCGACGTTTTGGGACACAGCTTTCGACTGTATTCCAGCGGTATCGTTTGTAATTAAAACTTTTAACAGGCTACTGTCGCGTCCGAATCAATAGCTTCGTTGTACCCGCGTTTCACACCTCTTTTTCTGTCTTCATAAGGCGTTAACTACAGCAGTCTTTAATACCTCAACTCTTGCTTCAGCCAAGGTAAGTGTCCCCCTTATATTTTCTGTGTGTGTTCAGGTGATATCTAGAAAATAGAGCTGTTGTTTGTAATTAAAACTTTTAAGATTAGATGGTACAGTGTTTTTACTCTCTTCCAAACAGTAAAGTTCCTCTTTGTCTCTCAGTAGGAAATCTAAACCAGACAGTACAAGGGTACATTTCAGCGTTACAAGCCAATCAGTTTGCTAATTGTTCTGTGAGATTTGTTTGCAAAGTTTAAGGTGTTAAAGCAGGAGCTGGCATTCTGCCAGAGCCTCAGCAACAAGACCGCCTCCCAGCAACGAGACTGCCTGTCAGCCTTGCAAGGTACCCAATTTTCCAATTACTCTATAACAAAACTGTTGTGGGCAACAAGACTGTCTCCTATGTTTGCAAGCCAATCACTTTGTTCTTGTAAGATTTGTTTGAAAAGTTTGAGGTGGTAACTGTGAGCTGTGAACATCCGGGTTTGCTTGCTGCTGGCATTCGACCAGCGTCTCAGCAACAACACTGCCTCCCAGCTTTGCAAGGTAATTACTTTCCCAATTACTGTACACCAAAATGGACTAACTGTCGTGGTCAACAAATCTGCCTCCCAACTTTCAAGGTAATCACTTTCCCAATTACAATATACAAACTGTTATGGAACTTTACTTAACAAAGCCTTAAGACCAGGTAGTGACACTATCAATATGTCTATTTAAAGAAAAGAGATTTTTTTTTTTTTGTTCTTGTAGTCATCTTGTCTATCAATGTATCAGAGGGTTAAAATAACAAATTGCTTGAAATGCCAATAATTAATATTCTGTTTTTATGCTGACATTCTACCAGATGCCGAGAAAAATAAAAGATCCCAGGCACAAAAGAAGCGCTGGAAACCACTTGACTTGGTCGATCCTGCTGTCCCAATGCTCACTGGCCACAACCAAGATGAGGCAGTCAGTCGTTTTCCATCTGACCAGGTAATGAGGATATGGTAGTGATCACGGACAGTCGAACAGTTTTCAAACACATTTGAGACAATTAAGAACACTTACCCATACAGTTTAGGATTTTTTTTTATATAATGTCACACACATTGGCATAACAGTGCATGGTATGCAGAACATTTAAATGAAATGAATGTGTCAGGTCACTTAATGTCTTCTATACCCTTTTTCCTGGGTTAGCAGACGGCACCAGCCAGGTTATCTTTGGAAACACAGGATAGACCCACCTCCTTATGTTCCCCAGGTCCCAAGGTAAATATCAAAAATATTCCTTTATTAAGAAATTACAAGGTATGCCCACCCATAGGGCTGCTCGATTATGGCAAAAATAATAATCACGATTATTTTCACTGAAATCTAGATCTCCAGTATTTGACAATATTTATTTAACAATAACAATGTATTGAATAATGGCTTTAAAGATTGTCATAAAATAGTGTGCAAATACTGATAACAGTGTAAATGTTTACAATATAAAAAATAAATGAAAAATGTAAACATGTATGTTTAGTGAACTTTACAGTGTTGCTCCGTGGTGCAGGTACGACATTGTAGCAAACTTTACACACTATGTCTACTTGATCCACGTCTGACCCATAATGTTTCCACACCACTGAAAGTTTTTTTTTTTTTTTTTTTTTAAATCTCTTTTCAACCAACGGCAGTCACTCTCCTCTCAAATAACTTCTCTGCTTAGCTTTCCAAGCTTCCCTCTGTTAGCTCCTCTTAATTGTTGTGATGCGTGTTCGAAACGCAGAGAGGTGTGCTCGATTTGCCACATGGAGCAGCGTGAGAAAAAAGCACCAGGGAGGTGCTAATAATCGACTCATTCTCTCGACTCCTTTTCAATGATCGTTGAAAGCCCAGATCGTAATTTTGATTAAAAGTAGATTCATTGAGCAGCCCTACCACCCATGTGTATAACCTGTGTGTATATATCTGATCTTTGGTGTCTATAACCACAGTTAATATGTAGTCTTTCACTTAAAGCATGTTTGCTAACTCAATTTTGTCTAATTTCTATCCAAAACAAAGGAAAATATGACAAAGGGTGTTTTTGTTTTTTTTTTTTGTTTGTTTTTTTTTCATAGCTCTGAACAGGTAATTCTGATGTGGTAGTGAGCACATACAATATATTTCTTATAACACTTACCCATACAGTTGACCATTTCTATCTTGTAATGTTACCCAACTGGCATAACAGTTCATGCCATGCATTGCATTGTAAAGTGAAATTAAAGTGTCAGGTCACTTAATGTCTTAACATTATATTCTTTTTTGCTGGGTTAGCAGACAGCACCAGCCAGCTTGTCCTTGGAAACGGAGAATAGACCCACCTCCTTATGTCCTCCAGGCAGCAAGGTAAATTTAAAACAGTATTCCTCCATTAAGGATTTATAGTGGACAGTTACATTACCATTAAATGTTAAAGACATATGGTTACATGTTTGCCTTATGTAAACAGTAAGAATTTTGTTGTCTCGCTTCTGTTAGTTTTGTTTAAAGTTTTTAAAGTTACACTCACTTTCAAATTTCTTAGTAGTTATGCAAACAGCTGGAATTTTTTTTTTATCGCTTTGTAAGTTTAGTAACCGCTACTGTTTCATGTTTTCTTTAAAGTATCCAGTGTTACACTCTATTTCAAATCTGTTAGTAGGTTTTCTAATTTTGATTAACTGTATTATCAGATTTCAGACACTCGTCCACCAGCAAAACGAGTCTGGGCAACCGATGATTTCCACACGGCATCAAATTCTCCACCTAAAAGGTAACCCTAACCCTATGTATAGTCACCGGGGTTGATATTTAGTCTTTCACCTTAAGTGTGCTTGCTAACTCGTACTAAATATACTAAAATGTTAGACTAAACATGTACATTTGTCAATTTCTTTCATCAGACTCCTAAAATGCAGACATCTCAACAGCTGTCTGTTTAGCTGTTTCTATATCTATTGTTCTGAAAAACATTTATACCATTTTATACTTAAAGCTTCAGATAAATTGACATCCACAGTGAAAAGCAGTGCAAATAAATACAAACATTTTGTGACACTGATCTTTTCTCAAGATGAATGTCAGTGTGTTCTGTTTCAATCACATTTAACCTGTAACTGAATTTTGTGTCATTTCTTTACAAAACGTAACACAACTATGAAACGTGTTTTTATGGCACATGTACAGAACCATCTGGTTTAATCTGAAATCAGTGATTGAATTACATCTAATTTAAGAGCATCTGAAATCCTCTTACGAATAATACGTAAACAGGATTTCCTTTCATATATTTGTATTTAGGCTGCAATTTAGTTGATGTTTGAAGGCCCGCATCAACCTAAAATGTGTTATACTGAAAGAAATTAACTGCTTTAAAAATATGAGGAGCAGAAGGTACAGGTATGACCTTTGTAAAAGGTCATTAAAAAAACAGCTCTAAAGCAAATTACAGATATCTAAAATATTTATCATTTTTACTTCCCACCTCTGCTCTCTCTCACTGTCTTTCTGGCTTATCTGATGCTGTGTATCTTTAGATTATGCTGTAATATGATTGAGGAGTGATATAATTTGGCTTGAACATTGTTTCATTATTTTACCATAGTTAAAAAAATTTTTTTACTTTACAAGAAAATCTAAATTTATACAACTATTGCCACTTAAAATGTCTTACATCATTGTACCAAGAGTTACATATGTTTTACTCAACCGTGAAATGCATATCATTAAATACTAAACAATAACATGTGTCACCTTTACCATTCCTTGATCAGCCTTTCCACAACACAAATGAACAACTACTGACAGAGGAGCTACAGAGAAACGCAGTTCAGCACTTCTGGTGTGTCAGTGCAACTCATTGTCAAAGTGATGAAAGGTACACAGAATTCTCTCGAAATCATCAGTGCACATGTAATGCCCTCACATTCCTGGCCTACCTTAATGAGGAACACCAGTTCAACACAGCCCGACTTGATAAGGTGCTTGAACAGGGAGATGCACTCTACTGTTGGATTAAAACAAATCTTCAGCAGGAGAGGCGTTATACACAAAATCATCTGACCATGGAGGACCTGCCCAAAGAAGTTCATGCTGACATAAATGTCTACAGTGTGAAAATGGACAACATAAGGTACGGATACCTGAAAGCAGAGGACAAAACTTATCAAAGAAAAGGATGGTGGTTGCCTCTTGCTAGTTCGCCTTGTATGTCTGTCAACAGATGTGAACTATGCTTTGCTCATGGTTTCGCCTCAGTGCATTGCAGTTTTCCGTGACAAATCTGGGAGGTATGGATTATTTGATTCACATTCAAGAAGTGCAGCAGGTTTACCCCAGCCAAATGGAACAGCAGTCATGCTCACTTTCACTCATGTGAATGACCTGATCACCCACCTGCATAACCTTTTCCAAAATCAAGGCAGGTATGCAAGATATGAGTTTGTGCCTGTTTCTTTCAAAAGAGTCAGCACTCACAACGAACAGCCTGCACAGTCAACTCAAGCAACACCAGGAGCAACAGCTACATCACCACAAAATGATGAACCACAAATCACAAATCCCACTGTGCAAGTGCCTCAACCAGAATCAGCCCAAACCTACATGACAATGTTAGAAAGTGCTTTAAACCCACAACAAGACAAAATGGCTTCAAATCAAATTTGTGAACATCAACTTGAAACATCTGTTGATCCAACAAGCAACATCCAAACAGAACAACAAGAAAATCTCGAACTCAATAATGAAAGAGATAAAGTCCTAGATAAACCCCCCCAAAAAGCAAGAAATGTATGCAGATTAAATAAACGACGGCGTGGGAAAGCTATTCGTCAAGCTCAAAGTCACAAGCAGCATCTAAAAGCTAAAGAAAAATCTTCATCTGAAGACTTGGCAAAGAAGATAAACAAAAAAGACACGAAAAAGCAACGATATGCCTGCTTTCCTGAATTTCGAATGAAAAAATTACAGGCTGTGAAAACTCAATATGCTCAAAACTGTCATCGCCGTAAACAAAAACTGTTGTCAGCCAAAGGTTATTATGCAAATCCTCATATTCAAGAGAAGATAAAAGCCCACAAAGTGAAGAGATACCAAAATGATCCTCATTTTCAACAAAAAAGAGAGACTACATTATCAGAAGATATACCACAGATGCCAGCTTTCAGACCAGACAGAAACAATATGTGTTCAAGATACAACACGGATGCTGACTTTCAAAGCAGACAGAAGCAATATCTGTTCGAAGGTACAACACGGATGCTGACTTTCAAAGCAGACAGAAGCAATATCTGGTCCAAAGGTACAACACGGATGCTGACTTTCAAAGCAGACAGAAGCAATATCTGGTCCAAAGGTACAACACGGATGCTGACTTTCAAAGCAGACAGAAAAATACATAAGAACAAAATATGCATCGGATCCAAACTACAGGCACAAACAAAAAAAATCAATTCATGCCAGGTATCATAATGACTCACAATTCAGACTGCACCATATACAGCGCTGTGCAGAGTACCAGAGACACAAAATGGCTACCACTGCATCTTTCGCCATTTATAAAAAGTTGTGTGCGCAGAGAATAAAGAAGAAATACAGACGACTAGTAACACAATTCCAGCAGGGTCCACAGTCTGAAGCACAGCCCCAGCTTGTAGTGAATAGTGTGATGCAAGCAGCCACATTAGCTTTCCGTGAAACAATTAAGTTAGGACCCACCCATGTCTGTACAGTGTGCCACAGAACTCTGTTTCCTAATCAAGTTAAACACTGCAAAAGATCAAAGTATGTTAAAAATAGTCACATTGTTGACACTTGCTTGACAGGAAAATTTGTCCATGTTTGTGATGGGGAATGCTCAGCTAATTGTACTTTCCCAAAACACAGAATGGAGGAGTGGATTTGCTACAACTGTGACAGCCACCTACAACGAGGAAAGATCCTTCCATCGCAGTGGCAAACAATTTAGCACTAGCACCCATTCCAATTGAACTGAGTCAATTAAATGTACTAGAACGACAACTGATTGCTAAAATTCTCCCGTTTGCCAAAATCATTGCATTACCAAAAGGACAGCAAAGAGCCGTACATGGGGCTGTTGTTTGTGTACCGTCGGATGTGGAAACCACAGTAAACTGTCTTCCCAGACCTAGCAATGAAGCCCAGCTCCTGCAGGTACAACTGAAAAGACACATCAGATTCAAAGGATACCAACACTTCTACACTGTGAACATGAAGAATGTGTTAGCAGGATTATCAAAGCTAAAAGAGATGCATTCAGAATACAAAGATGTATCTATTGATGATGACGCTACTTTTGCTGATCCCACAAATAATCAGATAATCGAGACGGAACATGACACTGCTGATGCAGATATTCAAGATGCACTGCCCAGAAACTTCGACAACCAAATTGTACCAGAAAGAAGAACCACTGAGGATACAACAGCTGGAATACTTGAGCCATGTCATGATGTAAACGAACTATTGGAGCCTGAACAGTCAAATGGAGAGCCCTTACAAGATACGGAGAAAGAAAAGGAAGAACTTCGGCCTGGTCTTGTTCTAGACACCTGTATGCAACCACCAGATATAGCACAGGACATTTTATCATATGGTGAAGGAATATTTAGCATTGCACCCGCCCAAGGAAATAGACCTGTTGGCTTCTTCTCTGTTCCTAAACTTGAAGCCATGGCCTTTCCTGTGCAGTTCCCAACTGGACAGAACACATTAGATGAAGCCAGACAAGTCAAACTGTCCCCAAGCATGTATTTTAATACACGGCTGTTCTCTGCAGATACACGGTTTGCAACTGACCAAAGCTACCTATTCTTTGCACAGTTTGTAACAGAAACACACATGGCTACAAAACAGCATGTCCATCCAATTGCGCAAAGGTAAGGCAATCACCAAGGATGGACGAGAATTTGTAACAGAATGCTTCAAAATAAAGACGAAGTGGAGAGACTGATAAATAACAAAGATGCAACACGCTTCATGAAACCTCTGAGAGGTACTCCAGCCTATTGGGAGAAGGCACTGAAAGATCTGCATGCTATGGTCAGACAGTTAGGAAAGCCGACTTTTTCCTGACATTTTCAGCTGCTGAAATGAGATGGCCTGAGGTTGTTGAGGTCATAAAAACTCAACAAGGTGAACAAGTGGATTTTTCACAACTTGACTGGAACACAAAGTGTGAAATTCTCCGAAGCAACCCTGTGACTGTGATGCGATTGTTTGAAAAAGAGTCGATGCACTAATGACAACACTGATCCTGTCCCCAGCACAGCCCATCGGTGAAGTAGAAGATTACTTTTATCGAGTGGAGTTTCAGGCCAGAGGTAGCCCTCATATCCATTTACTGGTTTGGGTCAAAGATGCACCTAAATTTGGAAGCGACCTTGAAGACCACGTGTACAAATTTATTGACAAGTACATAACATGTAAGATGCCTGACCAAAATGCCGATCCTGAACTTCACAAAATTGTGTCTGAGGTTCAAGTCCACAGCAGAAATCACTCCAGATCCTGCAAAAAGGTAATGTGTCATGTAGGTTTGGGTTCCCCAAACTACCGGTAGACCAAACAATGATCACTTTCCCAAGCCCAGATGATGACGATGATCACAATGATAAGCAGCATAGCACAAGTAAGGAGAAAGGCACAAATGAAAAACAAAAGCAAAAAAACAGACGAATGGCGCTCGCAAAAAAACAGAAAGAGGCCAAAGAAAAACTCCAGCCATTGAGAGATTTGCTCTGTGACCCAAATTCCTCGTTTGAGGACTTGTCTGAGCTGCTTCACAAATGCAGATTAACTTATGAACAATACTTGGATTGTGTCTTCAATTTAAGCAATGGCCATGTCATCCTCTTAAAGCGTGAACCTAATGACTGCTGGGTGAATGCATACAATGCAGATCTGCTGAGAGCCTGGAATGCCAACATGGACATCCAATATGTCATTGATGACTACAGCTGCCTGATGTACATGATGTCTTATGTCTCTAAACCCGAATTTGAGATGACACAATTTCTTAATGGAGTCATCCAGGAGGTCAAAAAGTCCAATGTCAATGAAAGAGATGAAATGAAACAGATAATGCAGGCATATGCTAAACACAGAGAAGTCAGTGCCCAAGAATCCGTGGCAAGGACATGCAGCCTGCCACTAAAAAAGTGTTCACGCAGTGTGGTGTTCATACAGACTGATGATGATGCCCTGAAAATGAGTCTCCCGATGAGCAGGTTGCAGAGCATGGCACCAGATGATGAAAATGTGTGGATGTCTGGATTGCCAGAAAAATATGCAAACAGACTCAGAATGCCTGAGTTTGAAAGAATGTGTTTGGCTGAATTTGCTTCAGAGTACAGGATTCTCTACAGCCGTCAAACAGAGTCAAAAAATGCCATCCCTCTTTTGAATAACATGGGTTATATTCAAAAGAGAACAAGAGGGAAACCTGCAATAATCAGATATCCTCGCTTCTCAGAAAAGAAACAACCAGAGAAGTTTTATAGCAGACTACTAAAACTTTATTTTCCACATCGATCAAATGATGACCTTAAAACACAGAACACCCCACATCCGAACAGTTCTACAAAAGTGGATTTAAAACATGGTTTTGCAGTACGGCCAATTGTTACCTTTAACAAAAAGCGTTATGAAAGCCATGGCAAAACAATGGAAAGGGCATTGGAACAGATTGAACAACAAGGCCCACTTATCAATGCATGGAACACCTTTGCACCTGAGGTTGAAGTAGATCGTTTAGAGTGTGTGGCCCAACGACAATCCAGACATGACACTGACGAAAATGAAATGGACATTGTTCCAGACTACCAAGTCAGTGGTAGCAGCAGTGGAGCCATGCCAGCAATCATAGCACCAAAGCTGAGCCCAGACTTTGTCAGAAAAATGTACCAAAGTCTGAATGAAACCCAAGCATCCATATTCTACGCAGTGCGTGAGTGGTGTTTCAAACTTGTGTGGGGTCACTGTCCTGAGCAGTTCTTTTATTTTGTCTCTGGAGGAGCTGGCTGTGGAAAATCACATGTTATCAAGTGCATATATGAGGAGGCAACAAAGATTTTGCACCAACTCCCCAGATTCCGTGACCAAGCAGACATGTCCTACCCTGCAGTCCTGCTGGCTGCATTTACTGGCACTGCAGCTTTTAACATATCTGGGAAAACACTGCACTCTCTGCTAAAGCTGCCAAAATCTTTAAAACCGCCGTATCAGGGACTGGGAATGCACTGGATGAAGTGAGAGCTTCACTTTCAAATGCAGAGATTCTGGTCATTGATGAGATATCTATGGTTTCTAAAGACCTTTTGCCTACATCCACTGGAGACTTCAGCAGATCAAAGGAAACAAGAAGCCTTTTGGTGGGATGTCTATCCTTGCAGTAGGAGACTTTTACCAGCTGCCACCCTTGAAAAAGCCAAACCACTCTGTGTGTACGAGGACAATGTCCTTGATCTCTGGAAAGACTATTTCCACATGGTCAACCTGACAGAAATCATGCGACAGAAAGATGATCATTCTTTGCTGAAGTTCTGAACAGGATAAGAGTAAAGCAAAAACAGATTCTCTTGAAGCCAATGATAAAGCCTTGCTCACACAGGCTATCCATGACATAAAAGACTGTCCATCTAATGTATTACACATTTATGCTACAAACAAAGAGGTGGACAAACACAATTCAGCAACTGTAACTGCTCTTCATTCTGATATCATAAATATTCAGGCCGAAGACTACAGAAAAGACCCACGAACGGGTGAGATGGTCCTGCTGGCAGATATGATGAAAGGCAACAAAAGAGATTTACCTGATAACATACAAGCTGCACCTGGAGTGCGTGTTATGATTATTAGAAATTTGGATGTTGAAGATGGGCTTGTTAATGGGACATTTGGAACAATCACGAACATTGTGACAACCACACAGGATGGACCAAAACTGTGAATCTCATTGGACTTACGCTGGACAATCAAAATTCTGGGCAAAAATTTCGCAGAAAAATACAAGGATCCTCAGACAACCTGGTATATATTGAGAAATGTGAAGAATCTACAAGTAAAAAGGAGTTCTTCGCAGGCAATTTCCAATGAAGTTGGCCTTTGCATGTACAGCTCACAAAGTACAAGGCATGACAATGGAGTCAGCAGTAGTATGTTTGAAGCGTGTTTTTGAACCTGGAATGGCCTATGTTGCACTCAGCCGCACAACCTCACTTAAAGGACTCTACATCACAGACTTTGATGAAAGGAAAATCTATGCTGATCCTGCCATCACAGATGCACTCAAAAATATGAGACATGCATCATTTGAGAATGCAAGACCATTGTTGCAATTCTTAAAATCAGTTGTTCCCACAGTCCCCACGTTGACAATTATCCATCACAATGCACAAGGTCTCCCAACTCACATGGAGGACATGAGATGCCACCATGAACTCAGCCTTGCTGATGTTTTATGCATAACAGAAACTCACTTGTCTGGATCATCAGTTTCTCCCGCTTCCAGCTCGAACAGTACAACATGGCCACACGCAACAGACACGTCTCTTACACAAACCATACAGACATGGCAAAGGTAAATGGCGGTGGAGTTGCAATGTACTACAAAACAGTTCTTACAGCAGAGTCTCGAAAATACCTGCAAAATGTGACTGACCTTGAATTTGTTGTTATCAAGGTTGAATCGCCAGTCACAGCTTTGATAGCAACTGTATACAGGCCACCAAATTACAGCCACGTGAGGTTTTTACCACAAATGCAATGTCTTTTGGACTCATTGGAAATGATGAATTGCCAACCAATTATTGTTTGTGGAGACTTCAATGAGGACCTTATGAGCAGAGGAAAAAAAACCCATCCAAGAACTGTTTCAGTCAAGAGGATATGCACAACTTATTACTGCTGCAACTACCGAAAAACACACATTGATTGATCACCTTTACATATCACAGCCATACGCCTGCCTCCAATCAGGTGTTCTGAATACATATCACAGTTATCACAACCCCATTTATTGTGTAATTCACTAACACAAAATGACTGCAAGGTTGTGAGGGATATGGACTTGCCAAGTGATCTTAGTGTCTTTGCAACTGAGCACACTCTACCACCAACAAGGACAGCTCACCAGTGGGAGCTGATAGATAAGACTGCTCTCATCCATTGAAGAGCTGACCAGAAACGTGAACAGAGAGACTGCAACTGCACCTGATGGGATCCCTGCCATAACAGGTAATTGTATTTTGTTTCTTACTTTATATTGTAACATTTGATATTGATATTGTTTGAAACAAACTATAATCTCATCCATTAATTAAGTCATCCATTCATTCATAACTCCTCAGATGTGTTCTGTCCAGTGAAGGCAGTGGAGAAGCCCTACACTGATCTTGAAACTGTGCCACGCTAGTAGAGACCGGCTACAAGGATGGGCAGGTATAGTGAAATTAAAATGCACCTTTTGGTTCAACAGGTTTATATATACAGTCAAGTGATCAAAAGACACCAGTATTAAACCCATTTAAACCAACTACATGCTTGGATTGGAACTGTATACAGGCCACCAAATTACAGCCACGTGTGGTTTTACCTCACATAGCAACTTACCCCATCCAAAGACACCAGTATTAAGCAAATTTCCTTTTTTTACTACCTTTTAATTTAGTTTTGGGTCATTTAGTTCTAAAGTTAGATTTGTTTTTCCAATTATTTTTAGAACTTCATTACTTGCCATTTCGCTAACTGAAGAGCTGCGCTTTGTGATGTCTCTTGTTTTATTGTTTTAAATTGTGTTTTCCTTTTATCTGTTTCTAGCTGTTTTCATAAAGTCAGCCAACCACTTGCTTCCAAATGACCCTTATCCAGAAGTATCCGTGAGTGCCTCATCAACAGAAACTAAAGTGGAGACCTACCTCTCAGAGAAAAACGCACACATAAGAAAAAAGCCGACCCACTTCAGTACTGGGAAGAACATCCTAATCTGTTTCCCTCTATGGCTGCTGTTGCGATCCCAGTGTGCCCCTGTAGCTCTGTGGACAGTTTTGGATTTGTTTACATCTCACCCAACCGCTCACGGCAGATGGCTGCACCTCTCTAAGCCTGGTTCTGCCGGAGGTTTCTTCCTGTTAAAGGGAGTTTTCTGAACACACTCTACCACCAACAAGGACAGCTCACCAGTGGGAACTGATAGATAAGACTGCTGATGCTCTCATCCATTGAAGAGCTGACCAGAAATGTGATCAGAGAGACTGCAACTGCACCTGATGGGATCCCTGCCATAACAGGTAATTGTATTTTTTTTGTTTACTTTACATTGTAACATTTATTGATATTCTTTGAACAAACTATAATCTCATCCATTCATTAAGTCCTCCATTCATTCATAACTCCTCAGATGTGTTCTGTCCAGTGAAGGCAGTGGAGAAGCCCTACACTGATCTTGAAACTGTGCCACGCTAGTAGAGACCGGCTACAAGGATGGGCAGGTATAGTGAAATTAAAATGCACCTTTTGTTCAACAGGTTTATATACAGTCAAGTGATCAAAAGACACCAGTATTAAACCCATTTAAACCAACTACATGCTTGGATTGGAACTGTATACAGGCCACCAAATTACAGCCACGTGTGGTTTTACCTCGCATGGCGACTTACCTCATCATCAGAAGACACCAGTATTAAGCCAATTTCTTTCTTTTTTTTTACTTCATTTTAATTTAGTTTTGGGTCATTTAGTTCTAAAGTTAGATTTGTTTTCCCAATTATTTTTAGAACTTCATTACTTGCCAGTTTGCTAACTGAAGAGCTGCGCTTTGTGATGTCTCTTGTTTTATTGTTTTAAATTGTGTTTTCCTTTTATCTGTTTCTAGCTGTTTTCGCAAAGTCAGCCAACCACTTGCTTCCAAATGACCCTTATCCAGAAGTATCCGTGAGTGCCTCATCAACAGAAACTAAAGTGGAGACCTACCTCTCAGAGAAAACGCACACATAAGAAAAGCCGACCCACTTCAGTACTGGGAAGAACATCCTAATCTGTTTCCCTCTATGGCTGCTGTTGCGATCCCAGTGTGCCCCCGTAGCTCTGTGGACAGTTTTGGATTTGTTTACATCTCACCCCAACCGGTCGCGCAGATGGCCGCCCCTCCTGAGCCTGGTTCTGCCGGAGGTTTCTTCCTGTCAAAGGGTTTTTTCCTTCCCACTGTCGCCAAAGTGCTTGCTCATAGGGGTCATATGATTGTTGGGTTTATCTATATACATTAATGCTTGTATGCTTTTCATTTATACTTTTGCCTTACTCTTCAGTTCATAATATAAAGTTACTTGAATGGTTTCCTTTTCCTTTTCCTTTTTATTTTATATTGCTTTGCTATTTACCACAATCTAAATATCATGTTTAAATGTCATACATTATTGTAAATGGTATCTGTACAAAATATTGTTTGAATAACATGATACATTTATTAGTCCCACAACGGAAATTTCATAATTTGCATGTGGTATTTTCCCTTTGACATTAAAATACCTTTGAAATACAAATTGAATACCGCTTAATGGACATCTTTTTTCTACCACTTTAAACGACTCAAAACTGTAAAATCTAAATTGTAACTTCTCTTGAACACCTGACACTGAAGCATAATTTATTTTCTTTTATATCTATTAACTTATTTTGTAATCATGTAACTGGAGCATCTTTCTCTCATCTCTGTATGCCGCATATAACAGAGATCACAATACAGCTTACTTTGCTTTAAGTTGAAAATCAGCTGTATTCCATTTCCTCCTCCTTGTGGTATAAAAGCAAACTATGCTCATGTTGCATCTTGCTCCCTCTGGTGTTATAAATGGCAACCGCACTAATTGAACCACATTAAAGGCAAACTACACTCATTGGCAGTAGCATAGGCACACATAAAATTTCTTCTGAAATTTTAAACTTTCTAGTTATGTGTGCCTATGACAAGAGGCACACATATATTACTATTCGTCGGATTTATTATTATTATTATTATTATTATTCTCAGTTTCCGCCTGAAATTTTGCAGCGAATCTCGCCTCGCAGTTTTGAGACAAGCTTCATATATGTTACCTCATTTTGTGCGGCCGGATCTGGAATGGTGTGCTATGACTTTTGGTGTTTATGAATTTTATAGTTTTTAAATATTAATATTTTAGTGAAAATTTTCCAGCGCTCCTCTGCCAAACAGTTTTGACATTAGGGTTACATATGTTAGATCATTTTGTGCGGCTGGAGCTGGACTATTATGTTATGACTTTTGGTGTTTATAACTTTTATAGTTTTTAAATATTAATATTTTAGTGCAAATTTAGGCCAATTCATCTTTTGGCGCCAAATAAACAGACTTCATTTGTGGTGTCTTGGCTCTCTCTAGTGGTATGCCGGGAGTGGTACAGCCTGTGTACCCTTATTTGGATTACCGTAATGATGACAATTTCAACGGTGGGCACAGCGTCGCTGCTTTCAGGAGCCCTTGGAATTTTTAAGGTTGCGCCAATCATTCAAAAGTTACGGTAATGCTTGGTGGAAAACTCAATATCCCACAATTCATAGCACGCCTCTACAGAGTGAACAATGGCGGCCACCACTTCGTTTTATATGTCTTTTATTCGTGTTTCTAGGTCACAAAATAAGCTTTTAAGATATTTTCAGGCGAGAATGTAGGTGTGTAAACTTCAAATATCTGCTTGTTTTATCAAGACATCCCATATTTAGCGACAGTGCTCTGACTACGTCGGTCCTGCCTGACAGCTAGCCGGCTACCTAGCTGGCTACCTAGCTAGCTGCCGCGCTTGGCTGCAAATGGATAGCGAGGGACTCTCTCTGTCGTTTCACCTCCTGGTCTCTCGCAAATGCTCGCATAGAATCGGAGTTACAGCTGGATGTGGAAAAAATAACTGAGTTGTTTGGTGGTGGAGCTACAACAGAGGGCAGCTACCCACCGGTGTGTGACAGAAAGGACATGCCGCCAACGAGACATATGAGGGCCGGGCAGGCGATTGCTAACGCGGTGGTCAATCATGGATCAGGGAAAGCGAAGGCAGGAGCGTGAGGTGAACTGAATTTCAGGTAAGAAGTTATGAACTGCACTCTATTTGGGTCAGATATAAACAGAGTTTAGGTGTAGTTTATTTTCGTTGTGCTGACTTTTTACAATCGTACTGCGTGCTAGCTAGCACGAGGGGAGTTTATATACAGCTGTGTGCGCTAAGTTACTGACGTTGGACTTTATTTTATTCATAATGGTTAGTTCGTAGAGTTGCCGTACAAACGGAATCGTGCCACATTCAGAGAAAATATTACGATTTATTCTGTCGTTACGAAGCCTCCCCTGTCATTCTCTCGCCTGTTGAAACTTCAGTCATGAAACTGATCAATGATCGGCTTTTCTCTCTTGTTTGTTTATCGCGCTAAACAACAGCAGCACGTTTAAGCTTGATCAGCTGTTGTTAGAATCATGGATCAGGGAAAGCGAAGGCAGGAGCGTGAGGTGAACTGAATTTCAGGTAGGAAGTTATGACCTGCACTCTATTTGGGTCAGATATAAACAGAGTTTAGGTGTAGTTTATTTTGTTGTGCTGACTTTTTACAATCGTACTGCGTGCTAGCTAGCACGACGGGAGTTTATATACAGCTGTGTGCTTGCGCTAAGTTACTGACGTTGGACTTTATTTTATTCATAATGGTTAGTTCAGTAGAGTTGCCGTACAAACGGAATCGTGCCACATTCAGAGAAAATATTACGATTTATTCTGTCGTTACGAAGCCTCCCTGTCATTCTCTCGCCTGTTGAAACTTCAGTCATGAAACTGATCAATGATCGGCTTTTTCGCTCTTGTTTGTTTATCGCGCTAAACAACAGCAGCACGTTTAAGCTTGATCAGCTGTTGTTAGAATTCATTTGCTTTTAATTTCTAGTATCAGCTGATGTTTGCTGCAGCCACAGCTGTAAAAACGGCTGTTCCAAACCAGATATCCTTACTGAATCATCAGAGCTGAACAGGTGATGGAGAAACAGGTTTACCCTTAGGTGACATGAATGAGTTGAAGGGAAGTTATGAACTGTTTCTGAGAGACAAACACCAAGCTCATTTTTTTTGTGTAGCTGACAGCTGGTAACTGTGCAGGGGCGGATCTAGCAAAGCTTTTGCCAGGGGGCCAGGTAGGGGCATTAACAGAGAAAGGTGGACACAAAGATATACTTTTCTTTCTTACTCTCATACAGGGAGTGCAGAATTATTAGGCAAGTTGTATTTTTGAGGAATAATTTTATTATTGAACAACAACCATGTTCTCAATGAACCCAAAAACTCATTAATATCAAAGCTGAATGTTTTTGGAAGTAGTTTATAGTTTTAGCTATTTTAGGGGATATCTGTGTGTGCAGGTGACACTTCCTGTGCATAATTATTAGGCAACTTAACAAAAACAAATATATACCCATTTCAATTATTTATTTTTACCAGTGAAACCAATATAACATCTCCACATTCACAAATATACATTTCTGACATTCAAAACAAAACAAAAACAAATCGGCGACCAATATAACCACCTTTCTTTGCAAGGACGCTCAAAAGCCTGCCATCCATGGATTCTGTCAGTGTTTTGATCTGTTCACCATCAACATTGCATGCAGCAGCAACCACAGCCTCCCAGACACTGTTCAGAGAGGTGTACTGTTTTCCCTCCTTGTAAATCTCACATTTGATGATGGACCACAGGTTCTCAATGGGGTTCAGATCAGGTGAACAAGGAGGCCATGTCATTAGTTTTTCTTCTTTTATACCCTTTCTTGCCAGCCACGCTGTGGAGTACTTGGACGCGTGTGATGGAGCATTGTCCTGCATGAAAATCATGTTTTTCTTGAAGGATGCAGACTTCTTCCTGTACCACTGCTTGAAGAAGGTGTCTTCCAGAAACTGGCAGTAGGACTGGGAGTTGAGCTTGACTCCATCCTCAACCCGAAAAGGCCCCACAAGCTCATCTTTGATGATACCAGCCCAAACCAGTACTCCACCTCCACCTTGCTGGCGTCTGAGTCGGACTGGAGCTCTCTGCCCTTTACCAATCCAGCCACGGGCCCATCCATCTGGCCCATCAAGACTCACTCTCATTTCATCAGTCCATAAAACCTTAGAAAAATCAGTCTTGAGATATTTCTTGGCCCAGTCTTGACGTTTCAGCTTGTGTGTCTTGTTCAGTGGTGGTCATCTTTCAGCCTTTCTTACCTTGGCCGTGTCTCTGAGTATTGCACACCTTGTGCTTTTGGGCACTCCAGTGATGTTGCAGCTCTGAAATATGGCCAAACTGGTGGCAAGTGGCATCTTGGCAGCTGCACGCTTGACTTTTCTCAGTTCATGGGCAGTTATTTTGCGCCTTGGTTTTCCCACACGCTTCTTGCGACCCTGTTGACTATTTTTTGAATGAAACGCTTGATTGTTCGATGGTCACGCTTCAGAAGCTTTGCAATTTTAAGACTGCTGCATCCCTCTGCAAGATATCTCACTATTTTTGACTTTTCTGAGCCTGTCAAGTCCTTCTTTTGACCCATTTTGCCAAAGGAAAGGAGGTTGCCTAATAATTATGCACACCTGATATAGGGTGTTGATGTCATTAGACCACACCCCTTCTCATTACAGAGATGCACATCACCTAATATGCTTAATGGTAGTAGGCTTTCGAGCCTATACAGCTTGGAGTAAGACAACATGCATGAAGAGGATGATGTGGACAAAATACTCATTTGCCTAATAATTCTGCACTCCTGTAAACACCAAGCTCCTTTTTTTGTGTAGCTGACAGCTGGTAACTGTGCAGGGGCGGATCTAGCAAAGCTTTTGCCAGGGGCCAGGTAGGGCATTAACAGAGAAAGGTGGACATAAAGATATACTTTTCTTTCTTACTCTCATATAAAATATTTAGCTTTTATTAAATAGTTATCTGAATCTCACAACCAAAGTTTGTATAATAATACACAAGATTGGCTGTAGACCATTGTTCATAATTCAGAACACTGTGTAGAAATAACAAAAAAAAAGTGAATGCATGTGTGAAAAGTGGTCTATAATGTAATGCTTCAAAGCGTGTTCATGCAAACATTGTCGGGTCTGCCGTGGTACAATGGGACTTCTGCTCATGAACCTGTGTGCACAGCGTCTGCAAATCGGCGCTGTACGAAGTAACTTCATCTTTACACAAAACTGTAAGCTGTCATCTGTGAAGCGTGAGCGGTGTTTGTTTTACCATAGTTCATGGTGGAGAATGGCTGCTCTTCTGAGTTTTGCTGTCTGTAGCCATATGAATGGCAACTACAGTGATTAGCAGCGGCATAGGCACACATAAAATTTCTTCTGAAATTTTCGCTTTCTAGTTATTATTATTATTATTCTCCAGTTTCCGCCTGAAATTTTGCAGCGAATCTCGCCCGCAGTTTTGAGACAAGCTTCATATATGTTACCTCATTTTGTGCGGCTGGATCTGGAATGGTGTGCTATGACTTTTGGTCTTTATGAATTTTATAGTTTTTAAATATTAATATTTTAGTGAAAATTTTCCCGCGCTCCTCTGCCGAACAGTTTTGACTTTAGGGTTACATATGTTAGATCATTTTGTGCGGCTGGAGCTGGACTATTATGTCATGACTTTTGGTGTTCATGACTTTTATAGTTTTTAAATATTAATATTTTAGTGCAAATTTAGGCCAATTCATCTTTTGGCGCCAAATAAACAGACTTCATTTGTGGTGTGTTGGCTCCATCTTTTGGTCCCATTGAAACAAATTTCAAACTTCATTTGTGGTGTGTTGGCTCTCTCTAGTGGTATGCCGGGAGTGGTACAGCCTGTCTACCCTTATTTGGATTACCGTAATGATGACAATTTCAACAGTGCGCACAGCGTCGCTGCTTTCAGGAGCCATTGGAATTTTTAAGGTTGCGCAAATCATTCAAAAGTTACGGTAATGCTTGGTGGAAAACTCAATATCCCACAATTCATAGCAGGCCTCTGCCGAGTCAAACAATGGCGGCCATCACTTAGTTTTTATTTTCCTCTTAATACTGTTTCTAGGTCACAAAATAAACTTTTAAGATATTTTCAGGCGAGAATGTAGTTGTGTAAACTTCAAATATCTGCTCGTTTGTCAAAACATCCCATATTAGCGACACTGTTCTGACGATGTCGTTTCTGCCTGAGGCTAGCTGGCTAGCTAGCTAGCGGCTTTGCTAACAAGCTACAGCCGGCCTGGATGACAGTGAGGGCGGCTTACTATGGTTTCACCCCGGTCCTTCGCAGTGTCTCGTGGTCACAGCTGGACTTATTTTTCCTTCATATGGACCGATGATTTATTTATTTATTCATTTTAGTAATGGTATAAACAGTGAAAGGTGGTGGATTGGCCAGATGTAAACTTCAAATATCTGCTCGTGTTACCAAGACATCCCATATTAGCTCTGATGTTTTCGGTGCCTGCAAAGAGCTAGACAGGTAGCTAGCTAACCCGAGCTGGCTGTCTTTTGACTCAGGGTCATAGCTGGACTTATTTTTCGTTTTTATGAGCCGATGAGGGGTTTTTTTAGTAACGGTACAAACAGTGAAAGGCGGTGGATTGTCCAGATGCTGGTCGATGTGGAAAAAATAACTGAGTTGTTTGGTGAGTCGCTGACGCGGAGCTACAACCGAGGGCAGCTATCCACCGGTGTGTGTCAGAAAGAACATGCGGGGAACGAGGCGGCGAGATGCCGCCCGATCGACCGGTGGTAGATCGTGGATCAGGGAAACCGAAGGCAGGAGAAGCAGGCGGCTGCCGGTCGGAGCGTGAGGTGAACTGAATTTCAGGTAAGAAGTTATGACCTGCACTCTATTTGGGTCAGATATAAACCGAGTTTATATCTGCTTTCAGGAGCCATTGGAATTTTTAAGGTTTTTAAGGTTGCGCAAATCATTCAAAAGTTACGGTAATGCTTGGTGGAAAACTCAATATCCCACAATTCATAGCAGGCCTCTGCCGAGTCAAACAATGGCGGCCATCACTTAGTTTTTATTTTCCTCTTAATACTGTTTCTAGGTCACAAAATAAACTTTTAAGATATTTTCAGGCGAGAATGTAGTTGTGTAAACTTCAAATATCTGCTCGTTTTGTCAAAACATCCCATATTAGCGACACTGTTCTGACGATGTCGTTTCTGCCTGAGGCTAGCTGGCTAGCTAGCTAGCGCGGCTTTGCTAACAAGCTACAGCCGGCCTGGATGACAGTGAGGGCGGCTTACTATGGTTTCACCCCCGGTCCTTCGCAGTGTCTCGTGGTCACAGCTGGACTTATTTTTCCTTCATATGGACCGATGATTTATTTATTTATTCATTTTAGTAATGGTATAAACAGTGAAAGGTGGTGGATTGGCCAGATGTAAACTTCAAATATCTGCTCGTGTTACCAAGACATCCCATATTAGCTCTGATGTTTTCGGTGCCTGCAAAGAGCTAGACAGGTAGCTAGCTAACCCGAGCTGGCTGTCTTTTTGACTCAGGGTCATAGCTGGACTTATTTTTCGTTTTTATGAGCCGATGAGGGGTTTTTTTTAGTAACGGTACAAACAGTGAAAGGCGGTGGATTGTCCAGATGCTGGTCGATGTGGAAAAAATAACTGAGTTGTTTGGTAGTCGCTGACGCCGAGCTACAACCGAGGGCAGCTATCCACCGGTGTGTATCAGAAAAAGAACATGCGGGGAACGAGGCGGCGAGGCGACCGCCGATCGACCGGTGGTAGATCGTGGATCAGGGAACCCGAAGGCAGGAGAAGCAGGCGGCTGCCGGTCGGAGCGTGAGGTGAACTGAATTTCAGGTAAGTTATGACCTGCACTCTATTTGGGTCAGATATAAACCGAGTTTAGGTGTAGTTTATTTTCGTTGTGCTGACTTTTTACAATCAGTTATAATAACTCGTACTGCGTGGTAGCTAGCACGATGGAGTTTATGACAGCCTCCCTGTCATTCTCTCGCCTGTTCAAACTTCAGTCATGAAACTGATCAATGATCGGCTTTTCTCTTGTTTGTTTATCGCGCTAAACAACAGCAGCACGTTTAAGCTTGATCAGCTGTTGTTAGAATTCATTTGATTTTAATTTCTAGTATCAGCTGATGTTTGCTGGAGCCACAGCTGTAGAAGCGGCTGGTCGAAACCAGGAGATGACCTTACTGAATCATCAGAGCTGAACTGGTGATGGAGAAACAGGTTTACCTTTTTTTAGGTGACATGAATGAGTTGAAGGGAAGTTATGAACTGTTTCTGAGAGAAATAAACACCAAGCTCCTTTTTTTATTTAGCTGACAGCTGGTAACTGTGCAGGGGCGGATCTAGCAAAGCTTTTGCCAGGGGCCAGGTAGGGCATTAACAGAGAAAGGTGGACACAAAGATATACTTTTCTTTCTTACTCTCATACAGGGAGTGCAGAATTATTAGGCAAGTTGTATTTTTGAGGAATAATTTTATTATTGAACAACAACCATGTTCTCAATGAACCCAAAAACACATTAATATCAAAGCTGAATGTTTTTGGAAGTAGTTTTTAGTTTGTGTTTAGTTTTAGCTATTTTAGGGGGATATCTGTGTGTGCAGGTGACTATTACTGTGCATAATTATTAGGCAACTTAACAAAAACAAATATATACCCATTTCAATTATTTATTTTACCAGTGAAACCAATATAACATCTCCACATTCACAAATATACATTTCTGACATTCAAAAACAAAACAAAAACAAATCAGCGACCAATATAGCCACCTTTCTTTGCAAGGACACTCAAAAGCCTGCCATCCATGGATTCTGTCAGTGTTTTGATCTGTTCACCATCAACATTGCGTGCAGCAGCAACCACAGCCTCCCAGACACTGTTCAGAGAGGTGTACTGTTTTCCCTCCTTGTAAATCTCACATTTGATGATGGACCACAGGTTCTCAATGGGGTTCAGATCAGGTGAACAAGGAGGCCATGTCATTAGTTTTTCTTCTTTTTTATACCCTTTCTTGCCAGCCACGCTGTGGAGTACTTGGACGCGTGTGATGGAGCATTGTCCTGCATGAAAATCATGTTTTTCTTGAAGGATGCAGACTTCTTCCTGTACCACTGCTTGAAGAAGGTGTCTTCCAGAAACTGGCAGTAGGACTGGGAGTTGAGCTTGACGCCATCCTCAACCCGAAAAGGCCCCACAAGCTCACCTTTGATGATACCAGCCCAAACCAGTACTCCACCTCCACCTTGCTGGCGTCTGAGTGGGACTGGAGCTCTCTGCCCTTTACCAATCCAGCCAGGGGCCCATCCATCTGGCCCATCAAGACTCACTCTCATTTCATCAGTCCATAAAACCTTAGAAAAATCAGTCTTGAGATATTTCTTGGCCCAGTCTTGACGTTTCAGCTTGTGTGTCTTGTTCAGTGGTGGTCGTCTTTCAGCCTTTCTTACCTTGGCCATGTCTCTGAGTATTGCACACCTTGTGCTTTTGGGCACTCCAGTGATGTTGCAGCTCTGAAATATGGCCAAACTGGTGGCAAGTGGCATCTTGGCAGCTGCACGCTTGACTTTTCTCAGTTCATGGGCAGTTATTTTGCGCCTTGGTTTTTCCACACGCTTCTTGCGACCCTGTTGACTATTTTGAATGAAACGCTTGATTGTTCGATGATCACGCTTCAGAAGCTTTGCAATTTTAAGACTGCTGCATCCCTCTGCAAGATATCTCACTATTTTTGACTTTTCTGAGCCTGTCAAGTCCTTCTTTTGACCCATTTTGCCAAAGGAAAGGAGGTTGCCTAATAATTATGCACACCTGATATAGGGTGTTGATGTCATTAGACCACACCCTTCTCATTACAGAGATGCACATCACCTAATATGCTTAATTGGTAGGCGGCTTTCGAGCCTATACAGCTTGGAGTAAGACAACATGCATGAAGAGGATGATGTGGACAAAGTACTCATTTGCCTAATAATTCTGTACTCCCTGTAAACACCAAGCTCCTTTTTTTGTGTAGCTGACAGCTGGTAACTGTGCAGGGGCGGATCTAGCAAAGCTTTTGTCAGGGGGCCAGGTAGGGCATTAACAGAGAAAGGTGGACATAAAGATATACTTTTCTTTCTTACTCTCATATAAAATATTTAGCATTTATTAAATGCTTATCTGAATCTTACAACCAAAGTTTGTATAATAATACACAAGATTGGCTGTAGACCATTGTTCATCATTCAGAACACTGTGTAAAAATAACAAAAAACAAAAAGTGAATGCGAAAGTGCATACATATTTATTTTATGTGTTTGATGTGTGTGTCGGGGCGTGGTCTGCAGTGCCGCTGCAGGGGAGGTGGACCCACGGGTGTAAAGTCTGTGCTCTCTTGGCTGTTTTTTGGGTGTGTGTTGGGCTATGAGTTGAAAAGCTACGGCTGCCTGTGTCGGTACACCAACCATGTGTGAAAAGTGGTCCATAACGTAATGCTTCAAAGCATGTTCATGCAAACATTGTCGGGGTCTGCCGTGATACAATGGGACTTCTGCTCATGAACCTCTGTGCACAGCGTCTGCAAATCGGGGCTGTACGAAGTCACCTCATCTTTACCCAAAACTGTAAGCTGTCATCTGTGAGGCGCGAGCGGTGTTTGTTTTTATCATAATTCATGGTGGAGAATGGCTGCTCTGCTGAGTTTTGCTCTCTGTAGCCGTATGAATGGCAAACTACACTGATTAGCAGCGGCATAGGCACACATAAAATTTCTTCTGAAATTTTCGCTTTCTAGTTATTATTATTATTCTCCAGTTTCCGCCTGAAATTTTGCAGCGAATCTCGCCTCGCAGTTTTGAGACAAGCTTCATATATGTTACCTCATTTTGTGCGGCCGGATCTGGAATGGTGTGCTATGACTTTTGGTCTTTATGAATTTTATAGTTTTTAAATATTAATATTTTAGTGAAAATTTTCCAGCGCTCCTCTGCCGAACAGTTTTGACATTAGGGTTACATATGTTAGATCATTTTGTGCGGCTGGAGCTGGACTATTATGTCATGACTTTTGGTGTTCATGACTTTTATAGTTTTTAAATATTAATATTTTAGTGCAAATTTAGGCCAATTCATCTTTTGGCGCCAAATAAACAGACTTCATTTGTGGTGTGTTGGCTCTCTCTAGTGGTATGCCGGGAGTGGTACAGCCTGTCTACCCTTATTTGGATTACCGTAATGATGACAATTTCAACGGTGCGCACAGCGTCGCTGCTTTCAGGAGCCATTGGAATTTTTAAGGTTGCGCAAATCATTCAAAAGTTACGGTAATGCTTGGTGGAAAACTCAATATCCCACAATTCATAGCACGCCTCTACAGAGTGAACAATGGCGGCCACCACTTCGTTTTATATGTCTTTTATTCGTGTTTCTAGGTCACAAAATAAGCTTTTAAGATATTTTCAGGCGAGAATGTAGGTGTGTAAACTTCAAATATCTGCTTGTTTTATCAAGACATCCCATATTTAGTGACAGTGCTCTGACTATGTCGGTCCTGCCTGACAGCTAGCCGGCTACCTAGCTAGCTGCCGCACTTGGCTGCAAATGGATAGCGAGGGACTCTCTGTCGTTTCACCTCCCGGTCTCTCGCAAATGCTCGCATAGAATCGGAGTTACAGCTGGATGTGGAAAAATAACTGAGTTGTTTGGTGGTGGAGCTACAACAGAGGGCAGCTACCCACCGGTGTGTGACAGAAAGGATATGCCGCCAACGAGACATATGAGGCCGGGCAGGCGATTGCTAACGCGGTGGTCAATCATGGATCAGGGAAAGCGAAGGCAGGAGCGTGAGGTGAACTGAATTTCAGGTAAGAAGTTATGAACTGCACTCTATTTGGGTCAGATATAAACCGAGTTTAGGTGTAGTTTATTTAGCAGCAGTTCTCTTATGTGTTGCTGATAGTCGGCTAGCTAGCTAGCGCCGCTAGCATAGTTAGCTCGCGCCGCTAGCAACCCTTCGTGAAAAAAAGCACCCAGGCTTGGCTTATATTGAGGCGGGTGAAACTCGTGTCAGCACCCGGTCGCTCTCTATTTGGGTCAGATATAAACCGAGTTTAGGTGTAGTTTATTTAGCAGCAGTTCTCTTATGTGTTGCTGATAGTCGGCTAGCTAGCTAGCGCCCATGAAAGCATAGTTAGCTCGCGCCGCTAGCAACCCTTCGTGAAAAAGCACCCAGGCTTGGCTTATATTGAGGCGGGTGAAACTCGTGTCAGCACCGGTCGCTCTCTATTTGGGTCAGATATAAACCGAGTTTAGGTGTAATTTATTTTCGTTGACCTTTACAATCGTAATGCCACGGGAGTTATATACAGCTGTGTGCGCACTAAGTTACTGACGTTGGACTTTATTTTATTCATTAGGGTTAGTTCATAGAGTTGCCGTGCTGTACAAACGGAATCGTCCCACATTCAGAGAAAACATTATGATTTATTCTGTCGTTAAGAAGCCTCCCCTGTCATTCTCTCGCGTGTTGAAACGTCAATCATGAAACTGATCAATGATCGGCTGTTCGCTCTTATTTATCGCGCTAAACAACAGCAGCACGTTTAAGCTTGATCAGCTGTTGTTAGAATTCTTTTGATTTTAATTTCTAGTATCAGCTGATGTTTGCTGGAGCATGAAGATGAAATCAGGAGATGTCCTTACTGAATCATCAGAGCTGAACTGGTGATGGAGAAACAGGTTTACACTTTAGGTGACATGAATGAGTTGAAGGGAAGTTATGAGTTGTTTCTGAGAGACAAAGACCAAGCTCCTTTTTGTGTAGCTGACAGCTGGTAACTGTGCAGGGGCGGATCTAGCAAAGCTTTTAGGGGGGAGCTAGGGCATTAACAGAGAAAGGTGGACACAAAGATATACTTTTCTTTCTTACTCTCATATAAAATATTTAGCTTTTATTAAATAGTTATCTGAATCTCACAAGCAAAGTTTGTATAATAATACACAGGATTGGCTGTAGACCATTGTTTATAATTCAGAACACTGTGTAAAAATAACAAAAACAAAAGTGAATGCATGTGTGAAAAGTGGTCTATAATGTAATGCTTCAAAGCGTGTTCATGCAAACATTGTCGGGTCTGCCGTGGTACAATGGGACTTCTGCTCATGAACCTGTGTGCACAGCGTCTGCAAATCGGCGCTGTACAAAGTAACTTCATCTTTACACAAAACTGTAAGCTGTCATCTGTGAAGCGTGAGCGGTGTTTGTTTTTACCATAGTTCATGGTGGAGAATGGCTGCTCTTCTGAGTTTTGCTCTCTGTAGCCGTATGAATGGCAAACTACAGTGATTAGCAGCGGCATAGGCACACATAAAATTTCTTCTGAAATTTTCGCTTTCTAGTCTCTCTTTAAGTTTTCAGTTGCAAAATTGTGATTTTTCAGAAAATACATGCATTGCTATGGTTGCTATGCAATTAAGTCAGAGTGAGTGCTGGTCCGTTCTGAATTTTCTCTTCATGTCTAAACAACTTCTTGCTACTCACACAATTTCCACTCAACCCCCACAAATTATACATCAAAACGTAGGTATTTTTGCTGGCTTTCAGAAAATGTCACTATCTTTATTGTGAGGTTTACCGTTTTTTCGCAATTTGCCTCGGAGTGACACAAGGCCTGACAAGTCCCCATTCAAAGTCTATGGGGAGGTTTTGAAATTCAGAGCTGAAATTCTGTAACGGGAGGCATTTTCAAATCGCCATATCTCTTGAACAAAGCAAAGTTAGGACATGAGGCTTGTGCCAATATATCTTCAGACACTGCTGACACTCACAGTGGAAGCAGTTTTACAATTATCTTACCGTTGAGCAATGAATTACGTTTGTTTGAGGGTGGAAATCTGTCCTTCTCTCAGTCTTCAAACTCTGGAAATGAAGCCGTTTCTTCTCTCGTCATATCTCCGCGACGGAGGTAGAACGAGCTATGAAAATCGCAGTCAAAATACACCAAAGTCCGCTGATTCACCCAGTACAAGAATTATGCTGCTAGCCCTCCTAGTTTTTGAGTTACACGACGTTTTGTAACTCCAAAAAACGGCGTTTTTCGCCTCTCACCGCGATCTATTTTCTGACTGCCCAAGTATCTGTCTTTCAGACCGCCGCCCCTTTCAGGTGGCGCAATCAGTAATGACACGGCTCTGCAGCTCAAAGGTCGTGGGTTCAATCCCACCTTGGTCCACGTTTTTTTTTTTTTTCACTACAAATTTATACACTATCACAGACCTGTAATTTATATTGCTAATTTATTACAATTCTGCAAAGTTTTATGATTTTAGCAGCTTTTCTAATATGGACCTCAGATTCTTGTTAACGCCCATGGCAGAAACAAGTACACAGCCTGATGAAGCAGACTGAGGCAGTACCTCTGATTGGTGAATTTGAGCAGAACCAGGTTGTTCTTTCATTTCATTTCTTTATTTATTTCACACATGGTTCAACAGTGTTTCTTTTTCTACATACAGAACCTTCTGCCTCTTTTCAGCAGAAATTCTGCTCATTCACCTCATCTCTTGTGTTGGAGTGCCCTCTTGTGGCGCCTTTTGGGTAGTGCCTTAGTAAACATGAACACTGCAAAGAAGTGGTATCAGACTGCTTTGTAGTGGAGGAATTTGTTGCCAGTTTCTTTCATCTTTAATCCGTATTCATGTTGTAATGTAGTAGTACCACAATATGGCAGAAACACTATGTTTTGGCACAAATACTTTGATTTAGTATACTTTAGCTTCTTCAGCTTCTTCACCCCTTTTCAGCAAAATTTTCATTTTTTCACCCCTTTTCAGCACAAATTCCAGCTTTTTGGCTGTATTCAGAAAAAAGACAACTCTTTTGAGCAGAAACTCTGCTGATTCATCTCTTTTCAGCGCAAGTTTCTGCTTCTTTGCCTCTTTTCTGCAGAAATTCTGCTGATTCACCTCTTTTCTGCAAAATTTTCAGCCTTTTCACCTCTTATCAGCACAATTGTCAGCAGCTTCTGCTCATTTCAGCAGAATTGTCCGTCTCTCCACCTCTTCTTTTTAAGAATGACTTTGGCTCATGGAAATGAATAGCCGCCTTTGAGCAGAAATTCTGCTGATTCATCTCTTTTCAGCGCAACTTATTGCTTCTTTACCTCTTTTCTGCAGAAATTCTGCTGATTCACCTCTTTTCTGCAAAATTTTCAGCCTTTTCACCTCTTCTCAGCACAATTCTCAGCAGCTTCTGCTCATTTAGCAAAATTGTCAGTTTCTCCATCTCTTGTTTTTGAGAGAAAGAGTTTGGTTCAGTGAGCTGAGCAGCTGCCTTGACACGAGAACGGCCAGGTTCAAATCCCGGTCATGCCAAAACCTGTTTCAACCTGCCTCTTTTCTGCAGAAATTCTGCTGATTTACCTCTTTTCTGCAAAATTTTCAGCCTTTTCACCTCTTCTCAGCAGTTTCTACTCATTTTAGCAGAATTGTCGGTCTCTCCTCCTCTTTTTTTGACTGAATGGGTTTAGCTCAGTGAGATGAGTAGCTGCCTTGAGACCAGGAGGGCCAGGTTCGAATCCCGCTCAGGGTGACAAGTTTTTTTTCACCACCATGCAACTTTTCATCTTTTTCAGCTTTTCAGCAGACAGCTTCAGCGTTAAGGCATCCACACAGCATTTTCGCAGGAAATGCAAATTTTTCTAGTTACATTACATTTTCCATTAACACGGTAAATTATATTGGAACTGTACTAAATTCAGTCATTACAGTACAGTTACAGTTATGGTGTTGCTTGCATTACAAATGTTCTTCAGTTTTCTGCAAACCAGGAAAAAAGAAATATGGCATAGAAACTGAACATTAACAGTGTTGCCTGAAAACTTGTTCGTTTGATCACTTAGTTAGAATAATCGGCCCTGAAAATCTTAGAAATTTGGTATCTAAGCAGATACTTACTGTGGATGGATATTCTGACCTCCAGTAACACTGTGAGGAAGGTGTTGTTGTTTTTTTACAGGATATGTCCTTCAATGCATATATTAAACTAAAATGTAGCTGTATGCTGCAGCAAGAGTACTGACAGGAATTATAAAGAGAGAGCATATTTCTCCTATTGGCTTCTTTTCATCCACAACTGAATTTACAGTGGTGTGAAAAAGCATTTGTGCTCTTTCTAATTTCCTGTTTTTGTATGTTTGTCACACTTACTGTAAATGTTTCAGATGATCAAACACATTTAAATACTAGACAAAGAAAACACAAATGTAGTTTATAAAATTAAATTACACCAACAGCACCATGGAAAAAAATACATGCTTACATGGCCCTGTGTGCAAAAATGATTAAGTGTGACAAACATACAAAAAAAAGGGAAATCAGGTAGGACACAAATTGTCATAGTTCTGGGTCATTTGACCCAGCAATGTTTTGTTATGTGTTATGTTTCTTTTAGTTGTAATGTATTGAGCTGGTTTTGCTTCAAAGTTTAGTTATTCCTGAGCTATATTTTTTTGTTGCTGTGTCATTTACCATTTCCTGTCTAAGTCTGTCATGTCCTCTGTCTTCGTTCCTTAGTCATTGCATTTAATATTTAGCTATTAAATATTTAGATTTATTAATCTCTGTCCCTCTTCCACAGCATTTCTTTTGTTTTATCCCAGCTCACCCTAACTAGTTGTGGCAGATGGCTGCCTCTCTCTGAGTTTGGTTTTGCTGAAGGTTTCTTCGCATTTTAAGGGAGGTTTTTCCTTCCACTGTCGCCAAAGTGGTTGCTCAAAGGGGGTCGTCTGATTGTTGTGGTTTTCTTTTCATCTTTGCAGAGTTCTCTCTCTCAGTATGCTTCATACTGAGCACCTTGATGTGAGTGTGACTGTATTGTGCTGAGTTGAATTCATTTCAATGTTAAAATGTAAAACTTTATGTGTTTACAGTCTGATGCAAAAATTGTTCTCCGTAGATTTCACCCTTTTACAACTGTTAGAAGGCTGGAGTTGTTGTTTTTTTTTTAATAACTTGCATGTTTGGTGTCTTTGATATCTTCTGCCCTTTATGCATAAAGCAGCACACAGGCAACCCTCCCTAACTCGTGTCCTGCTGGCGGTTTCTTCCTGACTACTTTTCTCCCAAATGCTTGCTCAAATGGGGTTGATTGTAAGGATTTTCTTCGTATTATTGTAGAATCTTTAACTTACAGTATAAAGTCCTTTGTGATTTGACTCTATGGGATTAAAAGAAAATTGAATTGAAAAAGAAAAAACAATCAAATAATGTTTTTATTTTTTATTTTAAATTTTCTTTATTTTTAAAGAATTAAATTTTTTGGCACATTTGTGCTACAGTCAACTAATTTCAGTCCATGGGCAGGAGGAAGAGGATAGTTGTAGTTTTTGAAAACTGTGGAGATATAGCCAAGAATCCAGAGTAATGTAAAAGCTGAGTGAATGCTGACCCCAGTTCAGCAGCCAGTGAAATATCACAAATACAAAAATACAAATGGTGTGTGTGGCTGTAGCCTTACCTTTTATCTTTGTTAAATGATAATTATGAGACTGTGTATTTCAGGTCATTTTACAGTGTAACATGGTAATGTATTGAGTATTATAACAAACTACTACCTGTAATGTTTGATGCATACATTTTTTGATTAACAATCTCGGGACTGGTGGGCATTTGTAGCAACATTTTATAAAACGACCCACGATCAGTGTTGGGACGGTTACTTTAAAAATTATTCCACTGCAGATTACAGAATATGTGCCCCAAAATGTATTTGTAACATATTCTGTTATGTTACTCAATGAGTGTAACATATTCTGAATACTTTGGCTTATAGCCGAAAACTAGCTTTACTTGGTTGTCTGGGTCAACTATGCTAGCAAAAGACAGAGAGAGGAGTTGAATGACAGGAACACAGTGTACAGTCACGAGATCGAGACCCCTGCATTAGAGTCTCTTTTTGCATATAAGTAACTGATATTCTAAATACCACCTTTTTAAACAGTAACTGTAACGGAATACATGTTTTCTTTTATCCTGTTTTCCTTCTCGCAGCAGATGGCCCCGCCCCTCCCTGAGTCTGGTTCTGCCGGAGGTTTTTCCTTCCCACTGTCGCCAAACTGCTTGCTCATAGGGGGTCATATGATTGTTGGGTTTTTCTTATTTATTCTTTTCTTATTTTTTTTTCTTATTCTTATTCATTATTGTGCGATCTACTGTACAATATAAAGCACCTTGAGGTGACTTTTGTTGTGATTTGCCGCTATATAAATAAAATTGAATTGAATCGAATTGAATTGAATTGAATTGAAATTCTGTTACTTCCCTGTACTTTCCCTGCATTTTGCGGGCAACAAGGCAGGTTTTTGCAAGAAACAATGAAACAAGTACACTGTAAGTACTTACCGGGTTGTGGGCCATGTTCTGGAGTCACTTAATTTCGTCTAACTTACATGTATTTTAAAAGGAAAGAGACACAAATTGTTCTGTAAATAATTTTAAGTATCGCAATAATCTGAGTAATTGCTGGTTCTGCCTAAGTAATTTTCTGCATAATGGAAGTTTCATCATTCAGTCTGTCTTATATATTACCTATAAAATTAAAACTATTATAATCACTTTTCTTGTTTCAGTTGCGCCTTGTTGCCCACAAAGTGCATGCAAGTATAGGGTACTTGTGCCTTATTCGCAGGTCGTGTAATAAAGTGTTACCACATTTATCAGGTTTAAACTGTGACAGAAGAAGGTTACTGACCTTGGTTTGTTGTGCAGCTCAGCAGTGAGATCAGAACTAAAGAGAAATGACACTCAGGTTGATTTGAGGTGAACATAAAGAACAACTCCACACAAACAGCTGACAAACACACAAACTTGTCTCTCTCTGATGAATCTGCTCATTTTCTGTTTGATGACAGGAATATGTTTCAAAAACATTTGGACAACAAAAGATGGGGAAGTGTGTAATAGTAAAACAGAACATCCCATATGTATATGCCTACGGTTTATGCGGTTTATGCTGTTCATGCTCCTCTACTCAAATTTAATTATTAATTTTTTTAATCTCAGAAACAGCACTGAGTGTAATTGTAATCATAAATATGTGCACTGACTACATTCATACATACATACGTTCATTTAATACAAAATATTCACTAAATAACCTCACTAAATTAAATAACCCAGTAAAGTCATGTGTCCACTGTGCAGCTGTGTTGATATAATGAGTGAATGATTTGAGCTTTTCACTGCCTGCTGTGTTTCCTCGACTCCTGAGCAAAGATAAAGAGTCAGTTCAGACCTGCAGTTGGTCCTCGTGGTGTTTTGAACTTGAATTCAGCCTGATTTGTTTTTCATGTCTTCTCCTCCATCATCAGTTATCAGGAGAGCAGACAGTCAAAGTACAAGAGTTCAAACAAACACAGAGATTCTACTTACAGAGCAGACACAGCACAGATGTTTCCTTCATCGTCCTTCTCACTCATTTGAGCTTTTTTTCATTTCTCTCACTGACACCAAGTAAAGCCCGCCCTCTTCCTCTGAGTGTGTTTCTTCCTGTATTTGTACACACAAGGTTGCGTAGCTAATGTCTTTAAGATTTATACAGTAAAGCCATTCTACAATATACAGACAATCACATTGCAGTGCCCCAGTTTTTTGTAACATTCTTTAAATGTAACACGTGCATGCTCATGAGTATGAAATTGTGTGTATGTTAAAGTCATTACAAGCCTGTTGTGGTTTCTAAGTTAGAGAAACCAACAACACTTTTTTGATGTCATTTGAGGTTTAAGTGAGATGTTTATACGACATTTAAATGCAGAGGATGTATTTTCTATTATTCAGTTAAGCTCATCCTACTCAGTGACATTTCTGAGTTTATTAAAAAAAACTTTAAAGGGGATGAAGTCCTCTTTGGTCTCAGTGATCTGTAGTTTGGTTGATGAACAAATCCATCTCCATGTAGTTACGTCCCCTCAGTGAGAGAGGCAGATATGAGCTGAAACACAGGAATCAAACCAGGGACGCTGCTGTTATGGAGCTGAACTGGAACCATTCAGACACTGAGGCCCTCTGAACACATTTTAATTACAGCTGTGCAGAGACACACTGATGACTGACTGGAACACTATGATTCACATTTCACATTAACACCATCCTCACACATGGTTCATATATGGCCACTAGAGGGAGATGTTTCACTATCAATACTGTAGGACTAGAGAGGCATTATAGACAAAAACAACACATCCCCCATTTTATTTACAATATAATATTTATTTAAAATGATCTGATTATTCAAATATGTTATTTTTTTATTGTTGTAAAATAATGTGTGCCCCAGTCTCCAATAAGACATAGTGCTGGAAGGGTAGTTATTCCTCCGTTACACCACAAGAGGGAGGATCTCCTGAAATGAGCAGCTCTCACAGTAGTAAACAAGCCCAGCCACTAACCATAGTGCAGTGCCTAACAAGAGCTGTGTGAGACTATGGACAAAGGTGTAACAATATACTATGTCTATACATTTGCAGGTAAGCAGATACAAGAGAGTAAATAACTTGAGCTGTGTTTAAAGATAAGTCAACAGGGTTGCAGAGAATGTAGGAAAGTTGTCGGTTAACCCCCTTTATGTGTCATTAGTATACAGGGGTGATTTTAGCCCATTTTGGGGGTGCTTCAGCACCCCCAAAATGAATCAAAGCACCCCCAAAGATTTCTTACTTTTTTTTTGACAATATTTGCTGTTTGTGGGACACACTACTAAAAATATAAAAAGCATACAGTACGTAATTGAGATGGAACATTTTAACAACAAAAGTATATATAACCCCTCCCCCCTCCCAAAGTGGTTTGTTCCAGCTCCTCTGCTCTTGGGGCCTGCTCTGGCTCTAGCGCGGCGCAGTTGCTGCCAGAGCGATGGTGGCTGAGACGCAGCGGAGCGGAGGTGGAAGCACCTGCCTTAAAACAGGACATATTAGCTGCATTTAACCTTCAGTTACTCTTTATGTAGTTAGATAGGAGTCATGTTTGTTTTTAGCTGAAAAACATTACACCAGGTAACCTGCAGTGTTGAAAACGTGTTTCCCGACTATGTTTGCTGCCCTACAATCCGTCCTGCTCTGTAGTAACATCAGCGACATTTGACCGTCCTGTTGCTCCCATTTAAATGTAAATGTAAAGCCTATTTAAAATCTAAAACTTAACATTGTCCGTAGCCTGCTGTTGTTACCACTGTCCTGTTTGAAATGTAATGAGAGAAACTGGTTATTTTGTCCTATGTACAAGGTACTAACTAGCTAACTGGCTGGATGCCCATTAACCTTATAACTCCCGTTGTGTGTGTGTGTGTGTTTGTGTACAGAGAGACAGCCGGGTTCATAATGGATATGAGGAAGTTTTTTCAAAAAAAAGGAGCCACATTCAGGTAAAAGTGTAAGATCAAATGATCCATCAATAAAGGATAATGTTGGATCAGTGTTTCAATATTTATATCCTTTATTAGATGTACATGTGGTTTGGTTATTTGCCTTTTGGTTGAAAGTACACTGAGAGAGGACTTTTTTTATTAGTGATCTTAATAGTATTTTTTTTTTAATCTAATTGAATACAATCTATTTGTGTATGATTGTCGGTCCAAAGAGGGAGAGAGGAAAGAGGGGAACATGAGGAGAAAGTACAAGGTCAGGAAGAACCAGGTAAGAAAACAGACAGGGAACAGTGACAGGCAAAACAGAAACTGTTATACTGACGAAGAGAAAAAACCTGATTTTACTCACACAATCTGGAAGTTGTGTTCTCCCTATATTAAAGCTGCTATACAGAATCTGCAAAACAAACTGGGTTGTCAGCCCTGGCACTGCATTACTATATTGTGCTTCAGTCAGAGGAAGTCACGGTTGCCAAAAACTTTTTGAAGCTCAAGAGTGAGGCTGGTGCCATCCCAGATATGTTAACATTGTACAATCTTCTGGATAATCAGATCTTCCCCACACTGAAAACTGTTATTCAGGTTGCCCTAACAAACCCAGTTAGCAGCTGTAGCTGTGAAAGGTCTTTTAGTGTCTTGCGTCAGCTCCATACCTGGCTGAGAAGGACCATGGGTCAAAGCAGACTCCAGCACCTGGCTGTGATGTCAGTTGAGAAAGAGATGCTTGAGAGACTTGACCACCAAAATGTGATAGACAGATTTGCCAACCTCAAGCTGAGGCGACATAGGTTAAAAGAAAAGAAAAAATCTGCAGAGCCATAGTAGTATCTGCAGTAAAGATCTTTTCATACATTGTATACATTGTACCATAGGCCAAGGTGTCTCCATTTTTCTAATCTTTTAATAATATTTTGTACATTTCAAGGACTCTTCTATTTTTGGAGTGTATTTTTATGTATCTGTATTATATTATACCAATCCATTCTTCTTTAGCAGCATTTAAATAACCTTTATCAGATTTGATGGTTTTGTTACAAACTTTTCAAAAAAGTGTTTTGCTTTTCTTTCACAAATGTGGGGATTAAATTGTGTTAAAATGTACAAAACGGTGATGTCATGTTTTGTGACGAGGACTCAGGCACAGAGAGACTTGATGAATTTAAGAATCTTATGACTTAATAAAGAAATTTGCAGACTTGCACAGAGATGGTAAAATTATGATGACTGATAATGGAGATGAAGACAACAGACGATGAGGACAGGGAGGAACAGGGGTTTAAATGCACCAAGGAGACAGTCAGAGAGAACTCGGGACAACTGGAGACATTTAAGGATGCAGGGACTCACAGAGACAGGGAAGAAGTCTCATCGTGACGAGTAAAGTTTATCTTGCCTGGATGGGCAGCTCTCTGGGTGCTCAGCACCCCCAAAGCTCTGATCCTAGAATCGCCCCTGTTAGTATATATTCATTGGTAGCAATAGCCATGAAACTAACAATTAGCAGCTAGAGCTGTAGAGCGTTTGACCTATACCTGTATCAGGCTGTAATCTCAGTGGATGAAGACTGGGTATTTTGTTTATGTTTATTTTACTTATGTTAGCGTAAGGAGTATTACCGTTTAAGTTTAAAAAACTAACTATAATGCAATGTGCCTGACGAGCTGTGTGAGATTGTATAAATGTGTAGCGATGTACTATGTCTATATATTTGCAGACATAGTAAACGCAAACTCACAAAGCCACACAGGTTTCAATTCCTTTTAATCCAAATGTGCAACATTACTGACAATCAGTGTTGGTCAAGTTACTTGAAAAAAGTAATCAGTTACTAATTACTGATTACTTCCCCCCAAAAGTAATCCCGTTACTTTACTGATTACTTATTTTTAAAAGTAATTAATTACTTAGTTACTTAGTTACTTTTTAAAAACACGATTTACAACCTGAATAGGTGATAAAGCGATAGATCTTTCAGCCTAATTCTACTTTTTCAGCATAATCCATCATACAAAATGTAATCAAATGGAAAAGTCTCTTTTTAAAACTTTAAATCTTTTAACTTTATGCATCAAGCAAAAACTTAATTATATGCAACATTCTGACTGGGAGAAATTTGTTTAACATTTAAACCTATTTTCTGCACATTCCAGCACATAAAATAAAATATTTCTTTGTGTTTACACTCACTCTTTCAAATAGATGCAAGTAAAACACAGCAGAAAATAAATAAAATCAAAGACTCAGCTGTCCTGTTGCTCTATTTTCACCTGTAAAGCAGGACTGGGGTAGGCGGAGGTTTACCCTGGTGCAGGTGTGCCGCAGCGGTCAGTGGAAGAATCCGTGAGTTTCTCTGTGAGTTTCACATTACGTCGTAGCGCGCTCGCTGCTTGCTTGGAAGTTTAGGGGGTTTTTTTCGCTGTAAAAAGAAGTTTTCTTCCCACGCACAATGGACAGTAATGTTTTTGTCACTTTTTATGGAATCAAACTCAAAGTAAGGTCAGTACTTCCACGCTTTAAATGCTGCACGCTCATACTCTCTCCTGCACTGGATAAATTGTCCATTGTTGATCTGCACACAGCTGTTGTCTCGAACGTCGCACTCGCTTACGTCACTGTCATGAGACGTTCTCGCAAAAAATCATGGTTTTAGTAACGCAGTAACGCAGCGTTCCTATGGGAAAGTAACAGTAATCTAATTACCGTTTTGGCAATAGTAATCCCTTACATTACTCGTTACTTGAAAAAAGTAATCAGATTACAGTAACGCATTACAAGTAATGCGTTACTGCCCATCTCTGCTGACAATACAATTTAATTATTTTATTTATACAGCGCCAAATCACAACAAGAATCAGCTCAAGGTGCTTTATATTGTAAGGTAAAGACCCTACAGTAATACATCATGGATACAAGCAACTCATTGGAACATTTTTGTCATTTCTGTCATTTGTGGTCCCTCCTTTCTCGTGCATGTGAACTGGAAATCACTCAAGATAGGACATGTTAAAATTTATATTATATTGTGAAACATATTAGATTCTGAAATACAGCTGTGGGACAGAAAATAGAGGAGGCACAGTTAAATATATATTTTTACAGCGATAGATAGCACAGGAACAAGTTCTGAGCACAATATCCATAGAGGCTGGGGTCTACCACACCTCGCACGAGCCCAGGTGCAGGCTGTGTAAAGATACCCTCGAGACAATGCAGCACATAACAGCAGGGTGCAAGATGCTAGCAGAAAGTTGATATAAAAGTAACACCCTAACCCAGTAGTAGTAGTAGTGGTGGACAAGCAGAGGATGATGGCTTTAGTGATACCAAATGACCACAACATCAGGAATAAGAAACACGCAAAGTTGGAGAAGTACCAAGGGAGCAGAGAAGAACTCAAGAAAAGTGTGATGGTAATAGTAGTCCCAGTGGTAATTGGAGCAATAGGTGCAGTGACTCCCAAGCTAGGTGGTTCCCAGGAACAACATCGGAAATCTCTATTAGAGCTAAGATACTTCACATGACCCTCAAGCTCCCAGGCCTCTGGTAGAGGACCCAAGCTTGAACGAAAACCCCTCTGCAGAGGTGAGATGGGAATTTTTTTTTAGACCCCAGCCTCTGTGGATCTTGTGCTCAGAGCTTTTTCCTGCCCTGCCATGATTAGTGCCTCCCTTTCAGTCCAGCGTGGTCCAGCCACTGGTAGAACTTGTGGATACCACTTCTTCTATCTGACCAAAATGGTGCAGCAAGAGTACTGACAGGGACTAGAAAGTAACACTGTGAGGAAACTTGGAGTCATTTTTGACCATAATGTGTCCTTCAATGCACATATTAAACAAATAAGTAAGACTGCTTTCTGTTGGATTTAAGTCAACCCTACTGGTAAACAGAAAATGTTACTGAAAGCAACCACACAGACACCAGTGTACATTTCACTTGCAAGGGGAGCATCAAGGAGGGCAGTGTTGCCACTCGCCTGTCCAAGCAACTCCAATTCCTGCATGTCCGCCTCACTCTTTAATTGATAATAGAGATTACACACAATTCAGTTCACCACGTGACAGTTTTTGGCCATGTCACCCATGTCACTTTGCTGCAACAGAATATAGTTAGTGAATGTATTAGCAATCATTGTACTCATCATTTATCTCATACATGGTGAAATGCATTCTTCAGACAGACAAAACAATGTCAACTGTACAAAAGACGTTATCTGATAATTCCACAAGAGCACACAGGTTTCCCACACAGGATTGTCTCTCTTAATGACCTTTATCTGCCAGATTATGTACATTATTTTGCAAGCTTGCTTCTGTAGTCTGTAATCTGTTTCTCCACTCTAGGGTTAGGGGCAGAGCACGTTGTACACCCCTGTAGCCTTCTGCAATGTTGCTGCAGGATCACTTTCCACCTTTTCCATATTTCACTGTTGTTCACATTCTCCTCATGATGATCTGTAGGAAGCCAAGTGGTACAGTCCTCTGCCTTAATAGAACAGAACAGTCGGGTTTCTATTCAGTTCAATTCAATTTTATTTATACAGCACCAACAACAGTTGCCTCAAGGCACTTTATATTGTACAGTAGATTGTACAATAATAGATACAGACAAAAACCCAACAATCATATGACCCCCTATGAGCAAGCTCTTTGGCGACAGTGGGAAGGAAAAACTCCCTTTTAACAGGAAGAATCATCCAGCAAAACCAGGCTCAGGGAGGGGCAGGGCCATCTGTTGTCTGTTACCCACCAACTTGATAGCTAACCAGGGGTTCAAGAGTCACTCGAGCTGGTGAGAACAGCTAACTCCCGGCTAGTGATGGAATCTCTTTTCAGAGAACCGGCTCTTTCAGCTCGGCTCACTAAAAAGAGCCGGCTCTTTCGGCTCCCAACCGGCTCTTCAGGTTGTTTTGTTGCTTTAATTAATTTATTATTAACAACAATACAAAATTATGCACAAAAGGAATTACTAATGTAAAAAAATGGTTTTATTTATATATGTGGTGGCCCCTAGAGACAAAGCACGTACAAACTCCAAAACACATTTCTAGCGTTAACTGAACTTCCAAAACAGAGCTACCTAGATCACTTAAATTACACAATTGAAAGGATCAGTGAAAGCGGAGATTTTTAAGAACTCCTGCCAGGGTGGAGATTTTCAAAAAACTCAGTTTTAAGTGTCTACATGTGGACAGAGATATTTTTCCAAAACTGCACGTGTAGACGGGATTAAAAGAACCCAAAAAAAACCCAAAAACGGAAAATCTCCAGTTTCAAAAATACCTGTGTACGCGTGAACGTATAGCCCGACACAGCTGGTGACGCAAATCTGCAGGCTAAACCAACTCCACAGTCGCTCACATGTGGCCTACATGGCCTGATGAGTGCCCAGCCCACGTAGATCACGAAGGCCGGATCCTCAGGAGAATGCAGCCCATGAATTTGGAGACCCCTTTAGTGTCTTTACACAGTTTTCAGTGTTCTTCCTGGCGTTTTTGGTGTTCCCATAGCAACTGTCTGCCCTGTCATAATGAGTTTAACCTGTTTACATTTATTACATATTACATTAATAATGTATCCTAGAGGAAATAATGTTCAAAACAATAGGTATTCATGTATTTTTTAGTAATCGAGAAAATTTAAGTTAAAAATAAGGAATATAGGATTAAATGACCAGTTTTGTTTTTACATTTTTTCGCTTCCTGCAACAAACGTCAGGAGGTTGTCAAGCTTCACAGTACAGGATCAGCGAAATATCTGCAATACACAAATGTTAAGTTTCATATAACTGTAAGCTCTAAGCTGTTAAACTGAATGAGATGGATTTTTTTAAGAGTGTTGACTCAAAAATTTTGTAACATCAAATAAATAAGAAGCTACTTTCAGCTGCTAAAAAGGTCACAACTGTGAGCTGCTCTGCATGTATGTTTGGCAGAGTCACAGACAGAAGGAAAAAGTTTTATATTGATATTAAAGGGCTCTACTAACTTTAAACCTTAACGGACTTTATACAACCTTCCCATATGGAAAAGATATATATATATAAATCTTATAAAGTTTGTATCTGTCTTGTGTGAAACTTTTATGAAAAGCATACAAGAGTGAAAACAGATATAAGATCCCTTAAAAATTATCTAAATGAAACGTGTATGTTTTGAATACTTACTAAAACAATATAGAAAGTAATGAGAAAGTGGCCACTTTCATGAGTAAATCATATAAGGCTTATATGATTTACTATATGAAGTAGGCCACATGCAAGTCTTTTATAAGTTTTTTTCTATTTCTTTTCCATACGGGTTTAAACACCCACAATTTAGGCAACAGTTCTGCAGTAGCTGATTAATTCCTTAAAACTATCAGATTAGTTATTGATCATCTATAATCCACCAGACCTCATCTACACACAAAAAACTATAATTGATTCTGAGATTATAGCACATAAATTCATTCATGTTTGTGACACAGTTTTATCTCATGAACAGCCTGAAGATGAATAAACTGTAGTTCAGAGTCACTGACAGACAGCACAGACACACACTGTTGGTCTGAGTCTGAACATGATGATAAGCAGAGACGTCTGATGTCTACAGCCATCTGCTGGATGTTCAGGATAGTTCATTTCCATCTGTCCTCAGATCGTCTGACTCACAATTCAGATGTTAAGAATTAAGAGGCTCATTTGAACCTCGAGTTGGTTTATGTTTTCTGTACATCAAGAAACTGACAACAGCAGCAGGAGACTCAGAGTTCAGCTGTAAAATACCTCAGACATTTCAAACATGCTACTAAACAACAGAGCCACAAAACTGTGTTTTTTTGTAGATCAAAATACCAACAACAGCAACAAGAAGCACAGCTGGAACAGTTAGACCAACGATCAGCCCAACAGATCCATCCTTCTTCCCTCCATCCTCTGTGTCTCCTCCTGCCTTACCTGCAGGTGAGAAACAGGTGTGAGGTGTCAGCTGTCAGGTAGGTGATGAGTGAAGAACAGAACAGAATCCATTTCCTCTTCTAATGCAGTAAATTAGGTCAAGTGTAAATTGTTCAAAATGTGAATATTGTGTAAAATCTTACATCCTAGAGGGATTTCTGAGCTCTTTAATTAAAAAACAGATGCATATGATCTGACCAAAACTGTTAAAAACTGCTGCCATAAAAGAAAACCTAGCCAGGTTATACAGGGTCAAAGGACGGTTGGAGCTTTGCTCAGCTACTACAGGGTGGAATGGTCACCCGTCTCTCACAGGGCTAACACAGAGAGACAGGCAACCATCCACACTCACAGGCAATTTAGAATGGCCAGTTAACCTAACCCCACTAACTAAATGTCTTTGGACTGTGGGAGGAACCCAGAGTAGCCGGAGAGAACCCACACAAACATGCAAACTGCACACAGCAAGAGCCCAGCCTGATAGTGGAATTGAAGCCAGCAGTGCTAACTATAACGCAACCATACTAGTTATTAAGAATCACATTTGTTTTTCAAAGTAACAAAAAATGTTAACTTAGACATTGCATTAGGGTTTATGTCTTTATGAATTTTACTCATTTGACTTAACCAGAAGGGGAAAAGAGAGAAGATGGGGTTTCACAAAGCCAAAAAAAATAAAAATAAAATTCAAATAAAATAAATATTTCCTTCATCCAAAAATCTTTTATTGGTTTGGTACTTATTCGTTGTTGTTCTCCAAATGGCAGCTTTATGGCGTACACAATTTTGGTCAGATCATTTGTATCTTCTATCCACATTGTAGGTAAAACACTGCATGAATCTGCTGCACTATTCAACCTGCTGTCAGACATTATCTACTGCACTCTGATCACATCACTCAAACCAGCTGCTTTCTACAAAGTCTCATCAACAACATCTTTAGAAACAAACATCAACAACCAGGAAGCAGCTTCACCTCTGATCACACACACACTCAACTCTACTCACTCACCTGGAGGAACAACACTCAGCGTGACTCTACTAATAGGTTTACTGTCCTTGTGGTTTGTTCCTCTCATGAAGATACGACACTCATATGTTCCACTATCAGCAGTTGTCACATCCTTCAGAATCAAAGACACATCCCCATTTTTCATCTGTGTGTCCTGCAGATCCACACGGTTCTTAAAAGTTGGATGCTGGTTGTCTGTAACAAACAAACTATCCTGGAACAAAAGGACAAATTCTGGCTCCAGGTCAGTTCTGCTCCACTTCACAGCAGTGATCAAGATGCTGTTTGGAGTTCGACATGTCAGAGTGACGTCCTGTCCAGACTTAACCACAGTGGTTTTTTGGTCTAAAAGATGAAACAACAGAGCAGAGAGGTTAAAGGTCAGAGACTATAGATGTTTAAATCTATAGAAGATGTCGACAGGAACTAGGGAGACCACAGAGCTTTATTTGTATTTATTTGTAAAGTGTACTTCCTGAAATTCCTCGGTTTTAATATCAACACTTCTGGCTACCGTAATTCATTACACAGCATCTCTAAAGTTAGAAATATCCTGTCTCAGAGTGACGCTGAAAAACTAGTTCATGCATTTATTACTTCCAGGCTGGACTACTGTAATTCACTATTATCAGGATGTGCTAAAAGCATATAGTTAGGGCTGGACCAGGTGACCCTGAATCCTCCGTTAGTTATGCTGCAATAGACGTAGGCTGCCGGGGATTCCCATGATGCACTGATCTTTTTTCACTAGCTATGAGTTTATACACCTCTCCAAATAAATAGTTATTATTAGTCACCCTGGTGGTTTCTTCCTGTTAAAGGGGAGTGTTTCCTCCCCACTGTTGCCAAAACACTTGTTCATGGGGTCATATGATTGTTGGGATTTTTGCTGGTATCTTCGTGTTATTTATTGTAAGATCTTTACACAAAAGCTTTTTGAAACGGGTCCTCAGACCGCTTAACAATGCAGAGATAGTGAAAAGCATTAATTTGTGTACCTTCACACATATTAACTTGAGTGACATCTCATTCTTAAATTCCCAGGATTTAATATGATGCCAGCTCATCCTTAGCAGCTGTAACAGCCTCAACTCTTCCGGAAAGGCTTTCCACAGATTTAAGAGCATGTTTATGGGAACTGGGACATTTTTCTGACACGCTTTGAAGCTGATGGACGTTTTGTGTCTGCACTAAGTACGTTTTCAACCACCAGCTTCACTCCTCCCCTCCCCCTCCAGCTGTAGGCTTTAACATTGAGTTTCCCCACACATGTTTACAGACGAGTTAGAGAGCAAGAGAAGAAGAGACTGATTCATAAATAATAATAATAATAATAATAATAATAATGATGATGGATTGCATTTATATAGCGCTTTTCGGGGCCCTCAAAGCGCTTCACAATTCCACTATTCATTCACTCTCACATTCATACACTGGTGGAGGCAAGCTACAGTTGTAGCCACAGCTGCCCTGGGGCAGACTGACAGAAGTGAGGCTGCCATATCGCACCATCTGCTAATGTCTTTGTTTCTGCTCTAACCTTACCCAAACAATGCTGCTCTACAACTCTAGACTACCAGCCACAAAGACAACAGCTGGAGAAACATCTGTCTACCTCTGACATCCACCAGCTCATCCATACAACAAACAAACATCAACAACCAGGAAGCAGCTTCACCTCTGATCACACACACACTCAACTCTACTCACTCACCTGGAGGGACAGTCAGATTGATGATGCTGTGCTTCCATGAGTGTGTTTCTTCCATGAAAACACGACACTTGTATGTTCCATCATCCACACTTGTCACACGTTTTAGAATCAACGACACGTCTCCATCCTTCATCTCTCTGTCCTTCAGATCAACCCGGTTCTTAAAAGATGGATGCTGGTGATCTGTAAAAACTCGCTCATCTCGGTACACAAGGACATATTCTGACTCCAGGTCAGCTCTGCTCCAATGTACAAATTTGATATTTTTATTTGGAGCTCGACATGTCAGAGTGACGTCCTGTCCAGACTCAGCTGTGATGCTTTTCTGATCTGAAAAAGGAAGCAACACAGAGCAGAGAGGTTAAAGGTCAAAGTACAACTGTTCACTTCTATTTAATGAACCTCTGAACATTCAATAGGTCACCAGTGACCCACTGAGAGGGAATTTTAGCTTCATGTTAAACGTAGACAGATATTAAGAATGAGATCTGGCCTATCAACACCTACGCTCTGCCCATGATCAGGTACCCTGCTGGCCAAAGGAGATAGAAGCGACTGACAGTAGGACAAGGAAGCTCTGGACCATGCATGGAGGGTTTCACCTGAAGTCCAGCACTCTGAGACTGTATGCTAAATGGAACCAAGGAGGCTGGGGACTAGTACGTGTCAGCACATCAAGAAGATGACCCAAACCGACAGTGTGCTCAGCGAATACCTCAGGCAGCAGAAACCCAAGAAAGATTTGGAACCATCATGGAAGGACAGAACCCTGCACAGTAGCATTACTGACCAATAGAGGAGGTCGCGGATATGTTTGTGTGTATATATACAGTGGCTTGCAAAAGTATTCGGCCCCCTTGAACATTTCCACATTTTGTCACATTACAGCCACAAACATGAATCAATTTTATTGGAATTCCACGTGAAAGACCAATACAAAGTGGTGTACACGTGAGAAGTGGAACGAAAATCATACATGATTCCAAACATTTTTACAAATAAATAACTGCAAAGTGGGGTGTGCGTAATTATTCAGCCCCTGAGTCAATACTTTGTAGAACCACCTTTTGCTGCAATTACAGCTGCCAGTCTTTTAGGGTATGTCTCTACCAGCTTTGCACATCTACAGACTGAAATCCTTGCCCATTCTTCTTTGCAAAACAGCTCCAGCTCAGTCAGATTAGATGGACAGCGTTTGTGAACAGCAGTTTTCAGATCTTGCCACAGATTCTCGATTGGATTTAGATCTGGACTATAGATATATATATATCTATATATATATATATATATATATATATATATAGATAGATAGATAGATAGATAGATAGATAGATAGATAGATACACAAACACACAGGCTATGTCTACACTAGCCTGGATAAATTTGAAAACGGCGTATATGTCTGAAAACACTCCACGTCCACACTATCATTTTCATGCATTTCATCCACATTGAAACAGCCAAATGTGAAATGCAAGGAGATTCCACTTGCCTCAATTATTGTCTGCCATTTATTTACTTTCCAACTCTTTGAAATGTGGCGGCAAAATGTTGAGGAAGAGCACAGAGTTTTTTAAATAAACTAACAGTGAGGTGGAGTTGTGCCAGGGAGTAACACAAAAGTTGCAAAAGTGAGTGGGAGTTAAAGAATTTGAAGGAATGCTATCTGGAGCACGTACAAACTGATATTAACCATTAATAGGGCTGTCAAAATTGAGAGGAAACAAAACAACTGTTTTGTAATGTTCTACGCTATTTTGGTTTAATTGGTCAGATGACTGCATCACATGACTTAAATGTGTAATCGTTTTCGAAAAGGCTCCGGGTTTGCTGTCCACACTGCAACACAAAAACAGCGTTTTAAAATGTTTCTGCTCAGGAGAGCGTTTTCAAAACGCTCCGTGTCTCTTGACCGAAAATGCTGCCTCAGTGTGGACGGAGGGCCAAAATGGAGAGAAAAGGATGCGTTTTCAAATAAAAACATATTAGTGTGGACAAGGCCATACACACACACTGCAAGTGTCGACTCGAGTCGGGTCGTAACACACACCCACAGCCAGAGCAAACCCTATCCGCACACACAGCCTGCACCCTCACTCTGGCAATCATTTTAACACTCTCTTTGGGACTGCAAGTAAATGCCATAGTACTTTTACCTATCCATACAGCCCCTTTCCATCCACTCTGTACTTGTGTCTCTCCATATAGAGAGTTGGAGACTTTGGTTCTCATTAATCCTTCTGCGTTTAGTCCTTGCTGCAGATGTCCTGGTTGGTTTTCTCTGTGTTTTGTCTTTATATGCTCAGTTCTTTTTTGTTTTATTACAACGATCTAATTGTTTTAGGCTATTTTGTTTTGTATTCCATCTTGTTTCTGTTATGGTAAATGTACCGATTCGCATATAATGCTTTTTTACTCTTCCAGTGCTTTATAAAACATTTTCACTCATTCACACCCTATCAGCCAAGCATTTTTCCTATGCTTAAGTGCTTTCTATCTAACATGTACACTCCACTGGATGTATAATGGAACAGTTTGGGGTTAGTATCTTGCTTGGACCACCAACCTTCCAATCAGTAAATGACCTACTCTATGTTCTAAGACAAGCCACCCCATCATAATGCCTTCTTGTGAAGTCAGTCTTGTCTTTGTGTTTTTTTAACCTTTTTGTCTTTGTGTCAAGTCTGTATTTGTTTCCTGTGCTCTGTTTCTTCCTGTTTTATTTTGGTGACCGATTATCTTGTGCTTTGAATTTAGTTTTACTTTCATTTTATAATTAGTTTCAGCTGTTCTCCTGCCTGTTTCCTGTTCACACGTGATTCTATGTCTGTGTCTGTGTGTGTATATCTTGTTTTTCTCTTCCTTTTGTCACATTCTCTCTCTTCACTGTGTCCCTCTTTGTTATATGGTTTCCAAGAAGAGCTATTATTTCAGATTATTTGCTTCTGACTTTGTATTTTGTCACTGCTCAGAAAAGCTGCATTTTAGTTCACCCTTCATTTCAGAGTGCTGCACTTGTGGTCCAACACAACACAAGCTCCAACACATTGAAAAAGACTGGACATCTCTCTCCCAATGTGCTGATTTTGGTCACCGACCATAGAGAAGGACATCTGGGACTATGTGTTGGCTTGTCATGTCCGTGCATGCAACAAGTCAGGGAAACAACCACCTGCCATCCAAGGTCTTCCTATGCCAAGCCATTCCTTGTCTATCACAGTCATTGATAAATTTGTGTAATTTCCATGTCCAGCACATGCCATCTGATATAATATCTGATATTGGCTGATAGTTTATATCACAAGCCTTCTGTGCAACTACATGTATCGGCTGCCCTATTTAAATTGCTGTCAGACATTATCTACTACACTCTGATCACATCACTCAGACCAGCTGCTTTCTACAAAGAACATCTTTAGAAACAAACACTACTCACTCACCTGGAGGGACAACCCTGAGGTAGATGCTGCTGATGGGTTTACTGTTCTTGTGGTTTGTTCCTCTCATGAAGACATGACAGTCATATGTTCCAGCATCATTAATCGTCACATCCTTCAGAATCAAAGACACGTCTCCATCCTTCATCTGTCTGTCCTGCAGATCCACCCGGTTCTTAAAAGATGGATGCTGGTTGTCTGGATCAAACTGCTCATCGCGGTACAAAAGCACATATTCTGTGTCCAGGTCAGCTCTGCTCCACTCCAAAACATCAGTGTTGTTGTTTGGAGCTTGACATGTCAGAGTGATGTTCTGTCCAGACTCAGCTGTGACGTTTTTCTCATCTGAAAGAGGAAACAACACAGAGCAGAGAGGCCAAAATACTACTGTTCACTTCTAATGAGGAAAGTCCACTGAGCTTTATTTCCAAATTCATGGTATGTTACACACATCATACCTACTGTATACTATACTTTAAAAACAATGTTTCTGTAATAAGAAACAACTAGTGGGTGGGGTGCTCACACTAATATAATTCCACACCAAACTTAGAATAAAGTGTATCATAATTTTTTGGACAGCTTCAAATCTCTAAAATCAGACCCGGATCATATTTGATGGTTTTTCTGGTGTAGAGTTACAGGATTCATATAACGAAAACAGCAGCTCTACACCTATTACTCACATTTGTATATTCAGCATTGTTTATTTAGTCTTTTCTTGTATTGATTAAATTTTGTCTTACTGTTGCCGAGGGTCTGTTAACCTGTTTACCAAGGAAATGCTCTGTTCCCACTGCTGTTTTGCAAAGGCATGAACCTCCTCAGCCAGATCATTAACAACAGTCGCTATGAATACTGACTATCATCATCAGCCAACTAGACACTGATTCAGTGATCCACACCAATATGATCTACAGTAAAGAAATCAAAATGTCATTCAGTCATTAAGACTGCAGAAGTGAAGTCGGATGGCAAAAAAGAGAGGGAAGGTAGCCAGAACACACGGGATGGCACGACTAGAAGGCAACATTGCAGATAGTGAGGACAGCTACAGGTATCTTGAAATCCCACAGGCAAACGATAACTATAAAGAGGCCGCAACCCATAAATACCCGCAGGAGTCGGGTGAATGGAAAGAACAAGATCCAGCCAATTAAAAACCTATCCCCGGCTTGTTGTCCATTACTCTGCTGGGATAATTGGCTGGCCAAAGGAGGAGATAAAAGCCTCTGATATCAAGACAAAAAAGCTCAAAAGCCATAGATGGAGGGTTTCAACTCAAATCCAGCCCCCCAGACTGTATGCTGAGGTCCATGAGTACCCCAGAAAGATGGCCACAACTGATCACATGCTTAGTGAATACTTCAGGCAGCAGAAGCCCGAGAAAGAAGAGGAACAATCATGGAAGGACTGTATGGTGGTCCACCAACAGACAGAAGAAGTGGCTGGTATAGAAATACTATCACCCACACATGTTTACAGATATTTAGAGACAGTAACTCACTTAGAGAAGTATTCAGGTTGATGATGCTGAGCTTCCATGAGCGTGTTTCTTCCATGAAGACACGGCATTGGTAGGTTCCATCATCAGCAGTATTCACGTTTTTCAGAATCAAAGACACGTCTCCATCCTTCATCTGTAAGTCTTGCAGATCCACCCGGTTCTTAAAAGACGGATGTTGGTTATCTAGAAGATACTGCCCATTCCGGTAAACAAGTAGATATTCCGGCTCCAGGTCAGCTCTGCTCCAATGTATGAATTTGATCTTTTTGTTGTTTGGAGCTCCACATGGCAGAATAACACTCTTTCTAGACTCAGCTGTGATGTTTCTCTGATCTGAAAGATGAAACAAGACTGAGCCGGTCAAGGTCAACAACACAGGCCAAAGGAATCAAAGTAAAATTATAATTATCATTGTTTACTTTGCATTAAACATCCAAAGTGTCAGAAACTACAAGATGTTAGCTTCCACAGAACAACAACATGTGCTGATAATAAGTGAACATAATGTGTGAGAGAAAGCAGCCTCTCATTATAAGACACTGTGAGTCTCTGCATGCTGCCTTTATGGAGCTACAGCTGTTTGTATACACTGAACAAAAAGCTTTGTAGCTGTATACTGACTCCCGACACTACAACACATCACACTGACACACACATTACACTTCTTCTTCGTCTCTACCATTTCTGGATCACTGTAGAGCTGGGCAATATCGTTATTTTTTAATAACATATCACTATTGTTAATGTTATGTTAGTGATTAAACTATTAATATATGAATCAAATCACTTTTGGATACCCTTTCTTCCTGTATCCTTAGCAGAAAAGCATCCACAAAGGATTATAATTCCACCTCTGTACTTGACTGTGTGGGTGGTGTCATCTGCCAAAATTCATACAGGCCTAATGGACTATTTTTTTTATTTTTAGCTATAAAATTAGAAAATAATTATAATCTTCTTATACTTCTCGCTTCATCTTATATTCAAAATAACTATACTCAGGACAGGCAAGTGAGTGTTTTCACTTCATTAGCAAACAACGACGGTAAATCCATCATGTGGCTCCATCACATGCTTGTTAATTAGGATTCACTTTCACAGACTCACAACCACCAGCTTCACCCCTCCCCCTCCAGCTGTAGGCTTTAACATTGAGTTTCCCCACACATGTTTACAGACGAGTTAGAGAGCAAGAGAAGAAGAGACTGATTCATAAATGTCTTTGTTTCTGCTCTAACCTTACCCAAACAATGCTGCTCTACAACTCTAGACTACCAGCCACAAAGACAACAGCTGGAGAAACATCTGTCTACCTCTGACATCCACCAGCTCATCCATAAAAAACATGAAAGCTGTGTCTGCACTCCTGTAACTCACCTGGAGGAACATTCAGGTCGATAATGCTGATGGATTTCCATGAGCGTGTTTCTTCCGTGAAGACACGACACACGTATGTTCCATTATCAGCAGTGTTCACATTGTTCAGAATCAAAGACACATCTCCATCTTTAATCTGCCTTTCATGAAGAGCCACGGGATGCTTAGAAGACTCATTCTGGTTATTTGGAAGAAACTGCTCAGCACGGTAAAAAATGAGATATTCTGGCTCCAGGTCAACTCTACTCCAACGTACAGCTTTGATCTTGTTGGCTGGGTTTTGACATGGCAGAATGACATTCTGGCCAGACTTAGTTGCGATGACTTTCTGGTCTGAAAGTGGAAATAACACATAGCAGAGACATTAAAGGACAAAGTACAATTATAACTAGAATTTTCTTCTATACCCAAAGTACCTCTACTGGTTCATTTTGAAGCACAGTAGTGACTCTACTCTGAGCCCCTTTTGAAAGACTGAATTCTTCACCCTTCTTCTAAGGGAGAGGCCAGTCACCTTTTGGAGAAATCTCATTTTTACTGCTTGTACCGCAATCTTGCTCTTTTGGTCACTACCCAGAGTTCATGACCTTAGGTGAAGGTAGGGATCGTAGATTGGCCAGTAAATCGAAAGCTTTGCTTTTATGGTCAGTTCTTATAACTGCATACAACGTCCCAATCTGTCTTTTAATCTCTCACTAACCTTTCTGCTTGTTCAATCTGGCAGCACCCCACCTCCACTGTATACCGTGTCAGTGGAGCACAATTTCACCTGACGATTGGCCAGAATTGCTTCGAGGCAGTCTGAAAATCTTGTTCCATACACCCACTGAACTCATCCTACAAATGAGTTTTTGCATTAGTTACTACCCAAGTCATGTTCTGCTTGGCCTGTCAGTACCTTATCATCTGTCGTTGAAGTGTCACAAACTAACCGAGACTGATAGGATTCCTCCTTCAGCTTGATAGCTCCCTTCACCTCCAGTGTCAACATTCTGGTTCATGGATTACAACCACAACAGGTACTAACCACCTTTTGGCCGCAGCTCCTTGCAGCAGCCTGAGCAATAGAAGTGCAGAAATTATATGATTACAAAATCAATTATTGACTTGCGACCTAGGATGCCCGGGTGCAATGTGCACGTGGGTGGACATCCTTCAGTTTGAACTTTGTGTTTGCTATGGACAAACTGTGCACAGGAGTCCAATAACAAAACACCACTAAGGTTCAGATCAGGGAAGCCCTACATGAGCACTAAAGTCTACCAGTAGGACGACAGAGTTACCAGACGGAACACCCTCAAGTACCCCACTAAGTGACCCTAGGAAGCCTGTGTGTTCTTAATTTTTAAGCTTAAACAATAGTTAGGATCAGTTTGCTGACCTAAAGGCACAGGAAAGAAACTCTCTTGTCCACTGGTGAGAACTCCAACATACTACTGCCTCTGCTTCTCAATGAGGACGGCTCTCAACTGGAATAGAGTCCAGTCACTCTCTAGGAGACTGGATCCAAGCAGGTGTAGGTCCCAGGTGTAGCCCCAGTAACCCTATGACCCTATGAAGGGTACACAGGTCCCTTGATTTTCTTCTTTCCATAGGGGCACACTGAAATGCTTTTTCTCAAATTGCATGGGGAGATGCTTTCAGGGGACAAAAAAACCCTTAAAAAACACAGCCCCTGGGATCACGGGGACACACAAATCACTCCACCATGATACGTGGCCATTCGCAGAGCGGTGCATTTTCGAATTTCTTTTTTTTTTTTTAGTCTCAGTGTTTATTTCAACCACTAATTTTGTATGGAGGGTATACATTAAAATCAAGGTTCAGGAAAATCTATACAAGTACAGCAGTTTTTCAGTCTGTTATATTTGCGATGCTGTCGTCTCAGACAGCAGTGAAGCAGTGTTTGAACTGTACTGACTCACCTGGAGAAACACTCAGGTTAATGATGCTGATGGTTTTCCACGTCCGTGCTCCTTCTGTGAAAACACGACACTGGTATGTTCCATCATCAGCAGTGTTCACATTGTTCAGAATCAAAGACACGTCTCCATCCTTCATCTGTCTCTCCTGCAGATCCACCCGGTTCTTAAAAGATGGATGCTGGTTATCTGGAAGAAACTTTCCATCCTTGTACAAAACAAGATATTCTGGCTCCAGGTCAGCTCTGCTCCAGTGTACAAATTTGATGTTTTTCTTTGGAGTTAGACATGGCAGAATGACGATCTGTCCAGAATTAGCTGTGATGAAGTGCTGCTCATCTGAAAGAGGAAATAACACAAAGCAGACAGGTTACAGCGATCCAAGTTCAATTATCACTACAACTATTATCTTTAAATATATTGTTTATATTCTTTGAAATTTTAGGGTTTTTTTTCATCATTTTGAATTTCATTTACAGCCTAACATTTGTGTTATCTCCCAAAACATGAATGGAATGAATTCTATTGACTTTACAGATGCATTTATTTTTCTTTTTGCAGTGTTCTGAAATGTAAAAGTTTTGTAAAACATTTTCCAAGTGCTTCCATAACAGAGTAAGGGAAACTTATTTAAACATTAGGTTTAAAACTTAACATTTTTAAACATAATAGTTTCCTTTTAAAAAGCATAACTTATATCTATTTGCATGCAATAACAGAATTATTTCAGAAAATAGTGCCATGGTTAATACTAAAAGCCCCTTAAAAATGGATCATTTTATTGAGTCATGGCACAAACTAGTCCCTAAGGACCCCAAAGTGCTTTACATATCCAGTCATTCACACACTGGTGATGGCAAGCTACATTGTAGCCACAGCCACCCTGGGGCAGCACAACTGAGAACGATATAGCAAGGGTAAACACACACACACATACACACACACACACACACACACACACACACACACTTCGTATGAAACTATTAAGACGTATGACAGTCTTGCGAATGCAAGATTTCATAAGACATAGCAGTAAAAACACAATAAACCTATTCCTGCACAGCTGACCAGAACCTGTCCAAATATAGATAATCTTTTGCTTGGCCCAAAAGCTAAATTTACAAAGCATACAACATGGTCAAGTGCCCTTTTGAAAGAGTGTGAAATCACTGATCAGTTATCATGTTAAACTAGGTTATAGTACACCAAATATCACTTGGCGCTCAGAAGTTTCCATCCGCTGGTGTTCAAACTGTTCAAATGTCCTTGAGGGCATTCATCAGAGACAGGTGTGCGAGTCCCTTCCATACCGTGGTGAACCATAAAGGTGATTTTAATCAGAAGTTGGATGGTGATAAGGAGGCCAGTATGAGAACAATTCTCAGAATTTCCAGGGGTATGAAGCATCTCATTATGGTATTTTTACTTGTTTATAACACCTTTTTACAGAAAGTTTGGAACTATAGGACCATCAGAAATGTGTGCAGTAACAAAACAGGCAGCACTGAAAGGAGCTCTAAGTGTTTGTGTTGTTCAATGATTTGTGCACAACAACAAAAATGGGACCTCTCTCATCCATCAGTCATCATGTGGACATTTTTCTGACACACTTTGAAGCTGATGGATGTTTTGTGTCTGCACTAAGTACGTTTTCAGCAGCTATGGCACCGGCAGGATTCACTTTCACAGACTCACAACCACCAGCTTCACCCCTCCCCTCCCCCTCCAGCTGTAGGCTTTAACATTGAGTTTCCCCACACATGTTTACAGACGAGTTAGAGAGCAAGAGAAGAAGAGACTGATTCATAAATGTCTTTGTTTCTGCTCTAACCCAAACAATGCTGCTCTACAACTGTAGACTACCAGCCACAAAGACAACAGCTGGAGAAACATCTGTCCACCTCTGATCACCAGGTCAACCATTAAAAAAAATACAAGAAAATAAATAAATCACAGATCAGAAAGTAGTGTCTAAACTCCACTCACTCACCTGAAGGAACACTCAGGTTGATGATGCTGAGCTTCCATGAACGTGTTTCTTCCATGAAAATACGACACTCATATGTTCCACTATCAGCAGTGTTCACATCCTTCAGAATCAAAGACACATCTCCATCCTTCATCCGTCTGTCCTGCAGATCCACCCGGTTCTTAAAAGATGGATGCTGGTTTTCTGGAAAAAACTGCCCATTTCTGTAAACAAGAAGATATTCTGGCTCCAGATCAGCTCTGCTCCAGTGTACAGATTTGATGTTGTTGTTATTTGGAGCTCGACATGTCAGAGTGACGTCCTGTCCAGACTCAGCTCTGACGGTTTTCATGTCTGAAAGAGGAAACAACACAGAGCAGAGAGGTTAAAGGTCAAAGTACAATTATGATCAGAATGATTGACTTTAAATATTTTGTTTATTTCCTTTGACATTTGAGTTTTTAGTCATGTTGGATTTAATGAACCTCTGAACATCCAGCAGGTCACCAGTGACCCACTGAGGGGGAATTTTAGCCTCATGCTAAACATGCAAAGTGTCAGAAACTACAAGATGTTAGCTTCCACAGAACAACAACATGTGCTGATAATAAGTGAACATAATGTGTGAGAGAAAGCAGCCTCTCATTATAAGACACTGTGAGTCTCTGCATGCTGCCTTTATGGAGCTACAGCTGTTTGTATACACTGAACAAAAAGCTTTATGTGAAGGCTGTGTGCAGGCAGGAAAAGGACCCAAAAGTGCAGACAGTCTGAGACAAAAGGGGAACTCCAAACAGCACCAAAATTGCGACTCCAAGGTAAACTTATGCCAACAGACCACACAGCTAGATAAGAGTAGATCACGACACAGACAGAGAGAAACACAGGGCTTAAATACACAGAGGGAGCAATCAGGGAATGGGTAACAGGAGGGAAACACCGCTGGGGCAAATCAGGCCTAACGAGACAAAGGAAGCAAAACCAGACGCATTTATATGAGACACGGACTTTCAAAGTAAAACAGAAAACATAACACAGAGACGCGAACTTGGGATACGGCTGACAGGGGAGACAGCAACTAGAGAACACAGAGACATAAACCATAAGTCAGAACTCTAACAAAGAAACCAAAGACTAGAAATGATAAATAATGTAATAAACTCAAAACCTCTGGGTCAACGATCCAGACATCCTAACAGTATACCAATGTAGATGTATAAAATAAACTAAACTGTCTAAATCTTCAAGTGTTACAGAAGAACACACTCAAAGTGGAAAATAAACTCAGTTCCAAATAAGTAAATTAGATATTTATCCAAAATAAAATGAAAACATTCCTACAAGTGTCCTCAACACAATTTCAAAAAACATTAAAAAAAGGAGAACATAAACAAGACTGACATATTCACCCAGCTCTAGTCCATATATGCTGTAAACTAATCAATCAATTAATACATTTAAAAAAAGCCAAAAGAAGTGCAGTAATGACTCGATGATGCAGGGAGTGAGGCTTGCATAAGAATTAGATGTGCAACTGAAAGTATGACAAATATTTTCAGCTGTCATATATGCATATTTACATTGTTTGCGCAGGGGGAAAGGGTTAGGTTATCAGGAATACAGGAAGTCACTTTAATTACACCAGGGGCAGCCATCTGCTGGGACTTGTTGTTGGTGTGAGGAAAAACAGAGAGTACAGAGAAACAGTACAAAAGGCAAACTATAGGAGAGAGATCTATTTTAATAACTGCTAATAATCAAGTGACCGAGCAGCCCAAGTCTATTACATCACAACTAAGGCGTAGTTCAGGATGACCTGCTCCATCTACAGCTACAGTCTGGGAAATAATTATTTCATCCTCAGCTGAATTCCTGTGTTTGCCTTCTTAAAAAATCAGCAGTCTCTGTTTTTACGGTAGTAACATTATAATGGAGAGAGACAGAAAATCAAGCAGTGTCTGAATTCACTCACCTGGAGGAACATTCAGGTTGATGATGCTGATTGGTTTCCATGAACGTGTTTCTTCCATGAAAGCACGACACACATATGATCCAGTATCAGCGCTGCTCACATGCTTCAGAATCAAAGACACGTCTCCAGCCTTCATCCGTCTGTCCTGCAGATCCACCCGGTTCTTAAAAGATGGATGCTGGTTATTTGGCAGAAACTTCCCATCCCGATAAACAAGGAAATATTCCGGCTCCAGGTCAGCTCTGCTCCACTGTACAAATTTGTTTGTATTTTTATTTGGAACTCGACATGGCAGAATAACGTCCTGTCCAGATGCAACTGTGATGGTTTTCTGGTCTGAAAGAGGAAACAGCACAGAGCAGAGAGGTTAAAGGTCAAGTACAACTGTTCACTTTTATTGATTAGCTTTATATTAAAAAAAAACATGCAACATCGCAACTGTTGTTGTGATTTGGCACTATAATATTATCCATATCCATACTATCCCAACCATGTAACCAACAATAAAATTTTACTAAATTAATTTCACCAAATGTCCAGACCCTTTAAACGTAACAAGCAGAAACCAAAGATGGTAAATGGCCTGTATTTATATAGCACCTTAATAGTCCCTAAGGACCCCAAAGCGCTTTACATATCCAGTCATTCACCCATTCACACACACATTCACACACTGGTGATGGCAAGCTACATTGTAGCCACAGCCACCCTGGGGCACTGACAGAGGCGAGGCTGCCGGACACTGGCGCCACCGAGCCCTCTGAGAGTTGACAACAGCATAAAATCTACATCTTAAATTCATACATGACTCCTGCAGACATGCTCTTGGCACTAACATGAAATTAATTCTACTGTAGTTCTTACTCTTTATCTTAGAGGGAAACACCGTCTGATTTATAACAGGTAAACCTCACCTGCAGAGACAAACACGAAGACTCCGACAAACAGCAAAGTTAAGAATATCGACGCAGTCACAGCAGACATGTCTGTGTTCTTGAGTTCCAACGATCAAACTCTGTTTGTTATAGACAGCCTTGCATCAGCAAACAACAGAGAACCTGAGTTTAAAAACTTACATTTATGGTTTAAATAAAGCCAAAGGCCACTGACTGTGAGAACAAACTACTCGTGTACAGACAAAGTCTCTTAAAGACTTTGTGTTAGAGCGACTTTTGGACTGTAGAATCATAAAGTGTTTAATAATTAACCAGGTGAAACCGAAAGTGATTTCTGAGTTTGACAGAGGATGATGGTAAACTGGGCGGTGGGTTCATTTGAGTTGTTATTTGATGATATGACTGATTTTACTGGAACTGACTGACTGCCTGTTTAGGTCTGGACAGATGTCCGTGCCTCATTTCTGGAAAGTTCTGACAAGGAAGTAACCACTGCGTATCAGTTGGAACTAGTAGTAAATGAGTCTTTGGCCTATAATCTGTCACACAGATCTTTCATAGATAATCTAAAGTTAATTTGAGGCCAAGCGAGCATTCCTGTCAAAAAGGAGGAGCCCCAATCAGTCTTTCTGGCAAAGTGACATTTATATTTCCGTTATTTGTCTGCCTTAAAAGGTGCAGTGACATTAAAAATATATTTTTTAACAAACATAACATCAGAGTTCAGTCCGAAAAGGACGGGATTCATTATAATGTAGTTACATACAGAATCATAAAGTTGTTTTTGAAACAGTTATTATTTTTTGTTGCTCATCCCTGGGATTGTTTGAAAGCAACTCGCGTTATATGTTATTTTTATATATAACTTCTTCCTAACGCCTACTGACTACAGTCTATTTACCAATACAAGCAGAGATATATCACACATTGAAAAAAACAACAACCAAAAAAGTCATCAGAAATCACTTGTTAGACAATCACATTTTGACACAACAGCAGGATGGGTGGGCAAAAGAGTGCAAAGACTGCAATGATAAACATGGAGAGGAACAGTCAGGTAAATGTAAAAGGAAGAATTTGGACAGCAGCACTGAGGATATTGGAAGTGGGCTAGATAACTAGGAAATGACTAACTTAAGTGCAAGAAAAGAGGCTGAGACATTCTTCTAAAATAAAAAAAAAGTGCAAAGTCCATAAACACAACTAAACTGACTGAGAGACTAAAATTGGGAAAATTAATGATGCATCATTGTGTAGAGATGTTAATGAGCTCTTGAATTTCAGAGCAAGAGAGCTAAGAGACTGAAGCAAGTTGGAAAATAAGAAAATGTGCACATATTGTAATTATTAAAGGGAAAATAGACACTAAGGGAATTTTAACGTGCACAAAAATAAGGAAGGATATAGAAGCTTATATGAAGCTTATATGAAGCTTACCGTGAATTTGCATCTCTTGAAAAATAGTGAGTTCTACTCGGATGTATAAAATAAGAAAAGGAAAGCAAAACCCAGTCAGATCATTTTTGTTCACTTTGATGAAGGGTGCCAGAGGTTGTGTATATTGGCATTATGAGTAGGGATGGGTATCGAAAACCGGTTCTTGTTGAGAACCGGTTCCCACTGTTTCAATTCCTTGGAATCGTTTGCCATTTTTGCAAACGACTTCCTTATCGATTCCAGTCGCCCCGAATGACGTCACCACGTTGCGGAGCGTACCTGGCAGGAAACACGGCGCCTAAGCGGCTCAAACGCTTAAAAGTTTGTTTATACTTTACGAGAACGAATGACAACAGGGCAACTTGCAATACTTGCAAAGTAGATATTTCATTAAGGGAGGAAACACTACGAATATGCAAAAGCATTCGCTCACAAAACCGCTCCGGACTCGTGAATCTCAACCCAGCAGCAGCAGCGGTAACGTTTGCACGTCATCTCCCGTTAATGCGGCAGGTAAATAATCAGCTAACAGTGCATATTATGTTAGCGCGATCTGCCTTATTACAAAACCTGCCATTACTGTGCATTTAGGTGACCATGATGAGACAGACAGACAGAGTCTGGCTGGCGCTCGCTGGCAGTTGTCGCTGCAATCTACCGGTAGCGTCTCTTTTCAGGCCCGCATGTCACCGAGCAGTGACTAGTTTGTGGTCAAAACCTTGCAGCCATTTGCCACAGCAGATGGTAAGTGAATGTGTTTAATTGTAGGCAGGGACATTACTGGATATTCTTGTGTAATTGCTACAGAATAATTTATGTTATACTTTGTTATTGCTACAGAAGAATATTTATTTTATTATTTTACATTTACAATTTTCCCGGGGACCCTGTGACACCCCATTGAAGAGCCGTAGGCTGTGGATCTCTTAAGATCTCACTGTTGGGTTTGTAAGGCCATGTTACTCCTAAATTTCTATCTTGTTGAAAGAGAAGATATAAAACAGTTCTAAGCTATTCGACCTTAGTGTTCTCCTTTTTAAAAACAAGAATCGATAAAGAATCGAATCGTTAAACAGAATCGAAAATGGAATCGGAATCGTTAAAATCTTATCAATACCCATCCCTAATTATGAGGTATCTGATAAGGGAATACAGAACAAGGCCACTACGATGCTGTAACACCCAGTTTTACCAGGAGGTGGCAGCAGACTTTCAATGTATTTTGTGGCCATTTCAAACTTTACAGAGAGGCGTAATAGGAGGACATCTGTGCTGTTTCAGGAGGTAAAAGTGAGCCAAGTCCCGTAAGATTATAGTGTATAAGATACCAAAACACTTCAGCTCTCTGCTTTCCAATGAAACTGTGGAGTGATACTCAATGAGTGCTTCAGACATGTGTAATAAATAAAATATACTTTGTAACATAAATAAATGAATAAATAAATATAATACAGTACTTTCAACTGGGACACAATCTACTCCTGACAGCCCCAGGGTTACTTCTTCTTCTTCTCTTTCATGTATACACACACAAAAACAAAATGTTGAATTTGTAATTATATACAACTAGAAGAAATGACCAAATATTCATGTTTGCTATTACCAGCTAAAGTCTGTCGTTAGAGTTTAATCGTGACTGTTTGCTGCACTGAACGTAGGCATGTATTGGTTAGCCACAACCAAAGTGGAACAATTTAAATTTTCCATTTGAGACGTTTTTGAAACTCACATGAAAACCGCACGAGAAAAACACATGAGAACAAAACTTTATTAATCCTGCAGAGAAACTACATAAAAGAGTGGGCCAAATGTGTTAAATTCTGTTACATAGAGATGTGTTACTGTAAATAGAATACACAGTTAAAATTTCCATTAAAACATTGTTGGTTCTTATCAATCTATTTCAGTAAGTGAAAAAATAAATCTGTAACATGTGGATGTCCTCAGGTCTGAGCTACTGGGGGTCCAGTTAGAGACCAGCAGCTGGACGTCAGTGGTTGGACTGGTGGACTACTTCAGTGAAGAGTAGACGACGTCTGGCTCTGGTTTAAAGTCTGAACATAAACACAAACAACAGGAAACATGATTACAAACTTTGTAGTTCAATCCAGACCTCCAATCTCCACCTCTCTGCATCACACACAGTCCCAGTTCAGACTTTACTGGGAACCAGCTCATGTTGAATAACATGTTTGGACCCAGAAATGGCTATTGATGTCAGATTTCAGACTTTGAATTACTTTTAAAATTTGTTATTCGTTTTTGGGGTTGCTTTTTATTTGTAGACTCACTTGGGTAACTTCACAGTGAAAGTGGGATCACTGTAAGTGATTCCTTCTTCATAGTTATCTGTCACACTGTTAAATGTGGCATCTCAAATAATGTATCCATACATTTTCAGAGCTATTTTGGGCTGGAATCTATCCCAGCTGTCTTTTATCCTTCACAAGGCCCATGAGGTGAGACACACCTATGACCAGGTTTAAATAGTGCCAGTAAACCCAACACGGCTGTTGGAGGACATAGAAATTCCACAGAAAGGTCCACAGCTGATCAGAAACAGAGCCGTCTGAGTCTCAGATCACATACTTAATTTTCTAGTTTCTCATTGCGGGGACAGGTACAATAACACTGAGAGGAGTGTAGCTTCCGCTCACAAATGGGAAGTTTGAAAATCATATGTGAGTGTGGAACTTCTGTGCCATTGAAACAGGATTTAGAGCAGTCTGAAACCTGAGCTTGTGTTAGCTCTGTGATAGACTGGCAACATGTCAGTGGGATACCCCACCTTTTACCCTCTGACTGCTGGGATAGACTCCTGCACCTCCGTGGCCCTAAAAAGGATAGCAGGGCTCGCAAAATCGCTAGCCCGACGTCCCGGGGCTAGCGAATTTTCCACTCGGGCTACCAAAATCTATCTCAGCCCTGCCCGTCGGGCTATCATAGGAAAAATATATGTCAATGATTTTGCATTTTCTTTCGAAAATGTAGCTGAGTAATTATGTCATTGGCATCGATGAGCCACTGCCAATATGTGACATATTGAAATCGCGTTTGAATTTGTGCTTGTTTTTTGCTTTCACTTTCACTTTGCGATCGCGCGAACGGTGTGTAGAGAGCGGCGGCACTGATTGGTGAGTGACGATTAATTGCGCACCAATTCCTCTGACATCGTCTTATCACTCATTAGCTTACTATTCAAACGTGACAAGTGAAATCTCCCGCAGCAAGCTTAAACATGTGAGAGGTTGATTGTGCAGAGAATCGCTGACCGTTATGTAAGCACGTGTGTAAAAGCAGCAGGATTTACGCCGGTATTTTAGTTCTGCTGAGCCAAATAAGACAGGTCAGGGTGAAGAAGGGGCAGCCAATGAAAAGCCGACCACAAAACGGAAAAGTTATGACAAATCAGACTATGAGGCAAAAAGAAAGCTCAGCTTTTTTGGTTTCATGGACAAAAGAATTTCTGTGGCTGGAATATGACGAGCTAAATAACATGATGTTCTGCCAGGTGTGTCGTGAGTTTCATTTCATTTGAGTCGACAAGCGCCTTTGTAACTGGGACCAGTAATTTTAAGAAAGACCAAGAGAAATGCAAGAAATGCATTATTGCTCAGTCTGCAATATCTTTCCCAGAACAAACAGCAATTGCAAAAAACATACTAAAAATAAACAAAGCACAAGCAGAAGTCCTGAAAAATCTTTCAAAAGCGTACTATGTTGCAAAGAGTGAACTAACATTGTCAAAATTTAGCAGTCTTTGCAAACTTCAAAAAGCAAATGGCCTCGATCTTGGTTCCACTCACCCCTTACCCTTGACTTCAGTGGAAATTTCAGATTCAGGATCTGACACAGACTGATTCATGTTCTAAACAGTTCTTACAAGTTCATAGAAATTTCTGTTCAATTAGAAACAAGTATTTGAGTTGATGATTGTAATTTTTAGACAGTTGTTGTGATTTGTATTTTAACAACTTTCTGATTAATTTTTGTTTCCGTTACAATATTATACTTGAATGTATAATATTGTAAAGGAAACAAAACATTAAAAAATTGCTCTCTTTTTTATTCGGGCTACTTAAATTTATTTTGGGCTACTAAAAACTGAAGAGTGCCTGCCCGAAGGACCAGAGATTTTGAAATTTTGCGAGCCCTGGATAGGTATTAGAAAAAGGGTGACTGGATGGATGTTGTTGTGATTTCAGGGTTTTTGGGTTTCTACATTTTAGTGTTTGAAGTTAATTAAAACTGTAGATCTTGTTTGGTTTCAATAAAAAAAAAAAACACTTAAAGGATTCAAACATTCTTTTAATACTAAACTACTGTACAGTGACTGTTTTGTGTCTCACACACTCTTACGCTGCTAACCTTAAAAGAAATACAGTGACCACATAGAACTGAAGGCTGTTTCTGTGAAAAGGAGGGTGGACGACCACGAAGTTGCGATCTCCTTTAAGTGCAGACTGATGCACTTCACCACAGAGCAGAAAAACAAAAGTTCTCACAACTTGAACACTATTAATAAACAAACTAAAACACAGTGCAGTGAGACGTCGTCTTTAAACTGCAGGTAAGTAGAATCAACAGGAAGTAGCTGCAGCTGTGGTTTTATGTTTACAGAAGTACAGAAGTGAAAATGATCCATTGTCTTAAAGAACATTTGGGCTGTTCAGTCTGTCTCCTATCAACAACTAATGAATCATCATTCTTGAAAGCAATTTATTTGTGTACGAAACTCAGATAACCGACACATCTGAGCTGCTTTTAATGTTTAATACTCAGTTATAGTGCTGCAAATCTTCAAAAGTGAAAATCCCAATGACATGTGGTCCAGATAAGGTGGACCTGTGGCTGAGTTTAAGCTCTCAGCTTCAACCCAGGTTGCTGCCAAATATCTCACTGAGAAAATGTGAATTTGTACCAAACAACTCTGATATTTTAATATTTTAATCCTAATTTATTCCTCCTACAACACACACATGAACTTCACTGTTGAACTGGCCTCAATCAATCTGACTCTGCCCTCACCTCTCCCTCCCACTGTCATCCAGCACCGGATCCCTGCAGGGGTTTCATTCTCAGCTCCGTACTTTACACATATGAGTGTTCACCAAGCCACCCAACCAACAGAGGTAGAGAACTTGTCCTGGTGCTCAGAAAATCGCCTAATGCTGAATGTCTTTCAAATAAAAAAGAACTCATAATTGACTTCAGGAGGCAAAGACGGGTCCACTCCCCTCTGATTAAAATGGAGAACAGGTGAAACCTTCAGGTTTCTGGGCACCAACATCTCTGTTGATCTCACCTGGACCCACAACACCAACGCCCTGGTAAAGACGGCCCAGCAGCAGCTGTACTTCCGCCATGCCTTGAAGAATAACCTGGACCAGAAACTGCTGCTGGAAGGATGTGAGGAAGCCTACATCCACAGAAGATCTGTGGTTAGTTCTCCAAGGTGTTTGGAACAACCTACCAGCCGAGTTCCTTCAAAAATTGTGTTCAAGTGTACCTGGAAGCTGTTTTAATGGCAAATGATGGTCACACCAAATATTGATTTGATTTAGATTTCTCTTTTGTTCATTCACTGAAATTTGTTGATTGATGAAAATAAATTATTAACACTTCTATTTTTGAAAGCATTCTCTAGGGTGTATACAGTATATATGTCTTCTGTTTGCTCTTATTCCTGTTTTCATGTTTTCTTTACTAACTGCACAGCTGGTGTAGAGCACCTAAAATTTAGTTGTACATGTACTACGACGTTATTGGGCTATTCTATTGTATAAATTCCACCTAACCCAAAAAAAGCAGATTAGTCATCTGATGAAAAAGCTCCCCTGCAAGCACAGTATTTCCAGTTTTTTAAGCAAAACCACATCACAGACCAGCACAGACATACAAAAGAGTATAACTAACACTAAATCATATCTCGTGTTGCCATGTTATCATTATAGACCACATTCCTGTCATGTCATTTCAACACTTGAAATCAACTCAAGATTTTTTGTATCTGCATGATTTATCTGACCTTGCACTGAAACTGCTGATCAGTCAGCTGTCCAACGATTTTTTAAATAAATTCACAAACAATTTCAACATATATGTAAAGTTTCTAAAAGTAACTACGAATACATGCAAAACAGTTTGGTGTTAACTATCACATGTTACCTAGTGAAAGCAAACAGTGCACCGACTAAAAATCAGCTTGTCAGATTTAGCTTAAAGGAAAGCCTCAGTGTTTGGCTGTAGATGTAACAGTTCTGGAGACAGAGAGGAGCAGCTGTACCTCTTCGTGTTTTCTTCCCTTTGATGATGATTTCTCCATAACTGACGTCTCCTGTTCTGACTGCTGAGTAGATCACAGCTGGATCACTGTCTGCACAATAAAGAACACACAAACAAAATACTCTGATTATTTCTACACTGATAATAGTTTAAAACAGTCTAATTTAACCTAAAGCATGAATGCTTCTGTCATGGGCTTCACATTCTTGTTAATTATTAAGCATGTTCTGTTTGGTTCTATTTGAAGTCTTAATTCTTCGCACAGAGCTATCAGCTTTCAACAAGCTGCCATATTATCAGCTTTATAAATGTGAGATTTGTAATGTAAATATGCAGTATGAAAGATAATTGTATCAATGTTAAAATTATTGTGTTGATTTAATATGAAGCAGTCATGACTTCAAGAAAACCACTGAAGGTTCAAATTATATAATTAATAAACATGATCATATTCCATAAATAGAACTTTAGTTGTAGATTATTATCTTTTATGCTGAGTTTAGAGAATTTATTTTCCAATATGTTCCTTCCTGTGTTGAAACAGCTGCAGCTGAAGTGTTTTCTTTCTATCAGAAACAGGATGCTGGACGCCTGCAGAGCTGTTAGCTTCAGTTAACCACAGACCACAAACACACAGTCCAGCTCACAGTGAACAACACTCAGTAAGGACAGAGTTAAAGATGTATGGTTACATTTTACTGAAATACTGGAGTTGTCATGTTGTGGTTACAGGAAGATGTAGTAAATGTGGTTTAAATTAACATATGAATAATAGTTGCATCAAGATGCGTAATATATTAAGCTAAAGACCCTAAATAAAGAGAAAACCCAAACAATTATGTGACCCCTTATGATCCGAACTTGGTGACTATGTGACAGAAAAGCTCCTTTTTAACAGGAAGAAAATTTTGCTAGAACCAGGGACAGGTGGCTATCTGCTGCGACCGGTGAGGGGAAGAAGACAGGATAAAAGACATGCTGTGAAAGAGAGCCAGAGCTTACTAACAAGTAATGATTTAATGCAGAGAGGTCTATTAACTCATAGTGAGTGAGAAAGGTGACTGAAGAAGAAATACTCAATGCATCATGGGAATCCCCGGCAGCCTACGTCTATTGCAGCATAACTAAGGGAGGACTCAGGGTCACCTGGTCCAGCCCTAACTATATGCTTTAGCAAAAAGGAAAGTTTTAAGCTTAATCTTGAAAGTAGAGATAGTGTCTGTCTCCCGAATCCAAACTGGAAGCTGGTTCCACAGAAGAGGGGCCTGAAAACTGAAGGCTCTGCCTCCCATTCTACTTTTAATGTCATGGTCCCTGTGTCTACCCGGCCTGCTCAGCAAGGTTTTAAATTTTTGTTTTGATTTTGCTCTAACTCTCCTTGTCTTCTGTCTCCTACCTGCCTGGGTGCAGCTCACTTTGGGCTCCCGCCTTTGGCCACGCACCTGCTGTTAATCGCACGCTCGAAGCTCATTATCCTCTTTTGCTTTGCCCCAATTCATAGGCTGCATCCTTCGGAGGCCGTGTGTGAAGGCTGATTACATCACAGCTAGGCAATGAAGCATGTCCCAATTCAAAGGCTGCGTCAAATGCAATCGACAAATGTGTCTTTCATTTCACCAGATTTAAAGGATGCGTTGGGTGTATCCTTCGTGGCCCAACCTATCCCAGATTTCACAGCACAGCCAATTCCAGTTTCCGACAATGGCAGCAGCTACTTAGTTTTAATATTACTCTTAGAACTCTTTTTTATCTCTTTATTAATTAAATTATTGTTTATAATATTTTCATAATAATATATACATACTTTTCAAATGTGGTAATGGTGGAGGAGCGTGGCCAAAGAGTTTAAACATTACTCTTTATGTTTCACAAAATAAACTTTTCAGCTATTTTCATGTGAGAATGTAGCTCAAATATCTTCAAATATCTGCTCGGTTTATCAAGACACCACATATTTGCAACAGTGCTCCTACGTTTCAGAGTCATCTGTTACCCACCAGCTCAGTCGCTGACTGGGAGGTTCAAGGCTCACTAGAGCCCGCAAGAACACCAGACTCCCAGCACATTGTTTTCAGACCCCCACGGTCTTTCACTACTCAGGTTAAACATGATATATAAGTCACTTAGTTAACTTTTAAATGTTAATGTTTGGCTTTTTTTCAGTGTTTTATTTTTTTCCTAAGTAAATCGGTTTGGCTGAGATTCAAGTCATAGTTTTCACACAGCTGAATAAGCGTCAAACAGAAAACTGATTAAAAGGAAGTGTGAGATGGTCGAGGATTTACTCCAGTGTACTGTTATATTTTATTGAGTAAGGCGCAGACGGCTAAGGTTACTAAACTCCATCGAGACAGCAGTGACACAAATCTAAAGGCTAGACTATCCTGTTTCATAGCCTTGCACTTTCGGCCTTCTCGGTCTTTGAAGGACCTGGCCCACGTTCCCAAGCCGGGTCCTACGAGGATGCAGCCCCTGAATTGAGACACAGCTATTATCATTATCTACTGGCCACTATGTAAGATGATCACAAAAGATTTTTTTGTGAAGACTTATTTTGAAAATTTGAGATTAACACTGCCATTGCTATCTTTGGTTGCAAAAAAGCAGATGAGATGAGGAAAGCTGGGTTCAAATGTGAAACCTCATACTCAGTGGCCAATGTCTTGTGGCTAATGGCAAACCCTTCAGCCATTAGCATACAGTTTCATAGCACAGATTTCATGCCTCCATTTTGGAACATTGTTTGACCAAGAATTTGACTGAGCTCATAAACTCAGCAGGAAACAGCTTACAAAGGTCCAGTCAGTGTGAAGAATAGAAATATTTTACTGCTATTATTTGCTGCTGTTAGTATGATCATCATTACCATTTCATTATTAAGAGTGATGTTGCATCCAGATGCATTCAGATGTTCAAATATATTGGTATTATATTAGTCTTTATTGCAGGTCGAGCAAGAACCACTTTAAATTGTTGAGTTGAATCTATAATTTTAAAGGCTTTTGAGTGTTTTTATATTCTTATACTGGAGTCTTCAGTGGGTGAAGCACTCAGAGAGCAGGGACAGGAAACACGTCTGCAAGGCATGCTTTTGCAGAAGTGAAACTGAAAGCAGACTCTGAGGGCACGTACTGTGAGTAGATTATGAAACTATATTAAGCTTTTAGTAGAGGCTCTTGATTAAAACATTTACTCAACAGATTACATATATAGTTCCAGTTAGGTTATTACATGTAAGGATGAGCCTCTGTTCTGGTGAAGGGTCAGAAGTGCAGAGGGTGAGATGAGAGAGAGAGAGCATTTAAGGGCAAGACACACATACAGACACATATAGTGAGAGAGGTCATGACACGTACGCAGTACACAGCACGCACGCGCCCCCGCACGTGCACGCACACACATATTAGGTAGACTCACTTAGTAGGTAAGAAGTTAAGGTATTTGGCTAGAAACTGCAAAGTTTGGGTGCGTACGTGGTAGTCTGTTCCAGGAAGTACACCAGATGTCCCAGAAGATAAGCGACAGCGAAGGCGGGCTGAGAGGAAGCACCTGGCTACGACCCGAAGAAGATGTTCTGTTTTAAACTATGTCATTGTGGTTTTGAAGTGACGTATGCTGTATAAATCTGCCTAACAACAGAAGAGGGGGTGGTACAATTCTCACCTCTATAAAGCCTTTGTCTAATTATTGTAAGTTTAGTTCGACGCTGAAATCTGCACAGCGTTCGGACTCACACATGTGTAATTCATTAAAATGCCGTCTAATTGCACACGCCCGGATCAGTGCTTTTTTATGGATTCCTCCTCAACATTTTTGAACCTTAACATCAGACAGCTGTTCTTCCATAGACATTAACAGGACTGGAAGTCTTTTTGCTAGCACAGTTATTGCTATCTTGTAGCTTTCAGATAGAATGCAGGTTAACACTATGGTGCCTAAATGCATTATATTTATTTAGACCGTATGTAACAAGCCACTACAGCTAATTACATCTTTAATATGATAACCAGAACAAATTGTTATGAACTTCAATGTTTGATCCTTTGTGTACTTATTTAATTTTTCCCTTTGTTTTTTCCCCTTAGTATTAATCTCTGGAGTTTTGTTGTGGCTAATTGTTCTTCAGGGTTTAGATAAATAAATATTTGAATATTAAAACAGGCTTATGCGCCGAGTGGCAGTTCAGAGTACCCAGCCTTCTTAGAGTCCCTGGGGGGGGTGCTGGAAGGTGCCCCATCTGGAGACTCTGTTGTCCTGCTGGGAGACTTCAATGCTCACGTGGGTAACAACAGCGAGACCTGGAGGGGCGTGATTGGGAGGAACGGCCTTCCTGATCTGAATCCGAGTGGTGTTTTGTTATTGGACTTCTGTGCAAATCACAGTTTGGCCATAACGAACACCTTGTTCGAACATAAGAGTGTCCATAAGAGCACGTGGCACCAGGATGCTCTAGGCCGCAGGTCGATGATCGATTTTGTAATCGTATCACCAGACCTGCGACCATATGTTCTGGACACTCGGGTAAAGAGAGGGCTGAGCTGTCAACTGATCACCACCTGGTGGTGAGTTGGATCAGGTGGCGGGGAGGGCGCTGGACAGACCCGGTGCACCTAAGCGTGTAGTGAGGGTGTGCTGGGAACGTCTAGCAGAGGCCCCAGTCCGTGAGATCTTCAACGCACACCTCCGGCAGAGCTTCAACAGCATTCTGAGGGAGACTGGGGACATTGAGTCCGAATGGACCATGTTCAGCGTCTCCATTGCCGAGCTGCTGCAGTGAGCTGCGACCGCAAGGTGCTTGGTGCCTGCCGTGGTGGTAACCCCGAACCAAATGGTGGACACCAGAGGTGAAGGGAGCCACCAGGCTGAAGAAGGAGTCCTCTCGGGCTTGGTTAGCCTGTGGGACTCCGGAAGCAGCCGACAGGTATCGACAGGCCAAGCGGAATGCGGCTCGGGCAGTGGCTGAAGCAAAAACTTCGGGTGTGGGAGGAGTTCGGAGGCCATGGAAAAAGACTTTCGGACTGCCTCGAAGAGATTCTGGCAAACCGTCAGGCGTCTCAGGAGGGGAAAGCGGTGCTCTACCTGCACTGTGTATAGTGCTGGCGGAGCGCTGCTGACGTCGACTGAGAAAATTGTCAGGCGGTGGAAGGAATACTTCGAGGACCTCCTTAATCCCACTGACACGTCTTCCGAGGGGAAGCAGAGTCTGGGGATGAGGGAATGACCCGCCAATTTCGGGGTGAGGTCACTGAGGCAGTTAAACAACTCCTTGGTGGCAGAGCCCCTGGTGTTGATGAGGTCCGCCCGAGTTCCTGAAGGCTCTGGACGTTGTAGGGCTGTCCTGGTTGACACGCCTCTACAATGTTGCGTGGAGATCAGGGGCAGTACCCTGGACTGGCAGACCGGGGTGGTGGTCCCCATCTTTAAAGCGAGACCGGAGGTGTGTTCCAACTACAGGGGATCACACTCCTCAGCCTCCCTGGGAAAGTCTATGCCAGGGTGCTGGAAAGGAGAGTTCGTCCGCTAGTCGAACCTCGGATACAGGAGGAACAATGCGGTTTTCGTCCTGGTCACGGAACACTGGACCAGCTCTTTATCCTCTCAAGGATACTCGAGGGTGCATGGGAGTTTGCCCAACCGGTCTACATGTGTTTTGTGGACTTGGAGAAGGCATTCGACCGTGTCCCTCGGGGTGTCCTGTGGGAGGTGTTGCGGGAGTATGGGGTGTCTGGCCCATTGCTACGGGCCATTCGATCCCTATACAACCGTTGCAAGAGTTTGGTTCGCATTGCCGGCAATAAGTCGGACTCGTTCCCGGTGGGTGATGGGCTCCGCCAGGGCTGCCCTTGTCACCGGTTCTGTTCATAATTTTATGGACAGGATTTCTAAAGCGCAGCCAAGTGGCGGAGGGCTTTAAACTCGGTGGCCTCAGAATCTCATCTCTGCTTTTTGCGGATGATGTGGTTCTGTTGGCTTCATCAGGTGAAGGCCTCCAGCTCGCACTGGAACAGTTCGCAGCCGAGTGTGAAGCAGCGGGAATGAGGATCAGCACCTCCAAATCTGAGGCCATGGTTCTCAGGCGGAAAAGGGTGGAGTGCCCACTCCGGGTCGGGGATGAGTTCCTGCCCCAAGTGGAGGAGTTCAAGTATCTCGGGGTCTTGTTCGCGAGTGATGGGAGAAGGGCCGGAGATCGACAGGCGGATTGGTGCTGCGGCTGCAGTGATGCGGACGCTGCACCGGTCCATCGTGGTGAAGAGGGAGCTGAGTGTAAAAGCGAAGCTCTCAATTTACCGATCGATCTCGTCCCTACCCTCACCTATGGCCACGAGCTGTGGGTAGTGACCGAAAGAACGAGATCGCGGATACAAGCGGCAGAAATGAGCTTCCTCCGAAGGGTGGCTGGCCTCTCCCTTAGAGATAGGGTGAGAAGTTCGGCCATCCGGGAGGGGCTCAGTGTAGAGCCGCTGCTCCTCCACGTCGAAAGGAGCCAGTTGAGGTGGTTCGGGCATCTGACAAGGATGCCTCCTGGGCGCCTCCTGGGTGAGGTGTTCCGGGCATGTCCCACCAGGAGGAGGCCCCGGGGCAGACCCAGGACACGCTGGAGAGATTATATCTCTCGGCTGGCCTGGGAACGCCTTGGTGTTCCCCCGGATAAGCTGGAGGAGGTGGCTGGGGAGAGGGAGGTCTGGGCTTCTCTGCTTAGGCTGCTGCCCCCGCGACCCGGCCTCGGATAAAGTGGATGAAGATGGATGGATGGATGGATGGATGGAACACAAATGTATAAAATAAAATACTACTGTTCTCTGAACTGTTTAAACTTTGTAGTGTCTGTTGGGAAAGTATAGCTAAAAGGTCGGACTGGGTTTGAACATTTTGGGACCCATTTAAATGAAAGGGGGAAAAAACTTGTATGTTTTTTGTGAAATTTGAAATGCATCAGAAATTGTTGAAACAATTGTGGGAGATTTCTCAAAGCATTGAGAAATTTTAGGGAAAATAATAATAATCATTATCATCATCATGTTGCATTGGAATACCAATTCTAATGGTGCTAACATTATTTTGTATTATTACTAGTAGTATCCAGTTTAAAAATGTATATAGTTGACCCACAGTTTCTTTAACCCTCATCACCCATCAAAATCATCCCAAAAAATCTACCTCTGTTTTGTCTGACTGGCTGACAGTTTGATATTTTAATATTACTATACGTGCTGTCATCTTCTCCAGCTGGTTCTTGATCTGCAGAAATAAATCACAATGAAGAATAATATAGATTAAATATATAAAAAAAAATGCATTTACAATAGCTGGAAATAAGGTGAAATATTCATCTTCCAAACATTTGTAAATGATAACATTTACAAAATCAAATTATCACACTCAACATTGTGTATGTATGAAATGGGACTCACTTTCAGGTTTCCTGTGAACACATCGTCTCCTCAGCAAAACCAGTAACACCAGTAGAACCACAACACAGACTGATCCAACACATGACAACACGGAGAGAACAGGAGGAGGTGTGGATGTAGGTGGAGGTGTGGATGTAGGTGGAGGTGTGGTGGTATGTTCCCCTAAAATAAAGCAAACACAGTCATTAAGTTGTCGTCACATTGTGAATGTTGAAAGCTGCAGAAACACAGACAGGTGAGTGTGTCACCTGTGACAGTGATCCAGCTGGATGGAGACTCTCCATGACCGCTGATGTCACACTTGTAGAGGCCTTCATCAGACCTGGAAACATGCTGGATGGTCATGTGACCTGTAGGCTGCTTCCTGATGAGGGAGCCATCTTTATAGAAAGCAGCTGGGAGGTTGGAGGGAGTGGTCTTTGTTTTACAGAGCAGAGTGACGTCATCTCCCTCCATCACAGGGAGGACAGGACTCTGCAGGATCACTGATCCACCTCAACACAGAGACAAACTACAGCATTTCATCCATTTACACACAGCTTCATCAACACTAACTCCACACACTCAGCTTACCAGTGACTGTCAGGTTAACCATGTTACTGATGGGACCCTCTCTGGACTCACACCAGTAAACTCCACTGTCCCATGGGTACATGTAGCTGATATTACAGGAAGAATTTTTTGAACCTGCTGGTTTCCCCCACCCATCTGCACACTGAGTCCTCTGTCGTGTGCTTGTGTTTCTCCTCAGAGTCCATCCAGCAGAGCTGTCGTCCTCCTCACAGCTCAGAGACACAAAGTCTCGAAGAAAGAACTGAGAGCTGCTGGGACTCACAGTCAGACGAGCTGTGAGGGTTAAAAAGAAATTTGATGATCTGTTTGCTTTTGTCACAAATGATACATGAATCCAATCAGGTCATATCATTGAGCATTTCTCAGGTTTAAACTGTGACAGAAGAAGGTTACTGACCTTGGTTTGTTGTGCAGCTCAGCAGTGAGATCAGAACTAAAGAGAAATGACACTCAGGTTGATTTGAGGTGAACATAAAGAACAACTCCACACAAACAGCTGACAAACACACAAACTCGTCTCTCTGATATATCTGCTCATTTTGTCTTTGATGCCAGCAACATGTTTCAGTAAACATCTTGATGCATGCTCAATCATCCAGGTAAGTAAATCCCAAAAGTTTGATTCTGTTCATCTGGACGTAGCGTTTTCATTGGGAGAAACCTTTTGTCACTCATCCAAGTGACTTCTTCAGTCTCAGCTGACTGCAGGTTTCCCCAAACCTTATAAACAGTACATTTGTACAATGACTAAAACTAGCACCACTGGCAAACAATGAAATCGTAGGTGAGTTTAAACCCTTTTAGGGGTCTAAACTGAAGTACCCCTAAATTTTATCACAGCACCCAAAAACTAACTATAGCAATTGTAGCCCAGGTATATTTGATGGGGCTAAGTTTTATTTCTAGTTGTGTGTATATATATACAGCTGAATAGTTATCTTGTTCATTTTCCTACATTTGTATTATTCATAACTTAGTTATTGTTTAGGTGCTTTTATTGTGAAAGGGGCGGGAGAGAAAAAGAAAGCGGGGAGAAGGCAGCAGCCACGAGAGATGGGAGGAGAGAAAAGCGTGCGCGAGATGCGGCTAGCGTCTGCAGAGACTTTTTCCCATGGACGACAAGGATAAATCATCCCACGTCGACGGCTGAGTAACAGAGCGTGACTGTGAGGTGGTGCAGCCCGGACTGGTTTGCACTGTTGCCTCGAATCACCTAGTTAGCGGCGTGCTAACTTGGCTAACCGGAGTTAGCCCTCAAGGCGGACTTCGCTAAGGATCACCGGACCTGTACAGAGCGAGAGGCTACTAACTGCAGAGGCTGACCGATCAGGTTTGCTGCTCGCAAGGAGTAAGTGTGCAGCTGCATGGACTAGGGACGGACCTCTCGGCCTGCTGTGAGTTGTGGAAAGAGACTGAGAGTTCCAGGTAGGAGCACCATTTTGTTTCTTTTAGGACCGTTGGTTCCTACGCACACAAGCATCGATCCAGGCCTGCACCGAGGGGACTTGGGAAATTGGGGTGTGAGAGTGTGTGTGTGTGTGTGGGGCCCATTACGGTAAAGAACTGTTTAACTGTTGTTATTGTTATATTTTATCATTGCAAGAGACTGTTTACTTTAATGATTTATTGGGTGTTTACCAGTTCATTCAGTAAACCTGCTTGGTTTAAACAGAAGATTGTGTGTCTGGTACTGTTTCTTATCTATAGTTCAGAGTAAGGTAAAAGTGTATCTGTGTGTTATACGTGTGTAAATCAGGGGAGCTTGCACTGAGGGCAACTAAGTAAGTTCAAGGTAACTAGAACTCAGGGCGTACCCGGCTATAGTGGAGTACACAGTCTGGGGCGCTACATAAAATGGAGGCACCGCTGGGATATTTTGTTGTTTCAGTCTGAAGTTCCCAAGCACACGTGTATTTTGAGATAAAAGCAGTAACTTTGATATCGTTTGGTCATGGATGTTCAAGCTATGCACTCTGAGTTGGTCGAGGAGCTTCAGGAATGGAGTCGTGGGAGACCTTAGATGAGGCTCACACATTGATGGTGCTTACTCCCGAAGGAGTGGAGATAGGCCAAATAGAACACACCCTAGAGAGTGTTAAAGCTTTGGGTCGAGTCCGGGTGAGAGGCCGGAGATACAACAAAGCGCTTGATAGGCTAACTGTCCTGTGTGAAACCAAAGAGAAAGTAGATGCCACAAGAATCCCACCTGAAGTGTATCCTATGGGGGCTGGAGAGCCTTGGTCCATCATAGTGATAGCTGAAGCTTCGCCTCGTGAGGGTTTTTCCCAGAGTAAATCGAAACACGGGGCTGAGGCACAGGAGAATGGTAACTCTGCGGAGTCGATAATCCGTGCTGTGGGCGATTTGTTGGCAAAGATGGAGAGACCCTCCAGTGAAGCCAGTGGTTATCGTAGACTCAGAATGTTCTCAGGCACAGTACCAACCCCGGTTGGAGAAGAGACATTCGAACAGTGGGTTGAACAAGCACACCTAATGGTGGAGGAGAGTGACAGTTCTGCTAAAGAAAAGAGGCGCAGAATTATTGAGAGTCTTAAAGGTCCAGCACTAGCTGTGGTGAAAGCTGTGAGGACAGCTGACCCTGATATTAGCCCAGAACAATGTCTAGAAGCTGTTGCAAAAGCTTTTGGCAGTGCTGAGACGGGTGAGGATTTGTACTTTGCTTTTCGGTTACTACAACAGCAACCGCAGGAAAAACTGTCCGACTTTCTGAGGCGATTAGAGCAGTCGCTGAGTAGGGTAGTGAGTCATGGCGGTATTGAAGCCCACCGTGTTGATAGAGCCAGAGTAGAACAGCTCCTCAGGGGTGCCGTGTACTCCGACATGATGTTAGTGCAACTCAAGCTAAGAGACAGGAAAGAAACCCCACCCAGTTTTGTAGAGCTCTTAAGTGAGATCAGAAGTGAGGAGGAGTATGAAGCCTCCCGGCTAAATTGCATCTGGTAGCACATAAAGTCCAAGCACAATCAGAACAGGAAAACAGACAGATTGAAATTCAGAATCTGAAAACTGAGATTAGAGAACTGAAGTCTATGGTTTCATCTGTGGTAAACCAGTCATGCCCCGCAACAAGAGAAGTTGCAGAGCCTGTTCACACAAGCAAGACTGACGGGGTAGAGACTTCAGCAGATGGTGAAGTGGTCGCGCTGAGAAAACGGGTTAAAAGGTTGCAGCAGAAGCTGGATGCTAGAGAGCAAAGGTCTGTTGTGTCCTCTCCAGTTTTGAGAGTGGAGCCGTCCAGGTCTGATCAGAACTCTGCGGACATATAGCACCAGTGATAAAGAAAGCAACTTTTGTTACCGCTGCTGGAGAAAATGGGCATTTTGCTAGTAAGTGTGGAAATGCATAAACCAGGCCAAGGTTATCCAGAGGTTCATTCAGTCACGGAAAAAGCCCAAACGACGGGAGTCATATCCCAAACCCACTGATGGAGGTGATACTGTGTGTTCAGTTAAGAGGAGTGAAGTAGTCATGCTAGAGGACAGAGGGATCCCTAAAGGTTTGATAGGTCCATCTAATGTAGAGCAAGTCAGAGTGAACGGTGAACCATGCAATGCTTTGTTAGACAGTGGGTCCAGAGTAACCATCATTTTTGAGAACTGGTATAAGGAGCACTTGTCAGGTGTCCCAATTTACCCAGTTTCAGGTTTGGCCATCTGGGGTTTGAGTGATTCTAGTTACCCCTATCTTGGCTATGTGGTTGTGGATGTGGAATTTCCTGAGCAAGTCAAAGGAGGTCACGAGACCATTTCGGTCTTAGCTTTGATCTGTCCCGACTCCAGAGGTCCGGACCAGACCCCTATGATCATAGGCACCAATGCCTCCCTTTTCCAGAGATTGGCCACCTTGTGCCAGGAAACTGTAGGGGTGAGTAGCGTGCAGACTGTAAGCCAAGCTGCTGGAGTTTTAACCCCACCAGCCCCTGTGGAGATCCCTGTAGCGGATGAGGGTGGAGTAGGCTGGGTGAAGTGGGTTGGGCCCAGCTCCTTGTCACTACCGGCAGGGCGATGCTGCCATGCTATATGCCGGGTGGAGCTAGAAGAACCACTCACCAAAGGCATATTAATGGTGGAAGCATCCCCAACCATTCCGTTGCCAGCTGGCGTGCTGCTACAGCCCATGGTGTTGCCTAGCTCTGCTTTGGAGGTAGACCATTTTGTTGTGGCAGTGCAGAACCAGTCCTCCCGGGATATTGTTCTCCCGGAAGGGACCATTATGGGTCAGTTGTGTACGGTTGATACTGTAACTGCAACAGTTGAAGTTTGTCCAAAAAGGGAAAGATCAGAGAGAGCTAGATCCCTTCTCATGAATTTTGGTGACTCACCTTTGCCAAATGAATGGAAAGAGCGGCTCCGACAGAAGTTGTCCAAGAGGGCTAATGTGTTTTCCCTCAGTGAGTGGGATGTCGGTCTGGCAAAGGGGGTAGAGCATCACATTCGGATGTCAGACTCCAGACCTTTCCGCGAACGGTCACGGCGTCTTGCACCAGCTGATATTGACGATGTGCGTAGACACATACAAGACCTATTACAAGCTGGCATTATTAAGGAATCTCGCAGTCCTTATGCCTCTCCCATTGTCATTGCCAGAAAGAAAAATGGCAGTATCAGGATGTGCATTGACTATCGGACACTAAACCGCCGTACCATTCCTGATCAGTACACCACTCCCCGCATCGATGATGCACTTGATTGTTTGTCAGGGAGTAGGTGGTTCTCTGTCCTGGACCTTCGCAGTGGCTATTACCAGATACCGATGGCGGAGGAGGACAAAGAAAAGACCGCATTCATTTGTCCGTTGGGTTTCTATCAGTTCGAGAGAATGCCCCAAGGTATCACAGGGGCACCTGCCACTTTCCAGAGATTGATGGAGAAGGCGGTCGGGGACATGAACCTCCTGCAGGTACTAGTGTACCTCGATGACCTAATATAGTCTTTGGCAGGTCACTGGAAGAACATGAGGAGCGACTTTTGAAGGTGCTAGACAGACTGGAAGAAGTGGGATTAAAACTCTCATTGGATAAGTGTCAGTTCTGTCAGCCGAAGGTGAAATACGTGGGACACATTGTGTCCGCGGAGGGTGTTGCCCCTGATCCGAGTAAAGTAGAAGCGGTTACTAAATGGCCGGTGCCCACAGATTTGAAATCTTTGCGATCTTTCCTGGGGTTCTGCGGCTACTACCGCCGCTTCATAGCTAACTATGCTTCCATCGTAAGGCCACTCACAGAACTTACCAAAGGCTATGCCCCTACGCAGCATAGTAAGAAAGGCCAGGCAGGACAGGGAAAGACCTACTTGAAGGAATCAGAGCCCTTTGGGAGTAGATGGGATCAGTCATGTGTTGATGCTTTCCACCACATCATTCAGTGTCTGACCACTGCCCCTGTGCTAGCCTTTGCCGATGTAAACAAGCCATACACCCTTCATGTGGATGCCAGTCTGAAAGGTCTTGGGGCCGTGTTGTACCAAGAGCACCCCCAGGGGCTGCGGCCCGTGGCTTTTGCCAGCCGGAAATTGAGCTGCTCTGAACAGCGGTACCCAGTGCACCAGTTAGAGTTCCTGGCTTTGAAGTGGGCCGTCGTGGACAAATTCCATGACTATTTGTATGGCGCAAAGTTTACAGTGCGCACTGATAACAACCCGCTGACGTATGTCCTTACCACCGCAAAGCTAAATGCAACAGGGCACCGATGGCTCATGGCTCTAGCTAGTTATGACTTTGATCTTCAGTATCGGTCTGGCAAGACTAATATAGATGCTGATTTGCTATCGAGAAACATGGTTGATGACTTGAAGGAGACTGAATGGGATCAGATCTCTCAAAGTGGCGTAAAGTCTATTTGTAAGAGAATATGCCTTGATGATGCAACTGAGAGCAATGCAAGATATGTCGATCAGTTGGGGCACCTCCCGAGTGTGTTCCAGCCGTGTATGCTACTCAGTTAAGTCTGCCAGCAGTAGGGCAGGTGTCAAGGCCAGAGTTGCGACAAGCTCAAAGAACAGACCATGCCCTAGGCAGAGTGCTAGATGCGCTGAACACTGGTACTTGGCCAAAAGGTACCCAATCTGACCCAGAGTTTGTGTTAATGAGGCGGGAGGTCAGCAAACTTGTCATGAGAGATGGGTTACTTTACAGGACAACCCGGAAGCAGTCCGGGGATGAGCTGTACCAGCTTGTGTTGCCTTCTCAATACAGAGAACAGGTATTGCGGTCTGCTCATGATGATATGGGACATTTAGGAATAGAAAGAGCCACTGACCTTCTGAGAGAGAGGTTTTATTGGCCAAAATGGCAAATGACGTGGAGCAGTATGTCAAAAACTGTGGGGTATGTGTCACCCATAAAACACCCTACAAGAGAGCAGCCTTTTGCACCAGATCAGCAGCAAGGGTCCCATGGACTTGGTTTGCATGGATTTTCTGTCTATGGAGCCAGACTCTAAGGGGATAGGTAATGTTTTGGTGGTAACTGACCATTTTACCCGGTACGCACAGGCTTTCCCCACCAAAACCAAAAAGCTACCACGGTTGCCAAAGTTTTGGTGGACAAATATTTTGTGCACTATGGATTGCCTGCCAGAATACATTCTGACCAAGGACGAGACTTGAGAGCCGATTAATCCGTGAGCTCTTGCGGCTGTTGGGTATCTGGAAGTCTCGGACGACTCCCTATCACCCCAGGGGATCCGCAACCCGAGAGATTCAATCGAACCTTGTTGTCAATGTTAGCGACACTAGGGGATGAGAAGAAGCGAACTTGGAGTCAGCATGTAGGGTCCTTAGTTCATGCCTATAATAGCACAAAGAGCGATGCCACAGGGTATTCTCCTATTTCTTGATGTTTGGGAGGGAGGCTAGGCTTCCCGTGGATATTTGTTTTGGAGCATCTCCTGATGGAGCTGAGGAGAAGACTCATTCACAGTACGTGACAAACCTGAAACAGGATTTGCAGAGAGCTTATCAATTAGCCAATGAGGCTGCAGATAAGGTACACAAGAGGAACAAAAGAGCTTTTGATCGACGAGTCAGTTTCAAGCCTTGGAAGTCGGAGACAGGGTACTCCTTAAGAATCTGGGGTTGAAGGGGAAACATAAGTTGGAAGGCAAATGGAACGCTGTACCACATGTGATTGTGGGAAAACTGCCCAACCTACCAGTGTATAGGGTGAAGCCACAAAACGGGTCAAGGTAGTGTGAGAACCCTACACCGAGATCATTTGTTACCGATTGGGACAGAAGTGAGACTGGCAGAAGGCATGGCTAGAGATGAAGTGCCAGTGAGACCACAGACTCGCAGGAGGGGAAAAGGAAAAGAGAGGGTAGAAAGGAGAGACGCGAGTCAAGACATAGGGGAGTCGACTGGATCGTCAGATGTGGAATACGAGAGGTCACATGCCTGGTACAGAGACTGTGTGGAGAAAGTGTTGAGGGAGGAGTCATTAAGTGATGATTCTCCATTGGCATCGGAGGATGACACTCAAGCTGTGTTTCTATCTGAGGGCAATGCCAATGAGTCTCAGGAGGAAGCAAATGACATTGATGATGTAGAGAACACCGATACAGAGTCAGAGGTGGAGAAGGAAAGAACTCTCTCAAAGAGGTCTAGGAGAAGACGGAGTATTGGGGAAGAGGGCAGCAGATGCCTTAGGTCAGGAACGACTGGGAAGAGAAGAATAAAGCCAGTTTTGAGACTGTCCTACGATGAACCAGGGAAGGCTAGTGACCAACCTATTACTATTGTTCACAGAGGGGTTGTGATAAAGTTGGGGAATGTGTAAACGAAAAAAAAAGGGATGAAGTTCCAAGAGTGTCTGTTATACATTCAAGGTGTGTGGAGTTTTATTTGTTTTCAGCTGCCTTGGGTGATGTCTGATGAGGACATCCAGACGATTAGAAGGGGGAGGATGTAGCCCAGGTATATTTGATGGGGCTAAGTTTTATTTCTAGTTGTGTGTATATATATACAGCTGAATAGTTATCTTGTTCATTTTCCTACATTTGTATTATTCATAACTTAGTTATTGTTTAGGTGCTTTTATTGTGAAAGGGGCCGGGAGAGAAAAAGAAACGGGGGAGAAGGCAGCAGCCACGAGAGATGGGAGGAGAGAAAAGCGTGCGCGAGATGCGGCTAGCGTCTGCAGAGACTTTTTCCCATGGACGACAAGGATAAATCATCCCACGTCGACGGCTGAGTAACAGAGCGTGACTGTGAGGTGGTGCAGCCCGGACTGGTTTGCACTGTTGCCTCGGAATCACCTAGTTAGCGGCGTGCTAACTTGGCTAACCGGAGTTAGCCCTCAAGGCGGACTTCGCTAAGGATCACCGGACCTGTACAGAGCGAGAGGCTACTAACTGCAGAGGCTGACCGATCAGGTTTGCTGCTCGCAAGGAGTAAGTGTGCAGCTGCATGGACTAGGGACGGACCTCTCGGCCTGCTGTGAGTTGTGGAAAGAGACTGAGAGTTCCAGGTAGGAGCACCATTTTGTTTTCTTTTAGGACCGTTGGTTCCTACGCACACAAGCATCGATCCAGGCCTGCACCGAGGGGACTTGGGAAATTGGGGTGTGAGAGTGTGTGTGTGTGTGTGGGGCCCATTACGGTAAAGAACTGTTTAACTGTTGTTATTGTTATATTTTATCATTGCAAGAGACTGTTTACTTTAATGATTTATTGGGTGTTTACCAGTTCATTCAGTAAACCTGCTTGGTTTAAACAGAAGATTGTGTGTCTGGTACTGTTTCTTATCTATAGTTCAGAGTAAGGTAAAAGTGTATCTGTGTGTTATACGTGTGTAAATCAGGGAGAGCTTGCACTGAGGGCAACTAAGTAAGTTCAAGGTAACTAGAACTCAGGGCGTACCCGGCTATAGTGGAGTACACAGTCTGGGGCGCTACATAAAATGGAGGCACCGCTGGGATATTTTGTTGTTTCAGTCTGAAGTTCCCAAGCACACGTGTATTTTGAGATAAAAGCAGTAACTTTGATATCGTTTGGTCATGGATGTTCAAGCTATGCACTCTGAGTTGGTCGAGGAGCTTCAGGAATGGAGTCGTGGGGAGACCTTAGATGAGGCTCACACATTGATGGTGCTTACTCCCGAAGGAGTGGAGATAGGCCAAATAGAACACACCCTAGAGAGTGTTAAAGCTTTGGGTCGAGTCCGGTGAGAGGCCGGAGATACAACAAAGCGCTTGATAGGCTAACTGTCCTGTGTGAAACCAAAGAGAAAGTAGATGCCACAAGAATCCCACCTGAAGTGTATCCTATGGGGCTGGAGAGCCTTGGTCCATCATAGTGATAGCTGAAGCTTAGCCTCGTGAGGGTTTTTCCCAGAGTAAATCGAAACACGGGGCTGAGGCACAGGAGAATGGTAACTCTGGAGTCGATAATCCGTGCTGTGGGCGATTTGTTGGCAAAGATGGAGAGACCCTCCAGTGAAGCCAGTGGTTATCGTGAGACTCAGAATGTTCTCAGGCACAGTACCAACCCGGTTGGAGAAGAGACATTCGAACAGTGGGTTGAACAAGCACACCTAATGGTGGAGGAGAGTGACAGTTCTGCTAAAGAAAAGAGGCGCAGAATTATTGAGAGTCTTAAAGGTCCAGCACTAGCTGTGGTGAAAGCTGTGAGGACAGCTGACCCTGATATTAGCCCAGAACAATGTCTAGAAGCTGTTGCAAAAGCTTTTGGCAGTGCTGAGACGGGTGAGGATTTGTACTTTGCTTTTCGGTTACTACAACAGCAACCGCAGGAAAAACTGTCCGACTTTCTGAGGCGATTAGAGCAGTCGCTGAGTAGGGTAGTGAGTCATGGCGGTATTGAAGCCCACCGTGTTGATAGAGCCAGAGTAGAACAGCTCCTCAGGGGTGCCGTGTACTCCGACATGATGTTAGTGCAACTCAAGCTAAGAGACAGGAAAGAAACCCCACCCAGTTTTGTAGAGCTCTTAAGTGAGATCAGAAGTGAGGAGGAGTATGAAGCCTCCCGGGCTAAATTGCATCTGGTAGCACATAAAGTCCAAGCACAATCAGAACAGGAAAACAGACAGATTGAAATTCAGAATCTGAAAACTGAGATTAGAGAACTGAAGTCTATGGTTTCATCTGTGGTAAACCAGTCATGCCCCGCAACAAGAGAAGTTGCAGAGCCTGTTCACACAAGCAAGACTGACGGGGTAGAGACTTCAGCAGATGGTGAAGTGGTCGCGCTGAGAAAACGGGTTAAAAGGTTGCAGCAGAAGCTGGATGCTAGAGAGCAAAGGTCTGTTGTGTCCTCTCCAGTTTTGAGAGTGGAGCCGTCCAGGTCTGATCAGAACTCTGCACGGACATATAGCACCAGTGATAAAGAAAGCAACTTTTGTTACCGCTGCGGAGAAAATGGGCATTTTGCTAGTAAGTGTGGAAATGCCGCAAACCAGGCCAAGGTTATCCAGAGGTTCATTCAGTCACGGAAAAAGCCCAAACGACGGGAGTCATATCCCAAACCCACTGATGGAGGTGATACTGTGTGTTCAGTTAAGAGGAGTGAAGTAGTCATGCTAGAGGACAGAGGGATCCCTAAAGGTTTGATAGGTCCATCTAATGTAGAGCAAGTCAGAGTGAACGGTGAACCATGCAATGCTTTGTTAGACAGTGGGTCCAGAGTAACCATCATTTTTGAGAACTGGTATAAGGAGCACTTGTCAGGTGTCCCAATTTACCCAGTTTCAGGTTTGGCCATCTGGGGTTTGAGTGATTCTAGTTACCCCTATCTTGGCTATGTGGTTGTGGATGTGGAATTTCCTGAGCAAGTCAAAGGAGGTCACGAGACCATTTCGGTCTTAGCTTTGATCTGTCCCGACTCCAGAGGTCCGGACCAGACCCCTATGATCATAGGCACCAATGCCTCCCTTTTCCAGAGATTGGCCACCTTGTGCCAGGAAACTGTAGGGGTGAGTAGCGTGCAGACTGTAAGCCAAGCTGCTGGAGTTTTAACCCCACCAGCCCCTGTGGAGATCCCTGTAGCGGATGAGGGTGGAGTAGGCTGGGTGAAGTGGGTTGGGCCCAGCTCCTTGTCACTACCGGCAGGGCGATGCTGCCATGCTATATGCCGGGTGGAGCTAGAAGAACCACTCACCAAAGGCATATTAATGGTGGAAGCATCCCCAACCATTCCGTTGCCAGCTGGCGTGCTGCTACAGCCCATGGTGTTGCCTAGCTCTGCTTTGGAGGTAGACCATTTTGTTGTGGCAGTGCAGAACCAGTCCTCCCGGGATATTGTTCTCCCGGAAGGGACCATTATGGGTCAGTTGTGTACGGTTGATACTGTAACTGCAACAGTTGAAGTTTGTCCAAAAAAGGGGAAAGATCAGAGAGAGCTAGATCCCCTTCTCATGAATTTTGGTGACTCACCTTTGCCAAATGAATGGAAAGAGCGGCTCCGACAGAAGTTGTCCAAGAGGGCTAATGTGTTTTCCCTCAGTGAGTGGGATGTCGGTCTGGCAAAGGGGTAGAGCATCACATTCGGATGTCAGACTCCAGACCTTTCATGAACGGTCACGGCGTCTTGCACCAGCTGATATTGACGATGTGCGTAGACACATACAAGACCTATTACAAGCTGGCATTATTAAGGAATCTCGCAGTCCTTATGCCTCTCCCATTGTCATTGCCAGAAAGAAAAATGGCAGTATCAGGATGTGCATTGACTATCGGACACTAAACCGCCGTACCATTCCTGATCAGTACACCACTCCCCGCATCGATGATGCACTTGATTGTTTGTCAGGGAGTAGGTGGTTCTCTGTCCTGGACCTTCGCAGTGGCTATTACCAGATACCGATGGCGGAGGAGGACAAAGAAAAGACCGCATTCATTTGTCCGTTGGGTTTCTATCAGTTCGAGAGAATGCCCCAAGGTATCACAGGGGCACCTGCCACTTTCCAGAGATTGATGGAGAAGGCGGTCGGGGACATGAACCTCCTGCAGGTACTAGTGTACCTCGATGACCTAATAGTCTTTGGCAGGTCACTGGAAGAACATGAGGAGCGACTTTTGAAGGTGCTAGACAGACTGGAAGAAGTGGGATTAAAACTCTCATTGGATAAGTGTCAGTTCTGTCAGCCGAAGGTGAAATACGTGGGACACATTGTGTCCGCGGAGGGTGTTGCCCTGATCCGAGTAAAGTAGAAGCGGTTACTAAATGGCCGGTGCCCACAGATTTGAAATCTTTGCGATCTTTCCTGGGGTTCTGCGGCTACTACCGCCGCTTCATAGCTAACTATGCTTCCATCGTAAGGCCACTCACAGAACTTACCAAAGGCTATGCCCCTCGCAGCATAGTAAGAAAGGCCAGGCAGGACAGGAAAGACCTACTTGAAGGAATCAGAGCCCTTTGGGAGTAGATGGGATCAGTCATGTGTTGATGCTTTCCACCACATCATTCAGTGTCTGACCACTGCCCCTGTGCTAGCCTTTGCCGATGTAAACAAGCCATACACCCTTCATGTGGATGCCAGTCTGAAAGGTCTTGGGGCCGTGTTGTACCAAGAGCACCCCCAGGGGCTGCGGCCCGTGGCTTTTGCCAGCCGGAAATTGAGCTGCTCTGAACAGCGGTACCCAGTGCACCAGTTAGAGTTCCTGGCTTTGAAGTGGGCCGTCGTGGACAAATTCCATGACTATTTGTATGGCGCAAAGTTTACAGTGCGCACTGATAACAACCCGCTGACGTATGTCCTTACCACCGCAAAGCTAAATGCAACAGGGCACCGATGGCTCATGGCTCTAGCTAGTTATGACTTTGATCTTCAGTATCGGTCTGGCAAGACTAATATAGATGCTGATTTGCTATCGAGAAACATGGTTGATGACTTGAAGGAGACTGAATGGGATCAGATCTCTCAAAGTGGCGTAAAGTCTATTTGTAAGAGAATATGCCTTGATGATGCAACTGAGAGCAATGCAAGATATGTCGATCAGTTGGGGGCACCTCCCGAGTGTGTTCCAGCCGTGTATGCTACTCAGTTAAGTCTGCCAGCAGTAGGGCAGGTGTCAAGGCCAGAGTTGCGACAAGCTCAAAGAACAGACCATGCCCTAGGCAGAGTGCTAGATGCGCTGAACACTGGTACTTGGCCAAAAGGTACCCAATCTGACCCAGAGTTTGTGTTAATGAGGCGGGAGGTCAGCAAACTTGTCATGAGAGATGGGTTACTTTACAGGACAACCCGGAAGCAGTCCGGGGATGAGCTGTACCAGCTTGTGTTGCCTTCTCAATACAGAGAACAGGTATTGCGGTCTGCTCATGATGATATGGGACATTTAGGAATAGAAAGAGCCACTGACCTTCTGAGAGAGAGGTTTTATTGGCCAAAAATGGCAAATGACGTGGAGCAGTATGTCAAAAACTGTGGGGTATGTGTCACCCATAAAACACCCTACAAGAGAGCAGCCTTTTTGCACCAGATCAGCAGCAAGGGTCCCATGGACTTGGTTTGCATGGATTTTCTGTCTATGGAGCCAGACTCTAAGGGGATAGGTAATGTTTTGGTGGTAACTGACCATTTTACCCGGTACGCACAGGCTTTCCCCACCAAAAACCAAAAAGCTACCACGGTTGCCAAAGTTTTGGTGGACAAATATTTTGTGCACTATGGATTGCCTGCCAGAATACATTCTGACCAAGGACGAGACTTCGAGAGCCGATTAATCCGTGAGCTCTTGCGGCTGTTGGGTATACGGAAGTCTCGGACGACTCCCTATCACCCCCAGGGGGATCCGCAACCCGAGAGATTCAATCGAACCTTGTTGTCAATGTTAGCGACACTAGGGGATGAGAAGAAGCGAACTTGGAGTCAGCATGTAGGGTCCTTAGTTCATGCCTATAATAGCACAAAGAGCGATGCCACAGGGTATTCTCCCTATTTCTTGATGTTTGGGAGGGAGGCTAGGCTTCCCGTGGATATTTGTTTTGGAGCATCTCCTGATGGAGCTGAGGAGAAGACTCATTCACAGTACGTGACAAACCTGAAACAGGATTTGCAGAGAGCTTATCAATTAGCCAATGAGGCTGCAGATAAGGTACACAAGAGGAACAAAAGAGCTTTTGATCGACGAGTCAGTTTCCAAGCCTTGGAAGTCGGAGACAGGGTACTCCTTAAGAATCTGGGGTTGAAGGGGAAACATAAGTTGGAAGGCAAATGGAACGCTGTACCACATGTGATTGTGGGAAAACTGCCCAACCTACCAGTGTATAGGGTGAAGCCACAAACGGGTCAAGGTAGTGTGAGAACCCTACACCGAGATCATTTGTTACCGATTGGGACAGAAGTGAGACTGGCAGAAGGCATGGCTAGAGATGAAGTGCCAGTGAGACCACAGACTCGCAGGAGGGGAAAAGGAAAAGAGAGGGTAGAAAGGAGAGACGCGAGTCAAGACATAGGGGAGTCGACTGGATCGTCAGATGTGGAATACGAGAGGTCACATGCCTGGTACAGAGACTGTGTGGAGAAAGTGTTGAGGAGGAGTCATTAAGTGATGATTCTCCATTGGCATCGGAGGATGACACTCAAGCTGTGTTTCTATCTGAGGGCAATGCCAATGAGTCTCAGGAGGAAGCAAATGACATTGATGATGTAGAGAACACCGATACAGAGTCAGAGGTGGAGAAGGAAAGAACTCTCTCAAAGAGGTCTAGGAGAAGACGGAGTATTGGGGAAGAGGGCAGCAGATGCCTTAGGTCAGGAACGACTGGGAAGAGAAGAATAAAGCCAGTTTTGAGACTGTCCTACGATGAACCAGGGAAGGCTAGTGACCAACCTATTACTATTGTTCACAGAGGGGTTGTGATAAAGTTGGGGAATGTGTAAACGAAAAAAAAAGGGATGAAGTTCCAAGAGTGTCTGTTATACATTCAAGGTGTGTGGAGTTTTATTTGTTTTCAGCTGCCTTGGGTGATGTCTGATGAGGACATCCAGACGATTAGAAGGGGGAGGATGTAGCCCAGGTATATTTGATGGGGCTAAGTTTTATTTCTAGTTGTGTGTATATATATACAGCTGAATAGTTATCTTGTTCATTTTCCTACATTTGTATTATTCATAACTTAGTTATTGTTTAGGTGCTTTTATTGTGAAAGGGGCCGGGAGAGAAAAGAAACGGGGAGAAGGCAGCAGCCACGAGAGATGGGAGGAGAGAAAAGCGTGCGCGAGATGCGGCTAGCGTCTGCAGAGACTTTTTCCCATGGACGACAAGGATAAATCATCCCACGTCGACGGCTGAGTAACAGAGCGTGACTGTGAGGTGGTGCAGCCCGGACTGGTTTGCACTGTTGCCTCGAATCACCTAGTTAGCGGCGTGCTAACTTGGCTAACCGGAGTTAGCCCTCAAGGCGGACTTCGCTAAGGATCACCGGACCTGTACAGAGCGAGAGGCTACTAACTGCAGAGGCTGACCGATCAGGTTTGCTGCTCGCAAGGAGTAAGTGTGCAGCTGCATGGACTAGGGACGGACCTCTCGGCCTGCTGTGAGTTGTGGAAAGAGACTGAGAGTTCCAGGTAGGAGCACCATTTTGTTTTCTTTTAGGACCGTTGGTTCCCTCGCACACAAGCATCGATCCAGGCCTGCACCGAGGGACTTGGGAAATTGGGTGTGAGAGTGTGTGTGTGTGTGTGGGGCCCATTACGGTAAAGAACTGTTTAACTGTTGTTATTGTTATATTTTATCATTGCAAGAGACTGTTTACTTTAATGATTTATTGGGTGTTTACCAGTTCATTCAGTAAACCTGCTTGGTTTAAACAGAAGATTGTGTGTCTGGTACTGTTTCTTATCTATAGTTCAGAGTAAGGTAAAAGTGTATCTGTGTGTTATACGTGTGTAAATCAGGGGAGCTTGCACTGAGGGCAACTAAGTAAGTTCAAGGTAACTAGAACTCAGGGCGCACCCGGCTATAGTGGAGTACACAGTCTGGGGCGCTACATAAAAATGGAGGCACCGCTGGGATATTTTGTTGTTTCAGTCTGAAGTTCCCAAGCACACGTGTATTTTGAGATAAAAGCAGTAACTTTGATATCGTTTGGTCATGGATGTTCAAGCTATGCACTCTGAGTTGGTCGAGGAGCTTCAGGAATGGAGTCGTGGGGAGACCTTAGATGAGGCTCACACATTGATGGTGCTTACTCCCGAAGGAGTGGAGATAGGCCAAATAGAACACACCCTAGAGAGTGTTAAAGCTTTGGGTCGAGTCCGGGTGAGAGGCCGGAGATACAACAAAGCGCTTGATAGGCTAACTGTCCTGTGTGAAACCAAAGAGAAAGTAGATGCCACAAGAATCCCACCTGAAGTGTATCCTATGGGGCTGGAGAGCCTTGGTCCATCATAGTGATAGCTGAAGCTTCGCCTCGTGAGGGTTTTTCCCAGAGTAAATCGAAACACGGGGCTGAGGCACAGGAGAATGGTAACTCTGGAGTCGATAATCCGTGCTGTGGGCGATTTGTTGGCAAAGATGGAGAGACCCTCCAGTGAAGCCAGTGGTTATCGTGAGACTCAGAATGTTCTCAGGCACAGTACCAACCCCGGTTGGAGAAGAGACATTCGAACAGTGGGTTGAACAAGCACACCTAATGGTGGAGGAGAGTGACAGTTCTGCTAAAGAAAAGAGGCGCAGAATTATTGAGAGTCTTAAAGGTCCAGCACTAGCTGTGGTGAAAGCTGTGAGGACAGCTGACCCTGATATTAGCCCAGAACAATGTCTAGAAGCTGTTGCAAAAGCTTTTGGCAGTGCTGAGACGGGTGAGGATTTGTACTTTGCTTTTCGGTTACTACAACAGCAACCGCAGGAAAAAACTGTCCGACTTTCTGAGGCGATTAGAGCAGTCGCTGAGTAGGGTAGTGAGTCATGGCGGTATTGAAGCCCACCGTGTTGATAGAGCCAGAGTAGAACAGCTCCTCAGGGGTGCCGTGTACTCCGACATGATGTTAGTGCAACTCAAGCTAAGAGACAGGAAAGAAACCCCACCCAGTTTTGTAGAGCTCTTAAGTGAGATCAGAAGTGAGGAGGAGTATGAAGCCTCCCGGGCTAAATTGCATCTGGTAGCACATAAAGTCCAAGCACAATCAGAACAGGAAAACAGACAGATTGAAATTCAGAATCTGAAAACTGAGATTAGAGAACTGAAGTCTATGGTTTCATCTGTGGTAAACCAGTCATGCCCCGCAACAAGAGAAGTTGCAGAGCCTGTTCACACAAGCAAGACTGACGGGGTAGAGACTTCAGCAGATGGTGAAGTGGTCGCGCTGAAAAACGGGTTAAAAGGTTGCAGCAGAAGCTGGATGCTAGAGAGCAAAGGTCTGTTGTGTCCTCTCCAGTTTTGAGAGTGGAGCCGTCCAGGTCTGATCAGAACTCTGCACGGACATATAGCACCAGTGATAAAGAAAGCAACTTTTGTTACCGCTGCGGAGAAAATGGGCATTTTGCTAGTAAGTGTGGAAATGCATAAACCAGGCCAAGGTTATCCAGAGGTTCATTCAGTCACGGAAAAAGCCCAAACGACGGGAGTCATATCCCAAACCCACTGATGGAGGTGATACTGTGTGTTCAGTTAAGAGGAGTGAGTAGTCATGCTAGAGGACAGAGGGATCCCTAAAGGTTTGATAGGTCCATCTAATGTAGAGCAAGTCAGAGTGAACGGTGAACCATGCAATGCTTTGTTAGACAGTGGGTCCAGAGTAACCATCATTTTTGAGAACTGGTATAAGGAGCACTTGTCAGGTGTCCCAATTTACCCAGTTTCAGGTTTGGCCATCTGGGGTTTGAGTGATTCTAGTTACCCCTATCTTGGCTATGTGGTTGTGGATGTGGAATTTCCTGAGCAAGTCAAAGGAGGTCACGAGACCATTTCGGTCTTAGCTTTGATCTGTCCCGACTCCAGAGGTCCGGACCAGACCCCTATGATCATAGGCACCAATGCCTCCCTTTTCCAGAGATTGGCCACCTTGTGCCAGGAAACTGTAGGGGTGAGTAGCGTGCAGACTGTAAGCCAAGCTGCTGGAGTTTTAACCCCACCAGCCCCTGTGGAGATCCCTGTAGCGGATGAGGGTGGAGTAGGCTGGGTGAAGTGGGTTGGGCCCAGCTCCTTGTCACTACCGGCAGGGCGATGCTGCCATGCTATATGCCGGGTGGAGCTAGAAGAACCACTCACCAAAGGCATATTAATGGTGGAAGCATCCCCAACCATTCCGTTGCCAGCTGGCGTGCTGCTACAGCCCATGGTGTTGCCTAGCTCTGCTTTGGAGGTAGACCATTTTGTTGTGGCAGTGCAGAACCAGTCCTCCCGGGATATTGTTCTCCCGGAAGGGACCATTATGGGTCAGTTGTGTACGGTTGATACTGTAACTGCAACAGTTGAAGTTTGTCCAAAAAGGGGAAAGATCAGAGAGAGCTAGATCCCTTCTCATGAATTTTGGTGACTCACCTTTGCCAAATGAATGGAAAGAGCGGCTCCGACAGAAGTTGTCCAAGAGGGCTAATGTGTTTTCCCTCAGTGAGTGGGATGTCGGTCTGGCAAAGGGGTAGAGCATCACATTCGGATGTCAGACTCCAGACCTTTCCGCCGAACGGTCACGGCGTCTTGCACCAGCTGATATTGACGATGTGCGTGACACATACAAGACCTATTACAAGCTGGCATTATTAAGGAATCTCGCAGTCCTTATGCCTCTCCCATTGTCATTGCCAGAAAGAAAAAAATGGCAGTATCAGGATGTGCATTGACTATCGGACACTAAACCGCCGTACCATTCCTGATCAGTACACCACTCCCGCATCGATGATGCACTTGATTGTTTGTCAGGGGTAGGTGGTTCTCTGTCCTGGACCTTCGCAGTGGCTATTACCAGATACCGATGGCGGAGGAGGACAAAGAAAAGACCGCATTCATTTGTCCGTTGGGTTTCTATCAGTTCGAGAGAATGCCCCAAGGTATATCACAGGGGCACCTGCCACTTTCCAGAGATTGATGGAGAAGGCGGTCGGGGACATGAACCTCCTGCAGGTACTAGTGTACCTCGATGACCTAATAGTCTTTGGCAGGTCACTGGAAGAACATGAGGAGCGACTTTTGAAGGTGCTAGACAGACTGGAAGAAGTGGGATTAAAACTCTCATTGGATAAGTGTCAGTTCTGTCAGCCGAAGGTGAAATACGTGGGACACATTGTGTCCGCGGAGGGTGTTGCCCCTGATCCGAGTAAAGTAGAAGCGGTTACTAAATGGCCGGTGCCCACAGATTTGAAATCTTTGCGATCTTTCCTGGGGTTCTGCGGCTACTACCGCCGCTTCATAGCTAACTATGCTTCCATCGTAAGGCCACTCACAGAACTTACCAAAGGCTATGCCCCTACGCAGCATAGTAAGAAAGGCCAGGCAGGACAGGGAAAGACCTACTTGAAGGAATCAGAGCCCTTTGGGAGTAGATGGGATCAGTCATGTGTTGATGCTTTCCACCACATCATTCAGTGTCTGACCACTGCCCTGTGCTAGCCTTTGCCGATGTAAACAAGCCATACACCCTTCATGTGGATGCCAGTCTGAAAGGTCTTGGGGCCGTGTTGTACCAAGAGCACCCCAGGGGCTGCGGCCCGTGGCTTTTGCCAGCCGGAAATTGAGCTGCTCTGAACAGCGGTACCCAGTGCACCAGTTAGAGTTCCTGGCTTTGAAGTGGGCCGTCGTGGACAAATTCCATGACTATTTGTATGGCGCAAAGTTTACAGTGCGCACTGATAACAACCCGCTGACGTATGTCCTTACCACCGCAAAGCTAAATGCAACAGGGCACCGATGGCTCGCGGCTCTAGCTAGTTATGACTTTGATCTTCAGTATCGGTCTGGCAAGACTAATATAGATGCTGATTTGCTATCGAGAAACATGGTTGATGACTTGAAGGAGACTGAATGGGATCAGATCTCTCAAAGTGGCGTAAAGTCTATTTGTAAGAGAATATGCCTTGATGATGCAACTGAGAGCAATGCAAGATATGTCGATCAGTTGGGGGCACCTCCCGAGTGTGTTCCAGCCGTGTATGCTACTCAGTTAAGTCTGCCAGCAGTAGGGCAGGTGTCAAGGCCAGAGTTGCGACAAGCTCAAAGAACAGACCATGCCCTAGGCAGAGTGCTAGATGCGCTGAACACTGGTACTTGGCCAAAAGGTACCCAATCTGACCCAGAGTTTGTGTTAATGAGGCGGGAGGTCAGCAAACTTGTCATGAGAGATGGGTTACTTTACAGGACAACCCGGAAGCAGTCCGGGATGAGCTGTACCAGCTTGTGTTGCCTTCTCAATACAGAGAACAGGTATTGCGGTCTGCTCATGATGATATGGGACATTTAGGAATAGAAAGAGCCACTGACCTTCTGAGAGAGAGGTTTTATTGGCCAAAAATGGCAAATGACGTGGAGCAGTATGTCAAAAACTGTGGGGTATGTGTCACCCATAAAACACCCTACAAGAGAGCAGCCTTTTTGCACCAGATCAGCAGCAAGGGTCCCATGGACTTGGTTTGCATGGATTTTCTGTCTATGGAGCCAGACTCTAAGGGGATAGGTAATGTTTTGGTGGTAACTGACCATTTTACCCGGTACGCACAGGCTTTCCCCACCAAAAACCAAAAAGCTACCACGGTTGCCAAAGTTTTGGTGGACAAATATTTTGTGCACTATGGATTGCCTGCCAGAATACATTCTGACCAAGGACGAGACTTGAGAGCCGATTAATCCGTGAGCTCTTGCGGCTGTTGGGTATACGGAAGTCTCGGACGACTCCCTATCACCCCCAGGGGGATCCGCAACCCGAGAGATTCAATCGAACCTTGTTGTCAATGTTAGCGACACTAGGGGATGAGAAGAAGCGAACTTGGAGTCAGCATGTAGGGTCCTTAGTTCATGCCTATAATAGCACAAAGAGCGATGCCACAGGGTATTCTCCTATTTCTTGATGATGTTTGGGAGGGAGGCTAGGCTTCCCGTGGATATTTGTTTTGGAGCATCTCCTGATGGAGCTGAGGAGAAGACTCATTCACAGTACGTGACAAACCTGAAACAGGATTTGCAGAGAGCTTATCAATTAGCCAATGAGGCTGCAGATAAGGTACACAAGAGGAACAAAAGGTCGAGGGTTAGGGTTCGAGGTTTCCAAACAATCTGAAACAATATCAACAGGGACACCTGCTGGCCAATTTGGCTATCTCAACATCCTGATAATGATGCGGACAAACCTGCACAATTCCAAAAAAGCTACTTATTATACCAGACTGTCAAAAACTGTGTTTAGTGTTTTAGAGAAATATCAGCACAAACAAGCCCAGAAAATATAAACATTAGCGTCGGCTGTACACTGCGTGGGACGAAAATTTCTTTTTACAGCTGTCAGTTTTGGCCGGCGGTCATAGGTCCCTTGCAATAACATGACGCGAAACGGGAATAAAATGTATCTATGGACTGGAAAAATTGAATACACATGTTAACACAGCACAACACCAACCATTCTATTTACATAACCCTGCATAAACAAATCGATAACACAAGCTTCAACCATTACTATCTAGATTAAAACCCTTCTGATCCACACCCCTGTAACTCGGCACACTGGTCTGTTCCAGGAGCTCATAAGCAGGTCATTGAGCTGCCTTCACTCTTTTGCTCCACATCCTGCAAGAAGCAACAAGGACAGGTGAGTACTGTTACCAGTTCTCTTTTTACACATAGGTTACCAACAAATGATTAAATGTAATCCGCTCTAACTTCAGCTCTTTTATGACAAAGGTAGGATGGCCAGTCCCCTTGTCTCTTCACCTTTACATGTTGTTACCTAAATCAAATAAACCTAATAATGAATCTATAAGAACAAATTTGTGTTTTTCCTTTATTATACTTTTTAGATTCCAAGCAGTTAACTAATGAAAATAGAAATGAGGTAATGGAACCCCTGGTCTCCATTACAGCAGTGTAGAAAAAAAGCCCTAAACTTCTGAGCAGCCACGGGAACGTGAACTTCACGGAGAAACTCCCAGAATCCCACACCTGCAGCAGGGCAAACCTCCACCCACACCACTCCTGCTAAACAGGTGACAATAGATTTAAGAGCGACAGGACTTTGTGCCGCTGAATCTTTGATTTTATTTATTTTCTGATGTTTTTTGCATCTAGTTGAAAGAGTGAGAATAAACACAAAATATTTAATTTTACATGCTGGAATATACAGAAAATAGGTTTAAATGTTCAACAATTTCTTCAAGTCAAAGACTGTTGTGTATAATTTAATTTTTGCTTGATGCATAAAGTTAAAAGATTAAAACTAATAAAACAAATATTTAAAAGAGAGTCTTTCATTTGATTATATTTTAAATGATGGATTATGCATAAAAACATAGAATTTATTATCTATTCAGGTTGTGTATCATGTTTTCAAAAAGTAACTAAGTAACTAATTACTTTTGAAAATAAGTATCAAAATCAGTAAAGTAACAGGATTACTTTTTTGGAGAAGTAATCAGTAATTAATTACTAATTACTTTTTTCAAGTAATTTGACCAACACTTCTAATAGCCACACAGGTTTAAAGCTGGTTTTTGGAATCAGTCAGTTTAATTTTTTGGAAAGAAAAGCGTCTGGACTTGTTTAAGTTGCTTGAAGATGTTTCACCTCTCATCTGAGAAGCTTCTTCAGTTCCAAGAGCAAATGGTAGAGAGTCTGAGATTTTAACCCCTGTGGGAGTGACCCATGAGGGTCATGGATCCCTGTTGATCCTCTACCTAATCACACGAGGGAAAGTGTGAAAACGGGTGTAGCTCACAATCAGCCAGGGTTTCGGGTGAGCTCATTGTGAAACCTAGTCCCACCCTATCATGTGATTTCCTGAGGTCAGATGGCCCAAGATGTGAGTGGGCGTTAAAGCGTCTGGGAAGGGAACTCAAAACTGGATTATAGATGGCAGACAGTTTAAGCCAACGCCTCTGTGTTGGGTCTGTGTTTCCACAAGCCCCGCTAGTTTAGAGACTTATTCCTCATGAAGAGCGCAAGACATAACAGAACATCTTCAACTGGTTTTTCAAAGATGGTCACTCACAGTAGACTTGAATGGCTTCTTTTACTCCTCTTTCAAACCATCTTTCTTCTCTGTCCGAAATGTGAACACTGGCATCCTTGAAAGAGTGACCTTTGTCCTTTAGATGCAGATGGACAGGAAAGTCTCGTCCCGTCGAGGTGGCTCTTCTGTGTTGTACATTTATGAAGTGGCTGTTTGGTCGCTCCATTGTAGCTTACACGATGTTGTTAAGTTTGTGTGAGACCACGATGACCTGGATGACTGAGAACCTTCACAGACTGTGTTTTGCTGATTATTAAGTTTTCTGGGCGTTTGTGTCATCAGGTTTGTTCTACACACCTGCCAATCAAAGCTATATGCTGGGGAGTTAGATTTTATTTTTTATTAATTTAAAAAATAGACATTAAATTAAAAAAAAAAACACTAAACATGGTTTCCGTCTTTATAAAGAAATAACACTGATTATATTTTGATGTGCTAATTCTGACCAATCATGGCATCTTTAAATTATCCTCTGCTGAGCAACCTCTGAACCATGAAGAAACTAACTTCACACTGCTGTAGATGCTGTATCCTATAACACTGGCATGATTGTCTTTACTGTGAGTCTGGAGTTTTAGTTACAGTTCACCTCACCCCTGATGTTTATCACATATTCACAACAGAAGCTTCAGTGAGAACAAAACAGGAAAGAAAAAAACGAATCTGTCGTGAAAACGGTTAAGAAATAGATCAGCTGTAATTAATGGCTGTGCGCAGTCAGGCCACTGTTTGGATTTGGTGCCATATAAATAAAACTTAATTGAATTTCACGTTCTTTTGGTAGCTTTCATTATAAACCTGTTCACTCATTAAAATATAAAAATTTAAAGTGAAGTTTTGAAAATGGAAAATAATTGGATTTAACTTTACAGTTAGTTTGGCCATTCATACATTTTATAATGCAAATCACAAAAAAAATTCCAGTAAATAGTTCTTCATTTATCCATTTTCAGTCTAATAAACAGATATAATTTAAGAGAAAAATAAAGACAGTATACATAATATTTTTGCACACAAGCTTCCTGATAGATCCTAAACCAGGTGTAAAGGCTATTGGAGAACTTCATTCTCATTTAGCCCATTGTTTGCTTGGTTGTTACTTCTTCAGACTTGTTTGAATTATGAGAACATCCTTCATTTTCTAGTTTGCACCTTAATATTTTGATATATTCTTTAGATTTCTTTCTTATATTATGAAAGTCTTCAGCGATCCATATTTCTCTATACTTTACATAAGTGATTAACATATACTTTTGCCTAGTTTTTCTTCTTTTAAGAGCTCTGCAGGTTTATAAAGGTTTGAAAGTTGTTCTTTGGTCATGAAGGGCCACACACTGGATCTTGGTTTGTCCCTGGGTTTAAATATAAATGAGGTGTTTTCTTGTTTTATGACAGGTGGTCTATATGTCTATGTATAGAGTTATGAAAAAAAATCAATTTGTACTGCTTTTTGGTCAACCTGTGTTAAATTGACTTGACAATAGTGTTTAACTATTGTCAGGCATGAGGCAGCCATTATACTGTAACACCCAGTTTTACCAGTAGAGCACAGCAGATTTTAATTTTGATTCATGGCCATTTCACTTCAAAGGTTTAACAGGAGCTCTGAGCTGGTTCAGGAGACGCGAGCCAGAGTCACATGTTCATGAGATTTTGTTTTATCAGACACTTCAGTTATGTTTTCTTCCTAAACTACTGAAAAAGACACTATGAATGTGTCCAAGGGGGAGGAGCAATAATTAAAATACAAAGCTTTGTGAAAACTGAAGTCAACTATTCAAGAACTCTGGTCACCTGTCCTTGCCAAAGGTTTAATTCCTCCTTGTTTATGTAATTTAATAAAACACAACTGTAAAATGCCACTGTTATTTTAGTTAAAAAAGAAGTGTTTATTTCCTGTACACAAGTTGCCATATTGCTTTAATAAAAAAGATTCAATAACTACTACTAATTCAGTAACTACTAACAGAGAATTATCTTTATATTGTTAGAAAAAAATAAAACAGTTACTTAATAAAATTTAACTTTTGTGCCATGTCAGCAGCTGCCAGTTGTTTATTTGGGTGACAAAAAGCTTAAACTCTTCAGTCTCAAACACAAACTTCCTGCAATGAAGGTTTAAAGACACTGATTGATGCTCTGGCTTTTTTTAGGCTGAGGTTGTGGTTTAGTCTTTATTCTTTGTTTTCATCAGTGAAAAAAATGTGCGCATCGGTTAGCCACAACCAACCCAGAGCCACACAAGGAAAACAGATGAGGCTAATGTTTATAAATCTCACAGGGAAACTAAACTGTTTGTGGAATAAGATCAGCATTCAAAAAAAAAAAAAATACAGTAATTTTACTTAGGACACAAAACTACAGGAAGATTTCATTAGATAGGTGTGTATAGGGATTTAATATAAATTTAAAAACAATGCATTTTGTGAATTACGAATCTAATTCAGTGATAAAAAAGAGGTAAAAAAAGAAAAAAAATCTGTAACATGTGGATGTCCTCTGGTCTGAGGTGCTGGGGCGGACCAGTTAGAGACCAGCAGCTGGATGTCAGTGGTTGGACTGGTGGGCTACTTCAGTGAAGAGTAGACGACGTCTGGCTCTGGTTTAAAGTCTGAACACAAACACACACAGTTCAAACAACAGGAAACATGATTACAAGCTTTGTAGTTCAATCAAGACCTCCAATCTCCACCTCTCTGCATCACACACAGTCCCAGTTCAGACTTTACTGGGAACCAGCTGAGATACAAATCACAGAGCTTCCATACTTCAACTGCTTTTTAAGATTTCCATGAGAAAGCTAGAAAAGTATATCACAAAATCCAACCTACCCCATTTATCTTCGGTTGTAATCAGACAAATAATATAAAAGTGTTTTCAGTTAGTGGGGTCATCGGAGGGCTGGAGGTTATCCCACCTACCATATGGTGGCGTACACCCTGTAGAGGTCACTAGTCTGTTGCAGGGCTAACACAGAAAGACAGACAAGTGAATTACCACGTTAGTGAGAATCTCAGCTTATAGATTTGTGTCCAATATTGCGTACCTTTAGTGTCTCCACTAATGTTCCTCGGGATTTTATTAGCCGCTGGACGTTTGTGTATTTGGACAACATCTTCATATTCTCAAAGACTCTTGCTGAGCATGAAATCCACGTCCGGCAAATACTCCAGCATCTATTGGAAAACAGGCTTTTTGTAAAGGGAGAGAAATGTAACTTTCACATGGATTCGGTGGCTTTTCTGGGATACATTATTGAGAAGGGTGATCTGAAACCGGACCCAGCTAAAGTACAAGTGGTGCTCGAGTTGCCAGTGCCCCCGAATCGCTGACAGCTCCAGCACTTTTTGGGGTTTGCTAATTTTTACCGCCGGTTTATGAGACTTTAGTAAAATTGCTCTGCCTCTCACCAGGATGACCTCTCCCAAGGTTCCCTTTCAGTGGGACCAGTCAGCCCAAGAAGCCTTCTCTCGTCTAAAGGACCGCTTTGCCACTGCCCCCATTCTTCGTCAGCCTGACCTCAGCCAACAGATTGTAGTGGAGGTGGACGCAACTGACTCCGGGGTTGGGGCAGTCCTGTCACAACGGAGGGATGTTAAGCTCCATCCCTGTGCATTTTACTCCCATCGCCTCTCGCCAGCAGAACGCAATTATAACATAGGGGACCGGGAGCTGTTAGCCATAAAGTTGGCTCTGGAAGAGTGGAGACATTGGCTAGAGGGCGCCGCACAGCCGTTCATTGTCTGGACTGACCACAAGAACTGAGAGTACATATGGTCGGCCAAGCGCCTTAACTCCTGGCAAGCCAGGTGGGCTTTGTTTTTTACAGGTTTTAACTTTTCCATCACTTACAGGTCCGGCTCGCGGAACGTGAAGCCAGATGCTCTCTCCCAGCAGTTCACCTAAGCGGAAGAAGAGTCGGACCCTGTACTGGTGCTTCCCCCCTCCTGTACTATTGGGAGGATAACCTGGGAGATTGAGTCACTCGTCCATGAGGTGCAGCGAATGGAGCCTGACCTAGGTACTGGCCCACCTGGGCGGTTTTTAGTCCCGGTCTCTGTCAGATCTCTGGTTCTGCAGTAGGCACATACTGCCCATTTTTCCTGTCACCCTGGGGTCCACCGCACCACATTGTTCATTTGATTTTTTTTTGGGGGGGGGGGCACACACTAGCAAAGGACACCAGAGAGTATGTGACCTACTGCACCACCTGCGCTCAAAACAAGCTCTCCCACCAGCTTCCATCGGGATTACTTCACCCGTTACCCATGCCCGGCCGCCCGTGGTCTCATATCTCCCTTGACTTCGTCACTGGACTGCCCCATTCCGCAGGTAATACCACTATATTAACAATAACTGATCGATTCTCCAAACCACCTGGAGTGACCAGCTCACGTGGATCGAATATCCACTAATAACGCACCTGTAGCTTGTCACTGTTTCTGGACACTACTAAAGGCAGCAGCTCAGAGCCTCTCATCGCTGGAATATTGAATTACCACGTGATAATCCCGGTTTATAGATTTGTGTCCAATATCGTGTACCTTTAGTGATTGCTTCCCTTCCTGTCTTCAGATACCCAGATCCTTCCTGTTGGGGCGATCGTGGCTCAAGAGTTGGGAGTTCGCTTTGCAATTGGAAGGTTGCCGGTTTGAGCCCCGGCTTGGACAGTCTCGGTCGTTGTGTCCTTGGGCAAGACACTTCACCCGTTGCCTACTGGTGGTGGTCAGAGGGCCCGGTGGGGCCAATGCCCGGTATTGTATAGAGCTTTGGGGTCCTTAGGGACTAGTAAAGCTCTATACAAATTCAGACCATTTACCATTCCCTGCAGTTTGGAGGATTGAGCGTGAGTGTAAGCTGAGAGCGAGAGCGAGTGTGAGGAGCGGCTGAGACCCCACGAGTGTGGAGCACCCGTCCCTTTCCCCATCAACCTGTGGACCCGTTGGAGCCCTTCCCAAATCCCTCACTTTGTAAATAGCACTTAGTGTTCAATAAAGTTGAAGACTGTAAATGTGACCCGCTGCCTGCGCTTGAGTCCGACCCACTAGCCCTGACAGATTAGGCTTAAAACTTTCCTTTTTGCTGAAGTATATAGTTAGGGCTGGATCAGGTGACCCTGTGTAGGCTGCCGGGGGATTCCCATGATGCATTGAGTTTTTCCTTTCCAGTCTCTTTTTCACTCACAATGTGTTAGTAGACTTCTCTGCACTGAATCACACTTGTTATTAATCTCTGTCTCTCTCTAAGAGCATGTCTTTATCCTGTCTTCCTTCTCTCACCGGTCGCAGCAGATGGCCCCGACCCTCCCTGAGCCTGGTTCTCCCGGAGGTTAAAAGGGAGTTTTTCCTTCCCACCATCACCAAAGTGCTTGCTCATAGGGGGTCATATGATTGTTGGTTTTTCTCTGTATCTATTATTGTATGATCTACTCTACAATATAAAGCTCCTTGAGGCGACTGCTGTTGTGATTTGGCGATATAAAAAAAGAAAATTGAATTGAATTGAACTGAATTTATAAAGTTACACAACTGCACAGTTAATTCACGTTATGATTATATTTACAAAATACCATAGTTTGTCTTGTTTGTAGCATTTTATTTAGTTGTATTTTACAACTAAATAGTTGTACAAATCCTTAAAGGCCGGGTTGTGAAAATATTGTCTGACATTAAACCGGTCCGTGGGGATCAGGTTAATGTTTAATGTTGGGGACTTCTCGTGTAATGTATACGGCTGGTCAAGAAATGACCGTGCTAAGATCCTGTGGGACATCCTGATACAGACTACAGACAGATGGCTAAGGAAGTCCTTAGTAAAATTATTATTCAAAAGCACTTCAGTAATGACATTTAAGATTGCTCTTTTAGATGAAAAATGTTATGAGCCTGCATTTCAGTGCCTTAAATAACAGTCTTGGTGCAAACTGTCCTTTGATATTTATGTTTATTAATATGCTTGAGGATACATAAGGTACAACAGTAATATATAAAACTATATATACAATACAAAATCTCGTTGTTTTGCCTTTTACACTGAAGAGCTAATCACCACAAGAACATATTAGTCCTCTTATGAATAAATAAGAAAACAAGATATGAAATAATTCCACTGACTTGATACATTTGACGGTATAAGAAAATATGATGTCAAATTAATCACACCATCAATAACCAATAATAATTATTAAATGTAAGAAGCCCCTAGTCAAATATAAACAGTAAGCTATCTGTAAAGATAATGCATTCAATAACAAGCCAAAGTATGATCAATCAGTACAATTACAAGTGATTACTGAAATTATTTTCATGCATGTTCATACAAACACAGGATATCACTGTATTTGGCATGCCTTCATTTTCACTGCCACACCTGTCACACCTACTACAGCTCCCACTGCTCCTCCCACTGCAGTTCCAATTGGACCTGCCAGACTTCCTAAACCAGCTCCAACAGCAAATCCAACTGCAGCTCCAGAAGTAGTTGTAGCACTCGCCAGCAGAGCATTAAAGAACCTGTTATTTCTCTCTGCCTGACTTCTTGCTTCTGCAATCTTCATGCTCACATTTTCATTAAGAAGTCGTCTCATCTCATCTAGAATGGCTCTTTTAGCCTCTTTGAACATCTCATTGGTGAAGCAGCTTCCTCCATTTCTGTGAATCATTTGATGGATTTTTTCCAGCAGCTCTCTGACCTGAGAAGGATCCTTGTCTCTGTTGTTAAAAACATGATATCCTCCATAACACTGACGGACGAAGTCACGGACATCTTTACTCTGACCAATCAGTTCATTCATGGAAACTCCCTCCTCCATATCATCCCCATGGGTGAACAAGGTCATGGTGTAACATGCTGCCTCTTTCCCAAACATGTCCTGAAGCATTTTCACTGTTTTCTGTTCTTCTTTGGTGAACCTACTTGGCTGGATGACAACCAGGAACACATGAGGACCAGGAGCAGCAAAGGAGATGCATCTGACGATTTCTTTCCTTACTCCATCTTCAGTTAGCCTGGTGTCATACAGACCTGGAGTATCAACTACAGCCATGGTTTTATCTTCAAATTCTCCTATTTCCTTCTGACACTCTGATGTCAGAGAGGAAAAAGACATTTTGGATTCAAAAGCTTTTCTTCTTAAGATGGTGTTTCCTGTAGCACTCTTTCCAACTCCGGTTTTCCCAATGAGCACAATCCGAAAATTTACTTCATCTTTCTCCAGGTCCTGTTCCTATGGTTCTTGATCCTTTGGTTCTTGTTCCTCTGGTTCTTGTTCGTCTTTTACCTGCTTCTTTAATGCTGTTGGAGAATGTAACAAGGACGTTACTGACATTGTAAAATACAAATGACCAGTTTTATGATTGTGTATCAGCACGTCTTTTTAAGCATAATGCTGCTGTATATCAGACAAAGGAAAAACTGAATGATTTGTTTTATTTGCAGACATAACGCAGAGCTGACATACTGTGAACAAGCCATTGTAACTAGGATGAATCAGGGAGAAATGTACTTAATTAAAAACAAATTTGTGGTGCCTACTGACTGCCAGATAGCAGCTCCAGGTCACCCATCAGCATCTGCCATGCTCACCAGTGAGGTTTTATTTGTTTTATTCTGCCTGTCTTTAAACCACCTCTGTATCATGGTCCTGGGTTTTGGACCCTGAATCTTGTGTTACGGAGTTTGAATCTGTCAGAGATTACGATCACCTTGCGCATCTCCATCTGAAAGTGGGATAAAAGGGTACAACATCCTTTTTATGGATAAAGTCATAAAGACTCTGAATGTGAGTTTGCTAGCAGTTAATACTTAATACTAATCAGAATATAAATAGGTATAAGTTTAACCAATATAATGAATGAGAAATGTAGAGAGAATTAAAATCATTCTAAAGTGTGAATCTTTTGGCCCAGATTCTACAGGAAGGATTTTTTCTGCAGGCAGGATGATATACTTGTTAGCACATTTCCATCTCTATCTTTAACCACACTAACCTGCTGTACATCCTTTCCAGCTCAATCGATCTGCTAAGCCAGTCGATATAAGGCCTTATCTCCTTCCTTAGTGTCTAACTTCACATGCAGTTCACTATAAAGCTTTTCCTTTGCTACCTTTGCAGTACTGCTGTCTACTTTTTTCATTTACCTGACTATCCCACTTTTTCTATTATCCTCTTTACTTTACTTTACTTTACTTTCCTGTCCTGTCCTGTCCTGTCCTGTCCTCATTCCACCATCAAGACTCCCTGTCTTATTTTCTCTATCCTCAGTCTTTCCATCATAAAGCAGAAAAAACCACAGCAGTTATCTTCCTTTATCATTTATAGTCCCTATGTTCAAGGTCCCTATTTTCACCTCCAAACTCCCCATTTTGCTACACAGTGGATGTTTAACTGTACTATAACTAGCCTTGATGTTGATGTTAATATTCTACATGCAGAATAGAGAATGAAATATCACATCGAGCAATAAAAACATATACATTATGTTCTTCAAATATTGTAATACATGGTAGGAAACTAGAGGATTAACATGGCTTACAGCACTACAGGAGGGAGTCTGTTTCTCCTGTAAAACTGTTCCAGACAGTGTGAGGTACATGATGTTTGACTGTGAACTTCAACAAGCCTGAGCAAGCCTGGTAAAATGGTACGTACAACATTTACTGAAGTGTGGCTGAGTTATCTGGTGTTTTCCATTTCCCCGTTTACCCTTTTGTGTGTAGCTTTTGTCTCCCCTTAATTCCTTCTTGTGTTGTACTCTGTTATCTTCTGGTTTGGATTTTGTAACTGGTTGCTGTTTGGATTATCTGTTCACGTTAATGGATGTTTTTCTTTTGCTTTATTAACTCTGTGTCTGGGTCCACATTATAAAAACCATGACACTCTTAAGGTATATTGTGATCAATATTTATAACAGTTGGTCCCTGTGACCACTGCGACTTTGGCCCCTTAGAAATTTATAAAAAAATAACTAAAAAAAAAAAAACCCTTGCAAGGAACCTAGGAGTGATTTTCAACCATAATCTAACATTTGATAAATATATTAATGTTGTAATCAAAACCAGTTTCTTTCATCTTCAGCTGTTTTAGAGACTCTGAGAGAGCTATCCATGCCTCAACTACTGTAATAGTCTTTACTCTGGTGTTTGTCTGTCATCAGTTTGCCGTCTGCTGGTTCAAAATGCTGCACCACGGCTACTAATTGGAACACGCCAGGAAGACGACATATCTCCCATACTGGCATCATTACACTGGCTAAAAGTTAGTTTTCAAATTAATTTTTAGATTTTATTATTTAGTTTTTAAGGCTTTGTACAGGTTAGCACCTTCATTCCTTTCTGATCTTTTAAATGGGTACACTCCTGCAAGATCACTGAGGTCTGCAGATCAAATGTTCCTGGCTGTCCCGAGGTCCAGATTAAAGCACAGAGGAGATCGAGCCTTTGCTGTGAATGCTTCTAAACTGTGGAACAAACTGGCCCTTCACATCAGGACCTCCCCAACATTGGAGACTTTGAAAATCCACTGATTTTTAAATCAGAATGAGTTTGTACTAGTTTTAGTTGTCTTATTTCTTACTCAAATCTTCTCATTGTATGCTTCTTTTCTTAACTTTTAACATGTCTCCCTATGTTTTTATTTCTTTTGATTATCTTAAATGTACAGCACCTTGTTCAACATTTGTTGTTTTAAAGGTGCTACATAAATAAATTTGACTTTGACAAAAGAAAGGGGAAAAAAATGGCTCAAACCTTCCACCCACACTGTTTTTTGTGCCAACACTGAGTTTTTGAGAAACTGCCACATCTTTGCGTTCTATTTTATATCAGACAAAACCATCTGACATACAGTGGACATTTTATAAGCCAGTTACAGTGTGTGGCAATCGAACACACTATCCATTTGCTAATTGGAAAGCACTTATTCTAGGGTGTCTTTGTTTGTGTACTCTTCAGAGATTCAGAATACAAAGTTAATGCACACCTGTACTCGGTGTACATTAATATAGACTATTACTGTAGCACATCTCCAGATGCTATGTCACATTTCACACAGAAAAAAAGACATACAACATCTTACACTTGTCATTCTGACAGCAAAACCAAACAAAGTGCATTCAACTAGGCGAGGCTTGAGCTGAAAAGTGTACAGTGAACCTTAAATGTATTTACTTAAAGAGTATGATATCTACAAATGTACTTACCAACCAGAGCAACCTGTTCTTTTATATTGTCTTCCATGCTTTAATTTTTTTCCTCTTACAGGCAGATAGTATGTGAAGCGTCACTCTCGATGTTCTGCTGTTGAATAGTTTTGTGTCACGGCTGGGGAGCAGTCGTGTGGAGTATTGAAAAAGGATCCAAAATGCAGGTACTGGCTGGGGTGCGAGTGAGTGTTTATTTACAGCGGTGATAAGGTGACAAAAAACAGGAAGAGCAGAGCGGGGAGTAAACAAACCTAAACTGGGAAAAACTAAAGAACAAAACTTAAACCAGACACTCACAGGAGGAGGAGCAAAATGCACAAAGAGAGATGGCAGAGAGACGCAGAATGAATACCGGGTAACACAGAATCATGCAGACTGACATGGAATTAAACAGACGACGCGACAGAGAGCACAGGAACGCACAGGGCTTAAATACACAGGGAGTAATCAGGGAATGGGCCACAGGAGGGAGATACAGCTGGGAGAAATTAGGCTAACGAGACAGGGGAGAGGTAAAACTGCACACACTGACATGAGACATGAACGTTCAGAATAAAACAGGAAACTAACAGACAGAACCAGACAGGACACTGAACTTGACAGGCGGACTTATAAGTAGACACAATAACACCATGGACAGACAGAGGGAACACAGAGAAGTGGGAGCAGGCAGGCAAAGAACAGAAACCTAACAAATGGCAAAATCACAACAGAATACATACTCGGAATGAACAAAAGCATAAGGAAACACAAAACACCGAGTCCTCAGACTCAGGACCATGACATTTTGTTTGCATCTCACCTTTGTGCTATAGTCTGCTTCTACTCCCTTCCCCTTAAACATAGTTCCCTCCCCCTCTCCCATAGTTGGGCAGGGATATATGCACGACTCTCTGTAGTAAACTACACCAAAAGAAACTCAGTTAAAAATGTTTCGGTAAAACAAAACAAACAGCTGTTTAGATATTCTTCTACAAAACTGCAAAGACTACAGTTGAGATCTTCAGGTAATCGTGCTCTTGTGTATTAGAAATTATTTTCTAACACAAAGCTTGTGTTTGTTGTTCATAACAAATATCTCATTCAGTCAGGAGTTCTATATAGAGCTTGTCCAGAAATGTCCAACCTTTACAGTTTATAGAGTGCTAAAACAGAGTTTGCATATACGTGCTTTTGCTAACAGTAAATCATCTTTGTTCAAAGATATAGTCAAAATATAAGTCTAGTTAATATGATGAATGAGAAATGATTTCTGAGTAATGAAATGTAATGGGACCTGACCACCTCACGTTTTGCTGTGGTTTGATATCTGTTTGTGCTTCTGTGCTGGGGTGGTATGTACTAACCAAGGATGCAAACATGGCACAGCCCAGATCTTGTCTGAGGCCTTTAGTTCTTGAACAGGATAAGTAAGAAAATGTTCAGAGAAAGTCTGACTTTAACATTTATGATTTAAGTAATTAAATTGTACTGAGTATATTAGACTGACTAACAGAGATATGACGTGTAAAAGTGAGAAAAATTATTCCTATTTGACTAAAGAAAAACAAAAATGGGTAGGGGAGACCGGGGATAGTTGTAACGTGGGTCAGTTGTAACACTTCCAATTTCTCCAATCAGGGCTAAGTTTCAAATGATGTGATTCATCCTGTGCATGCCCAATTCAGTTCTGCTATCACATGTGAAAAATCAGCACATTTTGTCAAACACAGACAATTTAACACGAAAAAAAGTAATTTGTAGTTTTTCTACTTTATTTCAATTTCTAATAGCATTATCTGCTTTGCAGTTAAACTCATCAAACTTAAATTATGTTATTTGTATGTCTATGGGGATATATTCTGTGTAGGTCTTTAGTGCTAATGTTTTAGCCGTTGGCTGTAATGTTAGCTAGTTCATGGCTATAGGAGTCTGGGTCAGTTGCAACAACAACAGTCTGGGTTAGTTGTAACAATAATGCAGATGTTACAACTTACCAGCTATTACTTTAACTTATATTAAACAAGTTGGGGCAACAACATCAGCAGAGAGAGGTTCACTGGTCGCCTTTGTATATGCGGTTAATGCCATTGGCAACACAACCACTGTTTGTGTTCCCACACATACATTATGCAGACCACTGTGTCAGAGATGGACCAGTAGGAAGTATTGGTAGTGGAAATAAATCAGGATGGGTGCAAGAAACAGATTTCCTCATCTTTCTGAAGCACTTTGCAAACCACACCAAGGTCAGCCATGATAAAAAGTAATGGAATTGCGATGCTGGTGCACAGCTACATTTTTTCAGCTTCATTGTTATGTTCAAAAGTTGGTGCAAGAGTTGTAGGTTATAATGCCCACTGAGCCAATGAGGCCAAACTCAAGGAAGACCAACCAAAATTAATGAAATATTCAGTTGCAGAAAATTCCATCATTTGTCTTTTTTGGGGGGTTGGAATATGTTCAAAAGCTAGATTTCTGCATTCTGTCACACACACATAGCTACATAAATGGCTCTAAGTGCATTCATGTGTTGAATAAAAAAGATTACATGTTAATGTTTTGTCAGTACCCTTATTTCATTGTGTTACATTTCACCCCAGGATATGTTACAACTAACCCAGACTATGGGGTTAATTGTAACATTTCACTCTTTGTGTTTGAGACCATACCATGCAATGGGTAATTGTGCTGCAGAGAAAATAGCTGCACTATTTAATAGCAGAGACATGTAAATACTTTGCATTACATTTTGAATCCACTACCTTAAAAGAGCTCCAAGCTACCGACAGAAATGTCAAAAATGTTCCAACCATCCCCGGTCTCCCCTACAAATTATGAATCATGAGAATTCAACAAAAATGGCCACATCAGGCAACAAAAATCACGGTAAAATGTAAAGCACATTCTATGTACAACATGTGCCTGTATATAAAAAAAAAACAAAAAAAAACTTAAATTCTACAACTCACAGTTATTTCTTTTTTAGCTGTAGACAGTTGATGACAGAACAGATCAGAATTGTAATTTTCTCTGATTTGTCTAACCTGCAGAGTCTCTGTCAAGAAAAAAATGAAGATGTAAAATATATATTTCATTACACAGCACCAGTGTTGGGCAGTAACGGAATACATGTACCGGCTTTACGTATTTGAAATACAAAATATGAGTAACTGTATTCCATTAGTGTTGGGCGGATCGATCCAAATATCGATAGTATCTATCCCAAGTCGGCATCGGTATCGGATCGATTCTAGCCTGGTGAGATTGAGTTCTGCTCATTTACAACGCTGTGCTTTCGGCAAAGACGAAACCGCCAGGTCGCTGGACTCACCGCTCCTGTGTCAGCGAAGAGCAGGCACACTGCTCCCTCTCCCCCACTCTTATGTTTCGGTGTTGTGCTGTCACCTCAAGTGACTTGGACACTTTGGGTTTTTTTTAAGTTGTTTACATATTAATCATATTTTTACCAGTTGTTTTTGTTGTTGAGAATTTTAATTGTAATTTTTGAATTATAGTTTATCAACAGTATTTGTTTTAATTTGTTTACTGGTTTGCGTGCACTTAGGATTTTTCAAAAAAAAAAAAAAAACAAAGAAAAAAAAGATCGCCAGATCCGATGGCATTTTCATGCATCATTTATTCTTATAATAATCACACGATTGCTGTAACTGTCATGGGCTAAGTTTCCATTCAGCTTAAACACTCCCAAAAAACTCCAGGACACAGACAGTTCAATTCCAGGAGGTTTACTGGGCATTTGTGAAACTGTAAACACAATACAATGAAATATATGAAATATGAAATGTATTATCAATGCGATAAACTCAAAGCATCTGGCTAATTATCACAGCTTGCCAGCCTAGCCGCATAGCTTATATGAGACACAACAAAGCTAACTGAATAGCAGACAACAGTTCAAAACGCTTCGCCGCTTAATTGTACAAAATGAATTATACTCACAGACTTTGCCTTAGCAGAGGGAAAAAGGATTAAACCTGTAACTGTGGAGCTGACAACTGCGTGAGCCCACACACCAATATCCAGAGCCACACGGTAAATTTACTTCCTGACTCCCAGCGTGCACTGCTTCCATGTTGTCATGGTTACGAAAATAAACAAGTCACTCTAAACTGTGATAACAAGGTAGAAAACACATTTCTGGAGGCATAACAGTAACAGTACATTCAACGGCTGCAGCTCTCCTGCTGCCAGCCGTACACATCACCACCACCAAACCTGCAGCGGCATCGCAGAATATGCCCCACCACATACCCCCATCGCCCGCTTCACGCCGGGGACTCAAGCCCCGGAGCAGCGCAGCGGCGTGGAAACATCAGGCACAGAAGGGAGCCGGGGCTCACAGGCAGCTGGGCAGACGGCCGTGTAGCGTGCCGGCCTCAGTTGGAGGTGGCCGAAGCGGACAGCACGGCGCCCTCGGGCGTGGCATGACCCCCGCGCACCTTGACCTCCGTCTCCAGCTTGGCAGGTCCCGCTGGCGCGCCAGCCTCCGGCTCACCCCGAGCCGCGCGCTGTCCACCAGTAATCACACAGGTGCTGTGACAGTACATTCAACGGCTGCAGCTCTCCCGCTGCCAGCTGTACACATCAACACCAAAAACAACAAAAGCACAAGCAGCGCACAGGTTTTGAGCCGGCGAGGCGTGATTGTACATGCCATAAGGTGAGTCCATCTCATTGCAGACCACGAGCCGCCACAATAATAAAGCATTTTTAATTTAATTATAAATAAATTATTTCTCTTAATTATGTCCTGGGTTTTAACTATTTAATAATAAAAAGGGAAACATCACAAAAAAACACTTAAGGTCATGAAAATTAATTGCGACTTAGCAATTCAATGAGGCCTCCACCTTATTTATTGAAAAGTATCGGTATCAGTATTGGTATCAGCGATACTGGCCCGTATTTAATTGGTATCGGATCCATACCAAAATATGCAGTATCGCATACCACTATATTCCATTACAGTTACAGTTTAAATAGGTGGTAATCAGAATACAGTTACTTTGTTAAAAAATAAATAGAATACACAGCGGTCATTTCCTGTTTCATACATTAGGCTATGCCCTATCCAATTCCTTCTCCAATTCTGGTGATTAAACGCAGTCAGGTGCAGGTTTAGCTAAGTTGTATATGCATGAATTCATATATCGTATGACTGATAGCGGCCTTTATTTTTGGAGCAGCATTCAGTATCTCCTGTACAGTTCCACATGATTATGAACAGCCAAAAAGAAAACATATTACAGATATAAAAGCCTTCCCTAATGTTAGTGATCCTCCATTTGAATGAATGATAACAGCCTTCTGAATCGGCTAGCAGGTGTAGAAGGCTCTACTGGCCCATATCTATGGGGCTGATTTCCACTAATAACGCCCATTGAATGTCCTGATAAGATCCGATATGGAGTTCCTGTCCACTGTCTTCATGCTGTGCTATCAAATAAAGCATGAATATCAAAAATAACTTTTCAGGAAAACTCTGCCCAACATTAACAATTTATGAAAATCACATTGATGACTTGGTAAATATTTGGATTTGTGAGGATAACAACAGTTTAATCTTTGATTGCCTGCAGGTTGTTCACCTAACTGGACACGAGAATGAAGAGGCCATAAAAGAAAAACTGCAAGAGATCATCTCTGACCCGAGGAATGAAAGCAGATCAAGAAAAAAGTGTTTATTTTCTTTCGTTATCTGCATCTCTCAGGCAGATGAGGGTTCATCCAGGCACTACGGAGTCTCTATGTCCACTTCTGGTAAATAAGCTAGGGAAATCATGATTGCTGCCTCCTGCTATAATAGTTGGGATGAATGTGTAGCTGGTGCAGTGATGACATATTTTCCAGACAATACCAGGAATCCTAACATTGATGGAACCATCAACCTACCCAAGAACATGAGGTGTGAGTAGGGTTGCTACCTGTCCCTTAAAAAACGGAATCGTCCCATATTTAGAAACAAAAGTACACGTTCCGTATTGAGCTAATAAGGGACGCACTTTGTCCCGTAATACAGTGAGAATCAAAAGGAGTCTATAAATGTTAATGGAATTAACGCTTTGTTTGAAAACATAATTCCCAGCCCCTCTCCTGCTTTGTGACCAATGAGCTGACAGCACACTTATGACAATTCGAGTATGACAATTCAGATTACCATTTATCTCATTGGTCGAGGAAAGGTCACTTGCGGAGAAAATACCGGAAGACAACAGATGACCACAACAAGAAGCATGGCCAACAGGGAAACAAACACCGACACTGCGGTGCAAGTCTCGGACGACAGCACACCTAAAGCTGGGCAGACACTAAGCAATTTTCAAACTGCACGATTGACTCGCAGGGGTTATAAGTTCGTAGGTCACGATGCAGGGTCTCACACTATATCGCCTGATGCTCTGATGCGACCTGAGGGCTCACACTGTGCCTCCATAAAATGAAGGTTATAACAGAAAATCTGTCGCTCGCTCTCCCTCTCTGTCTTTCAGTCACACAGACACGCACACCACCACCATCAACTTTGCTAATGAGCGATTGATGTATGGGAGCTGGTCGTGAGGTGTTAATCGCTTCTCGTTACCCCACATATACTACACGACGCACGATGAAGGCCAAAATCAGGCCGATCACCAAATCGGTCGCACGACTCAAAAATCAGCTCAAAATGTGCCAGAAATCGCACAGTGTGAGCCCAGCATTAGACCAGCAATGTTTGTTCCCCTCCAAGAAAGAAAAAAAAGACTACAAAAGTAGTGGGAGGAATGGGAAAAGGAAAACACCTGGCTGGAAAAAGTGCACGATAACACCTATAAAGCACACTGCACTGTGTGCGTGCCGGCGCACTTCTTCCATAGGCATGCTTCTAATGGTGGGCACATGAAGAACATGAGGGGCGTGAAGCTCGGGGAACCCTTAACCAATTTTTGTCCACCAGGCCACGGCAGAACCAGATATGGTATTCAATTCAATTCAGTTTTATTTATATAGCGCCAAATCACAACAAAAGTCGCCTCAAGGCGCTTTAAATTGTACAGTAGATAGCACAATAATAAATACAGAGAAAAACCCAACAATCATATGACCCCCTATGAGCAAGCACTTTGGCGACAGTGGGAAGGAAAAACTCCCTTTTAACAGGAAGAAACCTCCGGCAGAACCAGGCTCAGGGAGGGGCGGCCATCTGCTGCGACTGGTTGGGGTGAAAGAAGGAAAACAGGATAAAGACATGCTGTGGAAGAGAGACAGAGATTAATAACAGATATGATTCAATGCAGAGGTCTATTAACACACAGTGAGTGAGAAAGGTGACTGGAAAGGAAAAACTCAATGCATCATGGGAATCCCCGGCAGCCTACGTCTATTGCAGCGTAACTAAGGGAGGATTCAGGGTCACCTGGTCCAGCACTAACTATATGCTTTAGCAAAAAGGAAAGTTTGAAGCCTAATCTTGAAAGTAGAGATAGTGTCTGTCTCCCGAATCCAAACTGGAAGCTGGTTCCACAGAAGAGGGGCCTGAAAACTGAAGGCTCTGCCTCCCATTCTACTTTTAAATACTCTAGGAACAACAAGTAGGCCTGCAGTGTGAGGGCGAAGTGCTCTAATAGGATGATATGGCACTACAAGGTCATTAAGATAAGATGGGGCCTGATTATTTAAGACCTTGTATGTGAGGAGCAGGATTTTGAATTCAATTCTGGATTTAACAGGAAGCCAATGAAGGGAAGCCAAAACAGGAGAAATCTGCTCTCTCTGAAGACTTTTCAGTGAGTTTTTAGGACATCCTGATAATAGTGAATTACAGTAGTCCAGCCTGGAAGTAATAAATGCATGAACTAGTTTTTCAGCATCACTCTGAGACAGGATATTTCTAATTTTAGAGATGTTGCGCAAATGGAAGAAAGCAGTCTTACATATTTGTTTAATATGTGCGTTAAAGGACATGTCCTGGTCAAAAATGACTCCAAGGTTCCTCACAGTGTTACTGGAGGCCAAGGTAATGCCATCCAGAGTAAGAATCTGCTTAGATACCATATTTCTAAGATTTTCAGGGCCGAGTACAATAACCTCAGTTTTATCTGAATTAAGGAGCAGAAAGTTAGCGGCCATCCAGGTCTTTATGTCTTTAAGACATTCCTGCAGTTTAACTAATTGGTGTGTGTTACCTGGCTTCATGGATAGATAGAGCTGCGTGTCATCTGCATAGCAGTGAAAAATTTATGCTATGTCTTCTAATGATGCTGCCTAAGGGAAGCATGTATAATGTAAATAGAATTGGTCCTAGCACTGAACCCTGTGGAACACCATAATTGACCTTAGTGTGTGAAGAGGACTCTCCATTTACATGAACAAATTGGAGTCTATTAGATAGATATGATACAAACCACTGCAGCACATTACCTGTAATACCTACAGCATGTTCTAATCGCTCTAATAGGATATTATGGTCAACAGTATCGAACGCTGCACTAAGGTCTAGCAGGACAAGCACGGAGATGAGTCCACTGTCAGAGGCCATAAGAAGATCATTTGTAACCTTCACTAAAGCTGTTTCTGTGCTGTGATGAGCTCTGAAACCTGACTGAAACTCTTCAAATAAGCCATTCCTCTGCAGATGATCTGTTAGCTGTTTGACAACAACTCTTTCAAGGATTTTTGATATGAAAGGAAGGTTGGAGATTGGCCTATAATTAGCTAAGACAGCTGGGTCTAGAGATGGCTTTTTAAGTAAAGGTTTAACTACAGCCAGCTTGAAGGCCTGTGGTACATAGCCGATTATTAGAGATAGGTTGATCATATTTAAGATTGAAGCATTAATTAATGGCAGGACTTCTTATAGCAGTTTTGTAGGAATGGAGTCTAAAAGACACGTTGATGGTTTGGAGGAATTAATTATTGAAGTTAACTCAGAAAGATCAATTGGAGAAAAAGAGTCTAACTTAACATCGATGGTACTAAAAGTAGCTGTAGATAATATTACATCTGTGGGATGATTATTGGTAATTTTTTCTCTAATGATAAAAATTTTATTTGTGAAGAAGTTCATGAAGTCATTACTAGTTAATGTTAAAGGGATTGTTGGCTTAACAGAGCTCTGACTTTTTGTCAGCCTGGCTACAGTGCTGAAGAGAAACCTGGGGTTGTTCTTATTTTCTTCAATCAGTGACGAATAGTAAGATGTTCTGGCTTTGCGGAGGGCTTTCTTATAAAGCAGCAAACTATTTCTCCAGGCTAAATAATGATCCTCTTTAGGTCGACACTTTAGGTCGCGGGCCAAACAAGATAAACATTTTTTTAAACATAAATATGAATAAAAACAGACAGGAATATTATTCCAGAAAAAAAATAAACTTAAAAAAATAAACTTTAACTTTAAATATTTTGCTCTTCATAAAACTTTATCCTCTCAAAATTATGCAAGTTAGAAATATGAACATGCTGCCAAAAACCCCAGAAAAAATAAATGAAAGCAAACACAAGGTTGGAGCCGCATGTAGACGGAGCATTGCTGCAGGAGTGGAACTAATAAACTGTGCGGGCCATTCAGTGTCGTAGTTTGCCTTGAGTGGATCATTACACTGCAGCTCCATCTGAATCCGCACAGGTGCAGTTCAGCAAAGTCCGCTGACTTGGTTCAACATTACTTGGCAACAGGTGAGGCAGGTTGCACTGGTGCATTTGTGACAGCTTCACTTGAAATGCCTTCACCGCATCATACATGTCCATGAACTGACACATTTCCTTCCTTGCTGAGCTCAAAAGCTTGATTGAGAATTTTTATCCCAACTCAGCCAACGGACCTCTGTATGATAAGGAATGTCGGCAAACTCTGAATCTATTTCCCACATAATAGACTGAAATTGACGGTGATTTAAACTTTTAGCTCAGATAAAATTTACGGTTTGCGTTACGGTGATCATTACATGCTCCATTTTTAGGACTTTACCGCACAGCCTTTCCTGGTGTATGATGCAGTGATATGCTGTTAACTCACCGGTACAGTTCTCCTCCTGCATCTTTACTCGCATCCTGCTGACTAGTCCGCTTTTTTTCACCGCACAACACCAGCGCTCCATCTGTTGTAAGTCCAACAAGTTTATCCCAGGGTAGTTTCATGTCGGTTACACTTTGACATACGTTTTAAAAAATGTCTTTTCCTGTCGTTGTCCCGTGCATCGATTTAATGTTCAATATTTCCTCTCCAGTGGCCATCTCACAAACCTGATCAGCAATCGTATTTCTCCTCAGGCTCACATTTGCCAAAATCTGTGTTTTGTCTGGACACAAGACGTCGCACACCTTCATCATGCAGCTCTTGTTGACAGATGTCTATGTGGTTTGTGTGTAACATATTATCAGCCATTCATTTACCTTCATTTATTTTGAAGGGTTTGTCTAAAGTCAGTTCTGTGACCTCAAACAATGGTTTCATGTTTATTCAGGTTTGCTTAATGAAGTTTAGACAATAATGATCAGACTGATGATCTGACAGTTTCCTTCTGGTCCCTCCTCTGAGGTCAGAGCCTGAAGATGTTTCAATCAGACACTCTGAAGCTCTTTGAGTGTGGAGAGAGTAAAACATGTGACATCAATGTCTCAAAGTCACAATAATAAGAAGAACGTTTCATCTTTATCAAAGTCACATCACATGTTACAAAGTGCTGTCCCACTGCTGTGTGCACCATATGAACATGTGACACCATCTCAGTGTTTAAGTGTTAGAGTGAACTCCTCATCCTCTCCTTCAGTCTGAACCAGGAAGTGATGTCAGCACAGATCAGAGTTTTTCCTCTTTAACTGAATGTTGTAGGTGAAACTTTTAGAGGACACCAGTCAGCTGCTCTGTGATTCTACAGCCTGTGATTCCAGTTTTTACAGATTCAAGAAGATCTGAGGCCGACTCAATGATCTGCTGTGAGAACACACTCACATGTGACAGAAACCCTCAGAGACACAAAGTAACATTTTAGTGTTTTGTAACAAAGTAACACACTGACACTGATCACAGCTTCACTTTCTCTGAAAGCAGCTTTGAGCAGCAATCAGCAGGATTCTGGTGAACAGCTGTTCAGGTTCAGGACGGAGCTCAGACGATCCTGGTCACACTGAGCAGTGACTGTTTGCTCATCTGGACTCTTTGTGTTGTTGTTTGATAGCATCACTGTGTCATATATCATGTACTTTATCTGCATTATACTTTTCTACATAGATCATAACGTGTGTGTGTACTTGTGAAGCAGCCCTGGATCAACGCATATAACTGATGTGCACATGTCCAACAGAAGAAGGTCGTCATCGTCTGTCCTGCTCCTTATTCTGTCATTATTGCTCCCAGAAATGTGTTATTATTTCAAACATGTGAAGCTGAACTCTGACACATAACATCAAACAGCTCAGCAACCAGTCACACATTCAAATGTAATGCAGCTCTTTGAGTGTTTGAACCTGCTGTTGTGTTGCTTTTGTGTGCTGGTGTCACTGATGGCTGCTGCTGCCGTGACAACAGACACACAACCACTGTCATGTTGTCTGATATACAGGAAGAGAGCTGAACAACACACAGTTTATTTTTTCAATACGACGTCACAATGATGCCAGAAAGTGTCACAAAATCACACACTGCATGAAAACATCTTAAAATCTGATGTTTTTACAGGTTATAGAAGCTAAAGATTTCCAGTTCTGCTCCAATCATGTGGGTAAAGATAATAAATAGAAAGGTCAAAGGTCAGGGTCACGTGAATGAGGACAAAGCTTTAGTTTCCATCTCCAAACTTTAAAGCAATATATTAGTCATTGGACATGAACACTCTCTTTGTTTGAGCTTTTTTTTTTTTTCAGTGCAACATTATGTGACTTCACACTGACACAAGGATTAATATACTGCACTAGATTTACATATTAACACTGTTGACATCAGCACAGGATCTATGAAACCTGATGATGTCATCAGGCTATTTAATGATTTGGGGATGAGACAAACTCCAGGCTTCATACCTGAACCGGCTAAATGACACTATTTGACTTTTTTATTACCACAGTAGATACCAAACATACGTTTGTACCAAAACTGAATTCAGTTAGCTGTTAGCTTGCTTTTCGTGTAATACATACTATTGGTCATTTTTATGAGTCCCATGATTTTTAATCAGTCTGGAAAAGGACTAAGATGGCAGTCACTGGACATAGTGGATTAATGAGCTAAAGACACGATTTATAGGCTTCATGGTCTGACTGTGTGGATGCTGAGGGGTGTAGCTGTCTGATATTCTGATTTTTCTGATTGTCTGTCACAGTCGACATTTTGTTGGAGATGATGTATTTGAATGTGAAATTACTTTAAAATTTTGACAAATTTGACAAAATATAGTTTAACATGAATTTTTGAATCCATATTCACAGACTGTGTCTTGTCAGATTACACATTTAAATTAATAGATGAGAGCAGTGAGTTCAGTTAAGTCCAAGTATAGAGTATTTAAGTCGGATTGACTGAGAAATGTCAGTGTGGACCATGATATTGATTTTTTTAACAGAAGCTCTGTAATTATATTCAATGTTTTCTTCTAATCTTTTGTTTATTTTTATTTTGAACATTAGCATGCATTCTATAGTAATGTCAAAGTATCTTACTGTATATTTTACAGTTTTGTACTGTCTTTCTAGGATATCATTAAATTTACATAAGTAGACTGTGATCTTACATGTCAAAGGTAAAATAACATAGCATCACTGTAAATATAGTAAAACACAATTTACTTGTTTTTTAAATATATGTTTTTGTACATATGCATATTTAGATTGTAAAAATACATCCAGAAATGTATCATAATTTCACAAATATTTGTCTGTTATGTGAGAGAATGATCTGTTAAATTCAAATGTAATACTATGGAAAAATATATAAAATGATTGAAAATCAGTGAGAATAATCAATAATTAAAGGAGTATTTGAATTATAATTTTGCTGAAAATTTCATGTCACCTAGGTCTGATTCAATAATTCAGAGGTAACAAGTGAAAATATAATTAATAGGAATAAAAAAAAACAAACATATAAAACATTGCACGGCCACGCTGTGCTAATTATATATATATATATATATAAATATAATTAATAGGAATAAAAACTAAAAAAAAAAAACCATATTGTGGCGTGTTGGGGGAACAGCTAGTTCTCTCCCATCGTGCCTTGGGACATGTGCTGCTGTTTAGATGTTCGTGTTTTATTGTTTATGGTTACGTTACTTTTAACTGTTATCTTGAATGTTGTGTTTACACCGTGGTGCAGAGTCACTGACAGTTGTTGTTTTGTAGAGAGAGTGCTGTACCATGAGTGACTTCTGTTGTGCTGTTGTTGAACCTTGAGGCACATGGAAACACTGCAAAGTGTTTAAATGGTAAATGGTAAATGGCCTGTATTTATATAGCGCCCTTATGGTCCCTAAGGACCCCAAAGCGCTTTACATATCCAGTCATTCACCCATTCACGCACACATTCACACACTGGTGATGGCAAGCTACAGTGTAGCCACAGCCACCCTGGGGCGCACTGACAGAGGCGAGGCTGCCGGACACTGGCGCTACCGGGCCCTCTGACCACCACCAGTAGGAAACGGGTGAAGTGTCTTGCCCAAGGACACAACGACCGAGACTGTCCGAGCCGGGGCTCGAACCGGTAACCTTCCGATTACAAGGTGAACTCCAAACTCTTGAGCCACGATCGCCCCATATAGAGCAAATAAAGAGCCCCAAATAAAGAGCTCCCCCTACCAGCTTGGGGTTGGATAACAAGCTCAATTTCTCTCTGTGAGCTTCTTTGTTAAAATTTGTTTGTATGCCACAATGTAAAACATTGCATGGCCACGCTGTGCTAATTATATATTTTCAAAAATAAATGTAGAGGTAGGAATTGCAATTAATATAAATCTCAAAGTATTCACAACATTCCTGAACAGAAATAGGCCTCTGCACCTGGGGTGAGGGTGTGGCCATGAAAACAATGTGACATGCCATTGGATGTTGGGACACATAATAACATGACGCTAAGCATCGGCCAATGAATGTGAACTAACAACAACAAGGTCGCGGGTATAGCTGCACTGTAGGAAAAAATCGTGCATTTTACAGTTTTGTTCTGTTCTTCTAGAATATCATTAAAGTTACGTAAATAGACTTTGACTTCACATTTCAAATGTAAATTAACGTCAAATCACTGTAATGTAATGAAACATAATTGTCATGATCATTAAATGTATCTGTCTGTACATGTGCATATTTAGATTGTTAACATACATTCACAAATGTATCATGATTCCACAAATATCTGTCCGTTATTTGAAAGTTCAGTTCCAGAAGGCCGTTAAGATGATAGGGGGAAGGAGCCATTCTTAGTCGCCCAGTAGGTCCCCACTCAAACTGAATGACAGCACTATGTAGATTCATTTTATCCTTTTCTCTGTTTATCAGAATATGTAAACTACATAATGCATCTAAGAGGACAGGGCAAACCTCAACTTGACCGGACAAAGTTTGTAGAAAAACTAGTTCCTGGGTGCAAATGAAATCTAAAATGTCCACACACTACTACGGCTGGTGGGCTGGACTGGAGCCATCCAATGGTTGCTGTAGAAATGTTTAGCTTATTTTAGAGTTTAGACATGTAGGAACGTTTAGTTTGCTTTAGAGTTTAGAAATGTGTTAAGATAGAATGTAGAATTATGGTAGAGACACTGACACTGCCCTGGATATGAATAAAGGCCTGACTGTGTCATGAACTTAGGAGTAGATCTTAGGAGACCCTCCCCAGTTGAACTGTGAAAGTAAGACAAAGAGGAGTTTATGCTGAGTGGAAATTCCCCAGAGGATACCTGTGTGGGGGTCTCAACATTTAACTTGATAACTGTGGTCTGGAGGGGAGATGGTATTTATGGCCCCTAGGAAGAGACACATACCCACAGTGTTTTAACTGATATACTCACACATCCACATGCACACTCACTCACGTGCACTCACATAGACACGCGGTGCAGCGCACACACAGGCACTCACGTGCTTGTGCATACACACACACATACAGAGTTTCCAGCACACCATGGGGGATTTATGATGGGGTTGCCTCTATAAAGCTGGCTGTGACAGACAAAGGGGTTGAGATCTGCAGAGAAAGTCCGGGGTTCTGTACATCTCCCTTCTAGAAGGTATAATCAATAAGTGTGTATGAATAAAGGTATTGTTAATTGACTACTGAGTCCCGGTGTTCTTTCTGGAAGCCTGACGAATATACGAACCGGGGTGAAACTGCTTTTCGTAACATTGCAAACCAAAGACGCATAAATTAAGAAAACTGGAGAGCAGCCAGTCTTTAAATAGTGACACCATAATATTTGAAACTGTCTTTGGAGAAGTTAGGACTCTTATAATATTGAATTAATGAGGAATAATCTGGATTTATGGCAGAAACATATTTAATAACAGTCATTTGGTTGGACATGACTGATTGTGTCTTCAATTTGGATTGAAGATTGTTTTATATTATTTTTAAAATTCATCAGCGTCTTATATAAACATGGGATTTTACGATAAGTTTGCACATAGAGATTAGACAAAGTTTTCCTTTAGGCCTGTTTTTGTTTTCCCTTTATGTCACAAATTATGGCAATGAAGTTTAAAAACCGAGTAATTAAATGGCATCACTGCATTGGTTAAATCATTTAAATCATCACAACTGAAACGTGTGTTTGTATCATCGTGTTAGATGATTGTAATGGCTTCAATGTTTTCTTTATTAAACGGGCTCAGATAAAAATCTCTGTTTCACACCTCTGAGTGGAACAGAAAACTGTGATCAGACCATGAACACGGTCCACTGAGTGAGCGATCAGTGCTGCCCTGCTGTCACATAGAAAGTAATGACAGATGTTTTGAGCCCTTTAAGGACACTTTCTGTAAGTCTGCATTTCAGGCCTGAAGCATAATGGAGGCAGCAGCATCTTACAGTCCTGTTCCTGGTCCTATAAAATCTAAGAAAGATAACCAGCCTCCACCCGTCACACCAGAAACTTAACAAATATAATATTTTCTTTTTCCTCCTGTGATGTTAAAGGTCAGAAAAAACCCCATCAAGCGCTCTTGGACAAACTGAAGCTGCTCTGCTGCCACCTGCTGGACCTTTACACACAGCACCTCTCAGACAGGAAACCATTCTTACACACACACACACACACACACACACACACACACACACACACACACTTTATTTTTAAAAGAGAAGAAAATACAAAAAAACTGTTGTTGGAAGAGAAGAAACTGTTTGAATATTTTTGTGAATTTTACCCTGAACTGATACTGTCTGATACTCATCTTAAGCTCCAATAATACATCATCATAGAATAGAATAGAATAGAATAGAATTCAACTTTATTGTCATTGCACATGTCACAGGTACAGGGCAACGAAATGCAGTTTGCATCCATCCAGAAAGTGCTTTAGTCGTGATATAGATATGTTACAATATAAATTAGCAATAATATAGATGTGTAAGTTTATTACAGAAATGGGTCTATTATGGTATGTTATAATGTACACGGTGTGAAGTATGTTATGAATATTCTATAACTATAAGTATGTACAGGCTGTAGTGAGTACAAGCTATGTACAGGCTATGAACAGGATATAAATATGAAATAAAAACTATACAGAAATCTGAGATATACAGTTATACAGAAATGTGAACTATGTAAGTTATAAACAGTTGTGGGATTAAAAATTATCATATGTACAGAATGATATTCACACAGAACTATACAGTAGTGCAGTTAGGATAATTGTGATAGTGATAAAGTGCTAGTGGTTGTGGGTGTGTGTATGTTCAGTCCATGAGTTTAACGTGGGTCAGATGTCAGGAGGCAGAGTTCAGGAGTCTGACAGCTGCGGGGAAGAAGCTGTTCCGGTACCTGGTGGTCTTAGTCCGGAGGCTCCTGTAGCGCCTCCCAGAGGGCAGGAGGGTGAAGAGTCTATGTGATGGATGACTGGGGTCTCTGATGATTTTCCCAGCCCTTTTCAGACACCGCTTCCTGTAGATGTCCTTTATGGCAGGAAGTGGTGCTCTGGCGATGCGCTGGGCAGTTTTCACGACCCTCTGCAATGCCTTCCGGTCCGAGGCGGAGCAGTTCCCGTACCAGACTGTTATACAGTTGGTCAGGATGCTCTCGATGGTGCAGCGGTAGAAGTTCACCAGGATGTCTGAGGACAGGTGGTTCTTCCTCAGAGTCCTCAAGAAGAAGAGGCGCTGGTGAGCCTTCTTGACCAGCTTGGAGCAGTTGGTCGTCCAGATGAGATCCTCGGAGATGTGGACTCCCAGGAACTTGAAGCTGCTAACACGCTCCACAGCTGTCCCCTTAATGTGGATGGGTGGATGTGGGTCAGCATTCCTCCTGTAGTCCACGATGAGCTCCTTAGTCTTCTCGGTGTTAAGCAGCAGGTTGTTTGTGTCGCACCACTCAGCCAGACGATCCACCTCCTCCCTGTAGGCAGTCTCATCTTTGTCACTGATGAGGCCAATCACCGTGGTGTCATCTGCAAACTTAATGATGGTGTTAGAACCATCAGCAGGTCTGCAGTCGTGGGTGAAGAGGGAGTAGAGGAAAGGGCTCATCACACAGCCCTGTGGTACACCGGTGTTCATTGTGATTGTAGATGAGCAGCGGTTATCCAGTCGGACATGTTGGGGGCGGTTGGTCAGGAAGTCCAGTAACCATTTGCAGTACTAATGTACACGGTGTGAAGTATGTTGTGAATATTCTATAACTATAAGTATGTACAGGCTGTAGTGAGTACAAGCTATGTACAGGCTATGAACAGGATATAAATATGAAGTAAAAACTATACAGAAATCTGAGATATACAGTTATACAGAAATGTGAACTATGTAAGTTATAAACAGTTGTGGGATTAAAAATTATCATATGTACAGAATGATATTCACACAGAACTATACAGTAGTGCAGTTAGGATAATTGTGATAGTGATAAAGTGCTAGTGGTTGTGGGTGTGTGTATGTTCAGTCCATGAGTTTAACGTGGGTCAGATGTCAGGAGTCAGAGTTCAGGAGTCTGACAGCTGTGGGGAAGAAGCTGTTCCGGTACCTGGTGGTCTTAGTCCGGAGGCTCCTGTAGCGCCTCCCAGAGGGCAGGAGGGTGAAGAGTCCATGTGATGGGTGACTGGGGTCTCTGATGATTTTCCCAGCCCTTTTCAGACACCGCTTCCTGTAGATGTCCTTTATGGCAGGAAGTGGTGCTCCGGCGATGCGCTGGGCAGTTTTCACGACCCGATCATGGATATTTTATTAGATTTTCTTAACATCTATTTCATATCCATATCATCTTGAATGACTCTTTGGTCATAAGTGGAGCTGGAAAAATAGTCTGATTTTGATTTTTGACTCTAAATAAAGCTCAGGTTTCCCTCCCTCTGATCTCTGTAATCGTCTTTCATAAATCATAACACATCCTTCCTCACATGAAACACACAAGTGGTTTTTCTTCTCTTGTTCTTTCTTTTTTATTATTAGCTTGTAATTCACTGATGAGAGATATCAGATCCTCTGAATAAAGTGATTTATGCTTCTACTTGTTAGACTGAGTGACTGAGTTCATGTGTTTATTGCAGTCTGCTCACAGAGGTTACTGTTTTTTTATGTGCGCTCATTTTTTTTTTTTTTACGTGCTCTGGAATAGATGCACAAAAATAACACCATAGATATCTGCCAAATTAAATTTAAAATGTTTAGAAGACAGACTACAAAATGCAAATCTTACTTCAGCTCACACATCCTAACCCTGTCTGATGTCATAGAGACATCAGAGTGTTTTTCATAAACTTTAATTATGTTTATGGGGCTGAAATAACAGTACGGAGGAAAATGGCACTCAATACATTTCTGCATGCAAAACAGCGTTTACAGATTACTGGAGCTTTCCTTTTGGCAAGGTCAGCATGATACAGAGGAGTAGAGTTTTAAAAATGTCCTACTGCAGGTAGAAATGAGCACATTAGAGAATGTGTATAATGTGTATAAGTCTGGATTTATGGCAGAAACATATTTAATAATTTGGTTGGATATGAGAGATTAGGATGAATATACACTAGATAAAAGTCCCCAAGCCAGTTCATGACAGGTTATATTAGCAAGAGTCAAAGCAGAGACACAAAAGGTGACAATAATAACAAAAGAGTAACAGATTGAATGCATTTCATATTTTTCTGTATCACTTTGTAAGTTCTGTATAGGAAAGCAGTGGTTGAATGAGTTGACTAAAAGGCTTAAAGCAATAATAACGATTTTAAAAATCAGCAAAGTTACATTTTTTCTGTATTTGTTGTAATTTTAATGCACAATTAGCCATAAATAAAAGAAAACATACAATGAATTAACATGAAACTCAGGGAAAACTTTGCATTTGGGACGTTGCTTTTATTTTAATGAGTTTCACATTTGGAACTTTAAGTCTGTCGATATCTTTCCAAATACACAACAGGTATGCTGTACTTCATCTTTGAGGGAGGAATGGTGGTCTGTTGTGGTGGCTTCATGCTTGTGTGAAACACAAGCATCACAGCTGCCTCAAGAAGTTTACATCTTAAGGAACACTGACATTGCAGACAGCTCATTAAGAAAGGTTTGTAGTGTTTTCTTTACTATCAGTCTGTTACAGATGTAGGACAGTTATTTGTGGCCATGGTGAATTTTTCCCCCGGAGCTTAGAATAAAATCTATAATTCCTGCTTACTGACTCTGTGAAATATGGTCAAACACGGTTGAACACCCATTACGTTAAGGTGATTTGCAGTAAATGTAGTTTACTGAATAAACTGTAAAGTTCCTATATAGAAATGTCATAATGTGCATCAGCAGACATTCATATCTGTAGTTAACTCAAGGTGAACATACACAGAGTGGGTTGAACTAACTAGAACCACAAGCTTGATATTCAGTTATACTCTGTCTGTATCCTTTTCTGTTGCATTAGAACAAAAGAGGCAAAGTAATCCTGGTCACCTCAACCCTCCTAACCCCAACCTCTGACCACGAGGTGTGGGACTTTTTTTTACCCCAAAAGTCTGTTTTTTCTTTCTCCAACTCTAATGTGATTAGTACCTATGATGACTTTAACCTCAGAGAGGCTTTAAACTTCACTGAAAGTTTAACAGGAGTGAGCTCGGTGCTCATTCAGGAGATGTTATTGAGAAGGAAGTACAGTTTGAGTTTATAAGTTTGTAGTTTATCAGACACTACAACACTTCAGCTCTGGATTTAATGAACCTCTGAACATCCAGCAGGTCACCAGTGACCCACTGAGGGGGAATTTTAGCCTCATGCTAAACATGCAAAGTGTCAGAACCTACAAGATGTTAGCTTCCACAGAACAACAACATGTGCTGATAATAAGTGAACATAATGTGTGAGAGAAAGCAGCCTCTCATTATAAGACACTGTGAGTCTCTTAGCGGCAGATTTAGAGAAAATTTCTTAAAAAAACACTTGCAGGTGATTCAAATATAGTAAGAATACACATGTGTAAATATAGTCTATAACTATTCTTTTCTGTAGCCCACATAATTAAGCACATAGTTAAATCCACACAGACTCTATCTAACCTTGTGTCACTTTCACACACATTATTATCAATATATAACCTTCACTTTCTCACAGTAAATCTCACCTGCAGAGACAAACACAAAGACTGTGAAACACAGGAAACTGTAGCAGAGTGACGCAGTTTCTGCAGACATTTCTGTGTTTCTGTGTTAAAATCAGAATCTGAGCTTCAGAAGAGACTGAGATGAACTTTGAGGTTCAAATGAAGCTGAAAGTCCCTGAGTGAGAGAGCAGGTCTGTAACTCCACACACAGTCAGAGAGAGAGAGACTGGGTGGGCTGGGCTGGAGCCATCCAATGGCTGCAAACTAAAGACACATAAATGAAGAAAACTGGAGAGCGGCCAGCCTTTAAATAGTGACACCAAATTATTGGACCTCTCTTTGCTAAGAGGTGAGGACTCTTATTATATTGAATTACTGAGGAATAATCTGGATTTATGGCAGAAACATATTTAATAACAGTCATTTGGTTGGACATGACGGATTATAATGAATAAACACTGGATAAAAGATTTTGTGTCTTTTGTTGTTCAGTAATTTGAATTTGGAAATTTAATATTATTTTTAAGAGTCATCAGCGCTTTATATAAACATGAGATTATAAGTGAAGTTTGGACATTAGAGATTAGACAAAGTTTTCCATTCAGCCTGTTTTTTTCTGGATGTCACAAATTATGGGAATGAATATTAATAAAAAAGAGTAATTAAAGGGCATCCCTGCATTGGTTAAATCATTTAAATCATCACAACTGAAACGTGTGTTTGTGTCATCCATCTTAGATGATTGTAATGGCTTTTTTATTTGTTTTCTTTTTTAAACGGGCTTAGAAAAAAATCTCTGTTTCACACCTCTGAGTGGAAAGCAACCACCCTCCACCCCTCACACTGGTACAGTAACCCCACTGTCTCCCCAGCAGCCCTCATCATCTGGAATGACATCCTACCTGGTGCAAAACTGGCCGCCAACCCAACCTGTGACCATGAGCTGTGGGACTTTTTTACCGCAAACAGTTTTGCTTCTCCAAATTAGAGAACTGGATTAGTACCTATGATGACTTTGACCTCAGAGAGGCTTTAAGCTTCACTGACAGTTTAACAGGAGTGAACTCTGTGCTCATTCAGGAACATTCAGTTTATGAATTTGTAGTTTATCAGACATTACAACACTCAAGTCTGTGTTTTAATCTTATATTACTGAGTGAGATAACATGAATGTTTCCAAGGGGAAGGAACAACGACAGGATCCAAGAAACATAAATAATTATAAAAATCTGTGAAGTTACTGAAGACATAAAACATCTGCATGACAATAAATTAAGTAACTGGTTTCCATTAAGTAGTTCTGCATCATCAGAGTCTAATTCAGTGATAAATAGACATAAAATCTGTAACATGTGGATGTCCTCTGGTCTGAGTTGCTGGAGGACCAGTTAGAGACCAGCAGCTGGACGTCAGTGGTTGGACTGGTGGACTACTTCAGTGAAGAGTAGACGACGTCTGGCTCTGGTTTAAAGTCTGAACACAAACACACACAGTTCAAACAACAGGAAACATGATTACAAGCTTTGTAGTTCAATCAAGACCTCCAATCTCCACCTCTCTGCATCACACACAGTCCCAGTTCAGACTTTACTGGGAACCAGTTTAGATACAAATCAGAGCTTCCATACTGCTCACACTTTAACTGCTTCTTCAAACCTGGAGCCCACAGTTCCCTCTGTGTTCCGTCTGTAGTTTCTCGCCTCTCAGTGTCTTACTTCATTTATGCTGCTGTTTGTGTCGATCTTCATTCCTGTGTTACTTTGTCAGTGAGGGTGTTTCAGTCTCTGACTGAAAGAGCTGCTCAGCACCCTCACAGACTCATGCAGAGGGTGATGTGTGTTGTTCATGATGTAATACTGAGTGCATACGTGTGTTCTCACTATAGCAAGAGTAAGTATACAGGGAGTGCAGAATTATTAGGCAAGTTGTATTTTTGAGGAATAATTTTATTATTGAACAACAACCATGTTCTCAATGAACCCAAAAAACTCATTAATATCAAAGCTGAATGTTTTTGGAAGTAGTTTATAGTTTGTTTTTAGTTTTAGCTATTTTAGGGGGATATCTGTGTGTGCAGGTGACTATTACTGTGCATAATTATTAGGCAACTTAACAAAAACAAATATATACCCATTTCAATTATTTATTTTTACCAGTGAAACCAATATAACATCTCCACATTCACAAATATACATTTCTGACATTCAAAAACAAAACAAAAACAAATCAGCGACCAATATAGCCACCTTTCTTTGCAAGGACACTCAAAAGCCTGCCATCCATGGATTCTGTCAGTGTTTTGATCTGTTCACCATCAACATTGCGTGCAGCAGCAACCACAGCCTCCCAGACACTGTTCAGAGAGGTGTACTGTTTTCCCTCCTTGTAAATCTCACATTTGATGATGGACCACAGGTTCTCAATGGGGTTCAGATCAGGTGAACAAGGAGGCCATGTCATTAGTTTTTCTTCTTTTATACCCTTTCTTGTCAGCCACGCTGTGGAGTACTTGGACGCGTGTGATGGAGCATTGTCCTGCATGAAAATCATGTTTTTCTTGAAGGATGCAGACTTCTTCCTGTACCACTGCTTGAAGAAGGTGTCTTCCAGAAACTGGCAGTAGGACTGGGAGTTGAGCTTGACTCCATCCTCAACCCGAAAAGGCCCCACAAGCTCATCTTTGATGATACCAGCCCAAACCAGTACTCCACCTCCACCTTGCTGGCGTCTGAGTGGGACTGGAGCTCTCTGCCCTTTACCAATCCAGCCACGGGCCCATCCATCTGGCCCATAAAGACTCACTCTCATTTCATCAGTCCATAAAACCTTAGAAAAATCAGTCTTGCGATATTTCTTGGCCCAGTCTTGACGTTTCAGCTTGTGTGTCTTGTTCAGTGGTGGTCGTCTTTCAGCCTTTCTTACCTTGGCCATGTCTCTGAGTATTGCACACCTTGTGCTTTTGGGCACTCCAGTGATGTTGCAGCTCTGAAATATGGGCAAACTGGTGGCAAGTGGCATCTTGGCAGCTGTACGCTTGACTTTTCTCAGTTCATGGGCAGTTATTTTGCGCCTTGGTTTTTCCACACGCTTCTTGCGACCCTGTTGACTATTTTGAATGAAACGCTTGATTGTTCGATGATCACGCTTCAGAAGCTTTGCAATTTTAAGACTGCTGCATCCCTCTGCAAGATATCTCACTATTTTTGACTTTTCTGAGCCTGTCAAGTCCTTCTTTTGACCCATTTTGCCAAAGGAAAGGAAGTTGCCTAATAATTATGCACACCTGAAATAGGGTGTTGATGTCATTAGACCACACCCCTTCTCATTACAGAGATGCACATCACCTAATATGCTTAATTGGTAGTGGGCTTTCGAGCCTATACAGCTTGGAGTAAGACAACATGCATGAAGAGGATGATGTGGACAAAATACTCATTTGCCTAATAATTCTGCACTCCCTGTAGATACATGTAGCACAATATGTACCTGGATGGTCTGCTGATAACCAGCAGTAATGACACATGTATGTTCTGTAGTTATTCAGTTGTAGTCAACTGGACTGTCAGACATCTTGCTAATATGTTTCAATTCATCTTAAAGTCCTAGCAAAACATTTATGGACCGTATCCTACTGAAGACCAGTAACATTTTGCTCTCTGGTTACAGAAACATTGCTCTGTCTTTTTCTCTCAAGCTCAGAGGTTTTACTTTGTAGGTGAACTGTTGTGTGCAGTTTTAGAAAAACAAATAAGAAAAAAGCTACTGTTTCTTGCAGGTTCAATCAAAAATAGACCCTGCACTATTGTAGGTGTCATTCTGTTGCACGTCAACTTCAGCTGCCTGCCTGATGGACCCGCAGGGTTATAAGCAGAGTCACAATTATATGTTGGACCATTTCCTGTATTTGAAGCAACACCACGCTGTTGAAGTTCATGCACTATAACTTGTGTTTTCACTGTACAAGTTTATTTTTGTTGACTCCGATTGTGAAGATTTGTGTTCTGTGTTCATTTCCAGCTCTTTATTTTTATTCTTGGACTTGACTAGAGTATCTCTGCATGATTCACAGTTCAGGGTAATATTTCATTAGCTTACACTGAGCTTTGTTGGAGCCCCTTAGTTCATCCTGTCTAAAACAATCTGTATTAGCTCCTCTCCCTTTAAGGCAACTTTCTACTGACTGGCTGCCAATCACTAATAAAAGGTTGAAATAACAAGTGGCTGGAGCATATGTAGCTGAGACCATATTAGGTATCTATGATATCATACAAACCCAAGAGTAGAAAAATCGTTTTATGTTTAGAGCAATCTGCAGCCTGCACTTTTGGTTCTCATGGATTACTTTATTTAAACTTTTGGGATATTGGTGTTTTGCTTGTTATTTGAAACTCTGGTCATGTGTAAATTGAATATCCACTTTTGCAAAAACTAAAAAAAGAAGAGGAAATGTTCCTTAAACAACAAACCTACTATTTTTAGCTTGATGAGCTTGATGTGGTTATCTTAGCTTAGCTTAGCATGATGACAGTAAACAGGGTGAACAGCCCAGCTGTACCTGAGCTTTCTTGTCCTGATGGTTGTTTGTCCATTACTGACATCGTCAGAGCTCACTGCTGGGTAGACCACAGTTGTATCAGTCTCTGCAATATTAAGCATATAAAATTACTGAAACTACAGAAACACCACTGACATATTAAACTATTAGACTCAACAGCTTCAAAGTAATTGACAAGATTAGGTGATTAAGCGCTTTTTATAATCTGCAGCATTTTTCAGCTTTCCTTTGTTAACACCTCTGCTGTGAAACTCTTAATGATCAGAAATAACTGACGGCTCATTCTGTGAAAAACAACTGTGGATGACCACAAGGCTGCTATATTCTAATAATACAAACGCACACACTGTACCACAAAGCACAAAGCAAAAGTGTTCTCATGACTTGAACACTATCATTAGCCAAACCAGAACATCTTGTGGTGAGACATCTAAACCTGAACCTGGTTCACACTAACTGGGGTCATCCACAGGAAGTAGCTGCTGTGGTTTTACATGCAAGTTTAGAAATGGTTCAAATGTTCGAGAGGCTGAAAACACAGCCAAATATCTATGGCAGGGGTCCCCAATCCCAGTCCATGAGGGCCGGTGTCCCTGCAGGTTTTAGATGTGTCCTTGATCCATCACAGCTGATTTAAATGGATAAATTACCTTCTCAACATGTCTTGAAGTTCTCCAGAGGCCTGGTGATGAACTAATCATGTGATTCAGGTGTGTTGACCCAGGGTGAGATCTAAAACCTGCAGGGACCCCTGATCTATGGTCTGTTCAAACTGTGACTTTATTGGCTTCACACTAAAGAAAAAAAAATTGTCTTCTCAAGAACTTTCACAGGCACAACTTTGTTCTGAGAAGTTGGAATGATCTGCTTGCAGTCCTGACCTCAACCTCACTGAACACTTGTGGTATCAACTTGTGAGCACTAGTCATGCCATCATGACCAACGCAACCACATACAATCTACATAGTTGACTCTGCTGCTCAACTCACAAATTTTCCTTACAAATCTTGTGCAATTTAAGAGAAAAAACAGACAAACAGTATAAGATTTATTGTCAAGAAGCAAAAAACTTAGCGTTACAACAAAGAAATCAAAGAGAAAGTTCCTTACTAATGTCCTATTTCTGAAACATCCTCACCTCTACTTTGCAGCGTTCCTACACTCATAGTTTTGCAATTATATTTAAAATTTTAAATGTCAACCTCAACCCCTGTGATGGAAACACATTACTACCTTTGCTTTTTCTGATTGGCTGTTTTTGATGATCTAATAATTGGATGTACATGCTGCTTCTTCCATACGCATTATGTATTTTTCCACAGTGACATCATGATGAAATCCAACCTACTAAAAGTAACTCAAAGTGACTTCCTTAAGAGAGACTGAAAAGAATGTATTGAGTGTGAGGGAGCTGGATGAGCAGACCTTTACTCATGTTTACTCATGTAGTCAAGTTTAAAACTCAGGTTCTGTTTTGTATTTAAAATACCAACAAGCTCAAACATTTAGAAATACTAAGAGTCAGATCAGCAGGAGTAGACAACGTGGAAATGTCTGCAGTAACTTTGTCGCTCTTCTCGACTTTCCTGTTTATCTGCATCTTCGTGTTTGGCTCTGCAGGTAAGATTTAAAAACAAATCAGTGTTTCTTTCTTAGATAAAGAGTAAGAACAGTCAAATTGATTTCATGTTGATTCTGCATGTCTGTGTATTTTCAAGCAGCATGAGGACTGGTCTCCCATGTGAGCTGTAACACTTTAACTGCTTTCCAGTTTCCAGCACAGAGACAAAGAAGTGTAATGTGTGTGTCAGTGTGATGTGTTGTAGTGTCAGGAGTCAGTATACAGCTACAAAGCTTTTTGTTCAGTGTATACAAACAGCTGTAGCTCCATAAAGGCAGCATGCAGAGACTCACAGTGTCTTATAATGAGAGGCTGCTTTCTCTCACTGATTATCAGAACATGTTTCTGTCATATCATAAATATTCAACTCAATATTGAATTATGCAGGAACTTAATTCAGGATCTAATCTGTAAACAATATATATAATATATAAATTAAAAAAATGTATTCAATTTCATTTTATTTATATCACGACAAACCACAACATCAGTCGCTTTAAAGGGCTTTGTGTTGTGTTAAATTCTCCCAATTCTTTTGATCTTTGGGCTGAAGGAAGGACAATACTCGGTGTATAAATGCTCAATCAACAATTATTTTATTGCATACAATTCAACACTTTTGAGCACAAACCATCCGGATGGGGAGACATGCATGAAGAGGGTCACAGCAAAATCTCAAAATGGTGGAGGGTTAATCAAGCTCTTATAGCCTCTGGTGGCCCCCACCTAGTCGTAAAAGCCTAAACATTCACATTCTTTCTCTCTTACGGCGCCTAAGTGATGGCCTTGGCTCCCTGTTTTATCTCCTCCTGATAAGATGGGGCAGAAAACCTCTCTGGTATGTTCTGTTCTCTTCTAATCAGACAAATAAGGCCATGACTCTCTGAAAACGGTATTTCTTATAACTCAGCAGTATAATGCATCATAAAACAATATCATTCATTCACAATAAATCAGTAGTCTAATGTAATACAAATCAGTTTATTAAATCTAATAGTTATCACCTCTTCAGGAGAATAATGCAAACTAAAACTACATAATAATTTCACAATCTTTAATTAGGAGTATAACATGGCATAAATTAATATAATAATCTCAAGCTAATTAATATTAAAATCTGTACCATAACAATTTGCGCTTATACGCCGAGTGGCAGTTCAGAGTACCCAGCCTTCTTAGAGTCCCTGGGAGGGGTGCTGGAAGGTGCTCCACCTGGAGACTCTGTTGTCCAGCTGGGAGACTTCAATGCTCACGTGGGTAACGACAGTGAGACCTGGAGGGACGTGATTGGGAGGAACGGCCTCCCTGATCTGAACCCAAGTGGTGTTTTGTTATTGGACTTCTGTGCAAATCACAGTTTGGCCATAACGAACACCTTGTTCGAACATAAGAGTGTCCATAAGTGCACGTGGCACCAGGATGCTCTAGGCCGCAGGTCGATGATTGATTTTGTAATCGTATCACCAGACCTGCGACCATATGTTCTGGACACTCGGGTAAAGAGAGTGGCTGAGCTGTCAACTGATCACCACCTGGTGGTGAGTTGGATCAGGTGGCGGGGGAGGACGCTGGACAGACCCAGTGCACCTAAACGCGTAGTGAGGGTGTACTGGGAATGTCTAGCAGAGGCCCCAGTCCGTGAGATCTTCACGGCCTCAAGGTGGTTGGTGACTGCCGTGGTGGTAATCCCCGAACCAAATGGTGAACACCAGAGGTGAAGGGAGCCACCAGGCTTAAGAAGGAGTCCTATCGGGCTTGGTTAGCCTGTGGGACTCCGGAGGCAGCCGACAGGTATCGACAGGCCAAGCGGAATGCGGCTCGGGCAGTGGCTGAAGCAAAAACTCGGGTGTGGGAGGAGTTCAGAGAGGTCATGGAAAAAGACTTTTGGACTGCCTCGAAGACATTCTGGCAAACCGTCTGGCATCTCAGGAGGGGAAAGCGGTGCTCTACCTGCACTGTGTATAGTGCTGGTGGAGCGCTGCTGACATCGACTGAGAAAATTGTCAGGCGGTGGAAGGAATACTTCGAGGACCTCCTTAATCCCACTGACACGTCTTCCGAGGAGGAAGCAGAGTCTGGGGATAAGGGGAATGACCTGCCAATTTCCGGGGGCGAGGTCACTGAGGCAGTTAAACAACTCCTTGGTGGCAGAGCCCCTGGTGTTGATGAGGTCCGCACCGAGTTCCTGAAAGCTCTGGACGGTGTAGGGCTGTCCTGGTTGACACGCCTCTACAATGTTGCGTGGAGATCAGGGGCAGTACCCCTGGACTGGCAGACCGGGGTGGTGGTCCCCATCTTTAAGAAGGGGGACCGGAGGGTGTGTTCCAACTACAGGGGGATCACACTCCTCAGCCTCCCTGGGAAAGTCTATGCCAGGGTGCTGGAAAGGAGAGTTCGTCCGCTAGTCGAACCTCGGATACAGGAGGAACAATGCGGTTTTTGTCCTGGAACACTGGACCAGCTCTTTATCCTCTCAAGGATATTTGAAGGTGCATGGGAGTTTGCCCAACCAGTCTACATGTGTTTTGTGGACTTGGAGAAGGCATTCGACCGTGTCCATCGGGGTGTCCTGTGGGAGGTATTGCAGGAGTATGGGGTGTCTGGCCCATTGCTACGGGCCATTCGATCCCTGTACAACCGTTGCAAGAGTTTGGTTCGCAATGCCGGCAATAAGTCGGACTTGTTCCCGGTGGGTGATGGGCTCCGCCAGGGCTGCCCTTTGTCACCGGTTCTGTTCATAATTTTTATGGACAGGATTTCTAGGTGCAGCCAAGTGGCGGAGGGCTTTCACTTTGGTGGCCTCAGAATCTCATCTCTGCTTTTTGCGGATGATGTGGTTCTGTTGGCTTCATCGAGTGAGGGCCTCCAGCTCACACTGGAACGGTTCGCAGCCGAGTGTGAAGCAGCGGGAATGAGGATCAGCACCTCCAAATCTGAGGCTATGGTTCTCAGCCGGAAAAGGGTGGAGTGTCCACTCTGGGTCGGGGATGATTTCCTGCCCCAAGTGGAGGAGTTCAAGTATCTCGGGGTCTTGTTCGCGAGTGATGGGAGAAGGGAGCCGGAGATCGACAGACGGATTGGGGCTGCGGCTGCAGTGATGCGGACGCTGCACCGGTCCATCGTGGTGAAGAGGGAGCTGAGTGTAAAAGCGAAGCTCTCAATTTACCGGTCGATTTACGTCCCTACCCTCACCTATGGCCACGAGCTGTGGGTAGTGACCGAAAAAATGAGATCGCAGATACAAGCGGCAGAAACGAGCTTCCTCTGAAGGGTGGCTGGCCTCTCCCTTAGAGATAGGGTGAGAAGTTCGGCCATCCGGGAGGGGCTCAGAGTAGAGCCGCTGCTGCTCCACATCGAAAGGAGCCAGCTGAGGTGGTTTAGGCATCTGACAGGGATGCCTCCTGGGCGCCTCCTGGGTGAGGTGTTCCGGGCATGTCCCACCGGGAGGAGGCCCCGGGGCAGACCCAGGACACGCTGGAGAGATTATATCTCTCGGCTGGCCTGGGAACGCCTTGGTGTTCCCCCGGATAAGCTGGAGGAGGTGGCTGGGGAGAGGGAGGTCTGGGCCTCTCTGCTTAGGCTGCTGCTCCCGCGACCCGGCCTCGGATAAAGCGGATGAAGATGGATGGATGGATGGATGTAACATAATCTCACAGTTGGAAGATAAAGCCTAATCTCAATGTAGAGAGGTGGTCTGTCTCCTAAATCCAAACTGGGAGCTGAGGGATGCAACACTGTTAACAGGATAATCCATATCCATATAATTGTATGTATAATTAAATAATTAAACTGGGTTGAGATTGTGGGGGATCCCGCAGGCGAATGGGAACCATGAAGAGGCAGCTAGGAAAGCTGCAACCACCAAGTACCTGCAGAGGGTCAGGCAAGTCCTGAGGAGTCAGCTGAATGGTAAGAACAAGATCCGGGCTAACAACACCTACGCCCTGCCCGTGATCAGGTACCCAGCTGTAGTGATGTGTCGTGTGTGTCGAAGCTTCGAATCGTGTGTCGGGTAATCTCGGGGGCGTTTTTGTGAAGCGCGTATCGAGGCTCGCTTTGATTACGTATGCAGTGACGTTCGAGGCCTCTCGGGCAGTCCGTACCACGTGACCGATTCAGGAACTGTCTCCCCGGTTCGTGCCAGATTCGAAATAAATGGGCAGCAAAACACAGCTGATTTCCCCATCACACTGTGTTGTGGAATTGGATTACGTATGATTACACAGTTATTGGGGTGGGTTTTGATTAATGATTAAAATCGATTCTAGCTTGGATAACGTGATATTGATTAATTAAAATCCTGAATCGATTTTTAATATAAATTTATTTTGCCTGAAATGCCAAATTTCAACAACCACCAAACAGCTAAAACAGTAAATGAGAGCAGGAACACAGATTCTGCTCATAGACGCAAACACAAAGCGCGGACCTGCTGACGGATCAGAATCAGTGAGATGTCGCATTTCTCACCCGACGATATTGACTGAACCAGCAGCAAAAGAAGATCAGAATTACGCTTCATATAAACATCTTTATGAATTTCCTCTGACTTTTGCTGTTTTGCTTCCACCAGGATAGAATCTTCATGCACAGCTTTCTCTCTCTCTCTCTCTCACACACACACACACACACACACACACACACACACACACACACACACACACACAGTATGCTTCAAGAACAGTTTCCCGTCTAAAAATCTGTTTTCTGCATTATTCGCTTGCTTGTTACACATAAGTCTACCGTTGTTTACAGCGCTGTCAGCCGCTGTTTTTTTCCTTTTACTTACTTCCGAAAAGAAAACCTAATTTCTGCTGTTCAATAGGCTACTAAACAAATTTAAACTTTTTAACATTATGCAAAATTTTTAAACGCTAAGGTGTGTCTCTAATAAAACCTCTGTAATTTGCTCTGCTTCAGTTCAGCAGCATCAGGTAATGTTCATTTGTTGACTAATGGTTTTCTTTCATTTTTGATCTACTGCTGAATATTTTTATAAAATCGTTTTTCTGTTTTTAGCCTCAGCTTTCTTTTTATAGTTATAAAAATATGTAAATGTACTGATCTATGATCTGAATTATACTATCGACTGACTGTCTGAGGCTAACAGTTACACAATCATACCAAAACTCTGTCCTGATAGTTTCCACTTTCTTTTTTGTATCAGACATACTGAGACAATATTCGGGATAAATAACCATGAAAACAATTTATTCAGTTTAGAGGTTTACACATCATTATAATCAAAGAGCCTGTTTCACTTGAATCGTCCACTTGATGGCGCAGTAGAGCAAGTGAATCATCACAATGCTTCGAACCATGAGTCGACCAGTTGGATGGAAAGCTTCACTTCATCACGAGGCTTCATCTTACCATCACTACTGACGAGGACCGGAGTACTGACGGAGATGGTGGGGTTTTCACCCCCCGGTAAGTTGATCATGATGGGTACCCAGCCATCAAATGATATGGTTTCCCCGTTGACTGCGCAAACTTTCAACTCATCAATTTCCTCGATGATTTCAGACAGAGGTCGCATGACTAAGTCAGGCAAGTATCAGTCTTTCCAATGTTTACTTATGATGCAAACTTGAGCACATGTGTCAAGTAGTGCTTTCACTGCTACACTGTAAACCCGAATAAGTTACAAAAACTCACAAAAATTGAGGCAATCGATTGCCTCAATTTTTTAAAGTTGATCAACTTAAAAGTCAAATTTTTCCAGAACATAAAATACATGGTACTTGTATCTTTTGAGAACGGTCAACTCAAATATTTGGAGTTAATATGACTTAAAGTTTCAAGTTTACAAATTCAAAGGAATAAGTTCACAGAACTTATAAAAAATTAAAAGTACACAACCACAACATTTTTATGTTAACAAAACTCAAATGTTTATTAGTTTGTGTTGTCATTATTTTAAGTACACGTTAGTCAAATATGTTGACTACTTGATACTTAAAAACATGTGACCCAAAACTTAAAATTTTTTAGGCAATTGATTGCCTCAATTACACTGAGTATCGGTAACTTAATATGCAAAAGTCATAAACCTCTGCCATTGAACAGTATCTTGCCTGCTCCCTTTTAGCACATTATGTTGAAATTAAATACATTTCTTAAAAAAAAAAAAAATTAAATAAATTAAAAATAATTAACAAAAACATTTATAAATTAAAATAAGTAGACCAAAAATTGTTTAGTCAGGAAAACTGTCAGAGTAATAAAAAATAATGCCAAATAATAATAAATAATATCAAAATGTGCTGGGGCAGCAATTTGAGTGAATTACAATGCTATTTGTTTTACGTTAACCAGTATCAAACAGTGAAATTTAGGTCATCTTGCGCAGCCCACAATGTTTTAGAAATAGTATTACGAAAAACATTAAAACATACAAAACATTAGTGTTGCTTTGCATTATGTTAATGAGAACAAAGGCACGTTGTATAGTTTGGACCTATTGGCTGAACACCTGTAGAGTAATGCAATAACGTTTTGAGGCATTATTTAGATAAAAGGAGAGAACTTTGAACTAGCCTCTTATAATGCTTTACCCTGCATCCTTCTTTCAGATGAATTCCTACATAACCAAGTCATTCTTGAGGGTCTGTAACCTGGGTGACAGTTTACCACTTTCTAGACCAAGTGAAATATTTTGAGTAAATTCTAAAGTGTGGGTCAGGGCTGTGGGGTAGCTGAGGTGAAGTGCATAGATCTGTCCAAACATTACCAGGAAGGCTTCACCAAATCTGGGGAGACTGACCACGGCATCACTTTCAATGACGACAGAGATTTTCACAGGTTGGTAGTGAACTGGACTTGTTGTGTCATGGTCACTGATGACAGTGAAGAGGGCCACTTCAACACCATCAAGCTCCAACTCATCAGATTCGTCCTGAATGAATGAAAAAGAGATACTAATCACAATCTAACCCAAGAAATAAACCAGACGACATATAATTTATCATTTTACCAACTCCCGTTGAGATCCAATACCTCTTTTACAAGGGAGACCTGGGTCTCACTGTAAGAGGTGAAAAACAGAAGGTCCATGTTCTACACACATAAATCAGCTAATTCACCAGAGAATCAAGTGGTGTGAGATAGACTGAAACTAAGCTAAAGGAAATACACAGGAAAATGTTTTACTAAACATCTTATCACTTTCAACAAAACACCAATTCAGTTCATTGGTAGTGAGGAGACAGAAAAGACCATACATGGAAACCGTACGGGTAGACTAACCAAAGGTAAGTCCAAACAGTGCATCAAAATACATGTTTGTACTTTGATGCACTGTTTATATACACAGTAGTATCTGTTAGATACTTAAGGACACTCACAGTGCAGGTTCTGAAAAATCCAGAGACATCCTCATGCAGATAGACAGGAAGGGCGTGGAGAACGGTAGTGCGCTTGGTGTGGATATCATGGATTTCCTATTGCCAGATAAAAACAGAATTGTATATACTGGTGAGTTTACTGAACAACAACAACAACAGTCAAATCAGAACATATGTCCACAAATAACCTGTTCACATCTTTAATACAGTCAGACAAATAGCAAACACAAAGTGGACAAATAGCAAAATTCAAAAAGCTCATTTAAATCACTGAACCTGTCCAATGTTCCACTGGTTCAACCTATGAAATGTGTAACAATGTATTATTACCAGTTCATCGTGAATTCTTAGAATTTCAGCCAGGGCATCTGCTGTCTTCCCAGTTTTTGATGCCTTCTGTCTGAATAAGGTCATCAGTCGAGGAAGATGGCGGTCAAGTTCAGAGTAGAATGTATTGGGCAGGTTCTGATTTGTAATCCGCTGAAACTCTGCATACAACTACAGCAGAAGGACAATACAGTTCAATTTGAAGAATCTCGCACACCTTTATAAAGCAGCAAAAAGCTGCCACATGAGTAAGAATTACAATTTTCATTTTAAAGAGAGCTGATCCATATTACCTCAGACTCCATTTTTAGAGCAGGCCCGAGGTCCAAGAGCTCCTTCACTGGTGGGCAGGACATCACTATGGTTTGTCTGCGCAGGGGAAATGTGGTCTCCATCAACTTTCTAATGAGGGGCAGGTTCTTCTCAGCCTTCTTGACTTCTTCAACAATTGCTTGCCTCAACTGGTCAAGGCTTGAAGGATCCTTTCCTTGGGGAAAGTTTGGTAGGAAGTTGACTTCTGCTCGTTTGGGTCTTTTAATGTTGGAATGTGAAGGTTCATTATCAGGATTACTTCTACTTCTTTTTCCAGCATTAACAGTGACCTCCTGACATCCAGCCCGTCTCATCTTGGTCCTATAATTGCCCATCTTAAACTTGATGCTATTTTTCCATCCATTCCAGCCAGTCTCAGATCCTGCTTCCTCAGCAGCTTTTGCAATTTCTTTATCACTTGGGTAAGCCTTAAAACTATACATAGTAGATGCAAGCTTTTCTAAAATGTCGTGCTTGAGGTCTCTAGTCAGCTTAAGGTGTCTGTTGCTCCTCTCATATTCGGCATTTCAATGGTGAAGTTTCAGTTCGACATCAAATGCAAATGTGGGAACTGGAAAAGGACCTTGAGGCCACCTACTGAGACGTTCTGGAGATGACACATCTGAAAGTAGATCAGTAGATGCAGCAGAGCTGGAGTCTTCTGAAAGTGAGATGTGCACAACAGCTTTTTCTGGCAATTCCTCAATGTCTGCAAGGGAAGTAAGTTTCCCGTCAAAGTCTGGATCTTCACAAAGCAAACTGAAGTCAAGCTCGATTTCCAGCTGTTCTTTTATAATCTTGATCAGTGCATCAACAGAGGCTGGTCATGAGCTGAGTTTTAATTTTCTAGCCCGGTCTGTCTCAACAACACGAATAAGCATTGGTTGTTGGGGAGGTGCAGCTGCCATTGTACTAATGAAAAGACAAAATCAGGATGTTAAAAGGTACGATATAGAATATATTAATTGCTCAATTATACAGAGTGTGAATACAAACACAATAACTGATAAATAAAAGAACCATTCATTATTACCTGAACTCACTTCTGTCTCACTTGAATGAACCGCTTGGGGGTCAGCAGCAGCGAGTCGTCTATCTTGTATGCCGAGAGAGGGACTGTATCATTGAGATCAGACTGCAGGTGGATTGACAGGCTTGTGTCAGCAGTTGACATCTCATAGGACCGCAGATGTTCAACATACCAGGACCCGCACCCGCTTTCACACCTTGGCTCATGTGATTAGAGGATCACCAGGGGGTCCTTTGTCCCTCTTTGGGGGGATACTCCCACTGGGTTTAAATCTGGGACTCTCGGCCATTTGACCTTAGAACTGAAGAAGCTTCTCGGATGAGAGGTGAAACGTCTTCAAGCAACTCAAAGAAGTCCAGACCCTTTGACCAGGACTCATAGTCACAACACAGAAAAGATACATTGTGATTCACAAGGTAAATCTGTTTTATTTTGCTAAATTTAGACAGTCCACCACTGACTCCTACAGACAGAAACATTCCACAGACATAGTCTGCGCCATCAATGGTCCCCTTTGATGTCTTGTAGATTGTGTCACTAGTTGTTTATTCTCTAATGTGTGCTTGAGCAACCTCTGGTAGAGCTGAAACAAGAACAGAGTCAACCCTGGATGCCTGAGTTTTTGGCTTGAAAAATGATGGCGCAGCAAGATGATATGCCATAATGTGTTGGTGTCTGACTGCCATTGTCTTCAAAATATTTTTGAAGGTTTGAGTGTCATGCACCACTCTTTTGAAAAAGCGGTGCTTGGCCTCAAACCGCATGGTCCAAACGTCCAGCAGGGGCCCAAAGCACTTAACTAGAGCAGGATAATGCTCCACGTAGTGATGTTTAGGACGGAGCCTAACCTCAGGGAAAACCTCTAGCAGTGCCTGTCTATGATCACTGATTTTGCACACAAAATAGTCTAAGGTTTCATCAGGAAATGACGGGCACAATGCTAACTCTACCACCTCTTTCAGCTCCATCAAAACTGCCCATACCTTATCACCCTCTGGTACTACACTGCCAACAAGCAATAGAAGAAGTCGGAGCAGAGTGGCATTTTCATGTCCATTACCTCCAATCGTTCCTCGAGAAAGAAACATTTTGTGAAGGGGCTGAGGTCTATCCACTTTATTGGTGTGCTGATACGGGAATGATGTAATCTTGTGATTCAAATACTCCAAAGTGAAGTACTTCAGCCGGATCATCTCTTTAACACAAAGAGAAGGCTCCATGGGAACAATACCTTCCAGAAGATCATGGAGTATATCTGGAGGAAACCCCGTGATTGTGTGGAAGTAATTCAGGGACTCACGCAAAACACAGCCACCTTTAACACCAAAGTGGCTGCTCAAAGTGTCACTTTCTTGAACGGTTTGTAAAAGTAGGTCATGGCTGGCTTCGGTTCTCTGAGGAAACATTCTATCTCTGACTTCAATTACTTGAAACTGTTCAATTGAGCCCATACAGAATCTGCAAACATGGCCTGCTCTAAATGACTCTATTTATTTATTTATTTATTTATAAGGAACCCCATTAGCTTCCACAACAGTGGTTGCTAGTCTTCCTGGGGCCCAAACCATCAAATACAAAAATAAAATGTTACACAATGAGTTGGATGCAAAATGTCCACATAATTTGGCTCTTACATCCACAACAAGGTTTTACAATTCTGAAAATGTAAACATGTAAATATTAAAAATTATAAAAAAATAAAATAAACAAAACAAAACAAAACAAAAAAACACTCAAACAAAATACACAATTTCCATTACAAGTGACATTACCCTCTTAAAAGTTTACAATAAATTAAAAACTGCCTAAATAGGCTTTTAGGTGATTTTTAAAAGTATGAATGGAAGCCAATTCCCTAATTGCATTAGGGAACTTATTTCACTGAAAAGATGCTCTAAATATAACAGAGTTTTTCAAAAAGTTACTTTTAACTCGACGAGTTACTAAATTGTGGTTAGTTGAGAATCGTGTAGCATGATTATGTATTTCATCTGGATACTGCAACTGAGCATAAATAAAGTGTGGTGTGTTTGCCAGTATTGCTTTCTTTAAAAATACAAGTAAGCCATAGTATAATTTAGCTTGTACAGAAAGCCAAGAAAGTTTATCGTGCATTTTATCAATACTTGTATAATATGAACACCTTAACACTAATCTGGCCGCCCTATTTTGGACTAACTGAAGTCTGTTCAGATCTGTCTTATTAGCTGCTGACCAAATGATTGAACAATACTCCAGATGAGATGATACTAGTGCATTAATGACACCTTTCATAATTGAAGAAGTAATATAAAAGGAGCATTTCCTAGCTATAGCTATACCCTGTCCAATTTTCTTAATAACAGAGTTGATGTGCTGAGACCATGAAAGGTGGTGGTTTATGGTAACACCAAGTAATTTAATCTGGGTGACCTGTTCCAATACTGATCCAGCTATGGAAAGATTTAGTTGTGGGCTGTTGACTAAGCGTACTCTACTTCCTATTAACATGGATTTGGATTTAGACACGTTTAAAATCATGTTGTTTTTACTTATCCAGTCAAACACGTTCAGCAAATCTAGTTGTAATACGCTTGTCAATTCAGAGTAGCTACTGGCTGAATAAAACATGGTGGAATCATCAGCATACATTACAAGATGAGATTCATCCAGGACGTACGGCAAATCATTCGTGAAGACTGAATAGAGAAGTGGACCGAGGCAGCTGCCTTGGGGTAAACCACAGTTCATTTCACAGCCCTCGGAGAAATAACAATTATAATAAACCTTTTGCCTTCTTCCAGACAAATAACTTTCCATCCAGCACAAAGCAGCTGGTGAGAATCCATAACATTTTAGTTTATCTATCAAAAGATCATGATTTATCAAATCAAATGCAGCACTAAAATCCAAAAATACAACCCCGACCAAATTCCCATTATCTAGATATTTATACCAGTTATCTGTCATGTGAATGAGAGCTGAACTGGTGGAATAACCAGGTTTGTAAGCATGTTGAAACTGAGTGAGTAACTGATTTTCTGTTAGGTAATGTTGAATTTGTTCATAGACAATCCTCTCCATAATTTTACTTAAAACAGGGAGTAGACTAATAGGTCTGCTATTGACACCATTAAAAACATCATTCTTGTTTTTAGGAATGGGAATTATTTTCGATTCTTTCCACTGCAATGGAAATAAGCAGCATGCCAAAGATCTATTAAATATGTGACATATAGGAAGGGACACAAACTTGGCTGCAAGTTTGAGCAGTTTACTGTCTATGTTATCAGAGCCGGAGGATGTATCGTCAGGAAGTGATATCAATAAGCGCTCTACCATCTCCACATTCACTGCCTCAAATTTAAGTTGGCATTGCTTATTATTCATGATAACATCCTGTATAAGACGACGTGATAAGGTGGAATCGCCTCTGTTCATATTAGATTTTAAATTTGTTATTTTATTGCTGTAATAATTCACAAAATAATTGGCAATGTCCTTAGCTTTACTTATAAACGTACCACCCGTGTAGATGTGAGACACCACCGGAGCAAGATCTCTGCCCATTATATTATTTAAAACTTTCCACACCTTCTTGCTGTCCTTATTGGCTTCCTTGAGCTTAAGTTGATAATATTCTTTCTTCTTGCGCCTATTCAATTTAGTTACTTGATTTCTTAACTCGCGATATCTTGCCCACTCTTGTGGACTGACAGACTTATTTGCTTTTGCTATATCCCTTTCAGACATTGCAACCTAAAGTTCATTATCTAGCCAAGGTGCGTAGTTCATTTTAGCAGTAAATCTTTTTAAGGGGGCATGTTTGTCAGCCAGGTAGCCGAAGTTTTCAATAAACATAGATAATGCCATATCAGGGTCATGCTCGAGGCAGATGTCAGTCCAGTGAATTTCTTTTACGTCATTAATATACTTATCTGCATTGAAACTTTTGTATGATCTATGAAAAATAATCTTTTGTGCAGTTTTCAGTGGTTTCATTTTCTTGGTCAAACCTACAAGATTATGGTCACTATAACCAACTGGAATAGAAACAATATTAGAGCAATGCTCAGGAACATTTGTATATATATGATGATGACCTATGACCTCCTGCGTTGACCATGACCCGGGTGGGAATGGTGATCATCTGAGACAGGCAACAAGCCGACGTTGATGAACTTATCTTTTTTCCTTAAAGGACAAGAAGGAGCTGACCAATTGATGTTAAAGTCTCCTAATAAGAACATGTCTTTGTTTTCCTCAGTTACTCTTTCCAGCATTTCACAGATTCGTTCTACATACAACATATTACTACTTGGGGGTCTATAGCAGCAACCTACTAATACAGGCCTGCCATAGAGCGGGTGTAACTGAACCCACACAATTTCTAGATCGTCAAACATTAAGTCCATTCGTAGTTTGCTTGCCATATTATCATTAATGTATAGGGCTACGCCCCCTCCAAATCTGTTTCTGTCCTTCCTATACAACTTATAACCGTTTATTTCAAATTCATTATTCTCAAAGGCAGCGTCTAAATGAGTCTCGGAAATAGCCAGCACGCTTATCGTATTTGTTGACAACAGTGACTGAATTTCCTGAATCTTATATTTAAGGCTACAAATATTGACATGAGCTACTGAAAAATCTTTACCGGAAAATCCGGGAATAAGTACAGGGTCAGACATTTGCAGACCGATCGATCTCAACAGCTACAAATGGCAACATTGCTGAAGTCTAAATATTAACTCCGGCGTTCTGTGACCTCGGTTTAACAATTAATTTGTCATATTTCAGGACGGGAATATCACCTCTGTCTCTCAGCTGTGGTAACAGTTCTTTCCTCTTCTTCCTGATGGACTCTGAAAAATCCTCGTTGATGTAAAGATTGGTACCTTTCAAGTTTTTGGCAGATGAGAAAATTAATTGTTTATCTTTAAGTCTTTGTAGTCTGACCACAATCTGCCTGGCTCGTCCGTTTTCCTTGTATGGACCGACTCTGTGAGAGCGTTCAATTTGAATGCTGTCACTATCCAGGCCCAGCTTGTTCTTCAGCATGTGTCGGACTTTCTCCTCTGATCCTTCCCACGTTTCCGCTTTTTCATCTGTTAATCCATCCACCACAATGTTGTTCCTTCTCGATTGATTTTCTAAGTAATCCATCTTGGTTGTTAATTCTCTGTGTTCCTCGCGTATGCTGCTGACCGCCGATTCAAAGTCTTTTAGTTTGCTTTTAATGCACCTCTCTTCAGTTTGCAGCTCGGTGACAACCCCATCCGTGAATTGCAGGCTGGATTTCACATCCTGTACATCCCTTAGAATGCTGTCCAACCGTTTGTTAGTTCCATCCATGATTAATTGGACAAATGTCTTAAAGTTATCTTGCTGTTGGTGAATCAGATCTTTGTAAAACTCCCGTTGCTGTTCCAGCATAGCGTTCAGCATGCTAACACTGACATAGCTGTCATCCTCTGCTGGTAGCGCCTTAGCGGCCTTCGGGGGCATATCGACCAGATCGTTTTGCCCCCCTACTCGTGAAGATCGCTTCGTGTACAATGGAGTTCACTTAGCTACGTTAGTCAGTCACTTAGCTACGTTAGTCAGGGATGCTGCTAGGACTTTGGCTAACGCGTCACCCAGCTGGCGTGACAAAGCCACCTAATCCATGAGCAGCCAAATTGTCAGCAGAAACACAAAAGATGGTGCCTCTGACATTCTGGCCAACTCTTTCAATGAAGACACTGTCTTGTTCCAGAGTACGAACATCACGCAGCAATGGAGCAAGTACAGCTGCATATCCATACTTACGGAGGTCTGTCACTTACCAGTATTGCTAGCTGTATAGCATGTAATGCTGATCGGTATTTTGGTGGTACATTAGCGAGGACCCAATATACAGCGCAAAGTTTGTGAATTTTGCGTGATGTGCCAAGTGGATTGGCAATTTCAAGCTCATCAATATATAGCTGGAGTGGTAGGATGAGATCCCCTGTTGACAGTAAGTCATTTTCAAGGAAATGAGAGCCATCAGAGCATGATGCATATTGACCAGATGCAGTATTTGGTTCAGTAATCTTCTTAAGAATGTCTGTGTTTTTAAACAACTCTTGAATCATTGAAAGGATAGGAACATACATGCTGGTATGTCCAGGTTGATCCAGCTGATACTCCACTGGCATTACACAAGGGTAGTTGCACTCAATAAAGGTTTTTCTGTGCTTGGTTGAACTCAACTCAGCACCTTTAGAGGTTGATGTAGACAGAACATTGCAGTCCATGACAGTGGCAACAACTTCACTCATTGTAGGTTTTGCAATACTGTGACCGTTTCTCTGCAATATGTCACTAACTGCCTCTTTGATCAACGGCTCAGATAAGGAGAAGATCTGATTCAAGTGTTCTACTATTTCTTGAGTAGCCGTGTTTGAGACATGGAGGATAGCCTGCATCTTTAGGAATAAGGAAGACACATTTTTTTAAGTTGATTTCTTAGACTGTCAGTGTCACACTGATCATCATTCCCCACTTCCGTGCTCTGGCCTGGGCATTCTTCATGCAAGTCACTAGCTACTTCAGAAATACTGGCTTGGAGATTATGGGGATCCTCATTGACAATATCACTTTGAAGGTCTGTTGCAAGACTTGCTTGGTGTGCTCTACTTTTATGGGATTTGAATGAAGAGTACACATTTGTGCTATAACTACAATCCTCATATGGGCATGTCACTGTTTCATGATTTTTCAAATGCTTTCTGAGATGACTGAAAAGGCCTGTTTCAGAAAAGGGTTGCTGAAATGTGCATAAAGGGGATTTAAATAACGCAGGCCTCTGACTCTGCTTTGCACAACTGCTAAGTTGTGCTGTATGATATCTTGACAAATGAGTACTCAGTGCATTAAGTGTCTGAAATGTACAAATGCAATCAGTGTAGAGGCATGGAAGAGGGCTGATTCGGGAATAGTGGTTGTGCTGCAGCCTGTAGTGTCTAAATAACTGTATTCTGGAGGTGAAGGAAGCTGCGCACAACTTACACTGCCAGATCATGTTGGAAACAAAACAGAACTCCAGATATACAAACTTAATATAACAGTTAAGTTATATTAATAAGTGATAAATAATAACAATAAGTGAATTACTATTAGCTCACAAAGACATGGTCATGGACTACAGCTAACACTGCTTTAAAATGGCAACCTGTTTTCCTCAAAACAATTTGTTTTATATAAGAATCTATAGGTGGAAAATAGCATAAGTAAAGTTGGTTTAGTAGTTAGTTTAACATATTTTTAAGACAACTCGAGAGAGAGCGAGAGCGAGAGAGGTGATTGGTAGAAGAATTCACAAACAAAATGAATTACCTGGTATCTTTATCACATCCCCAGTTCTCTTCCTTGACTCTGTCTTAATTCTTGAAGCTGGAACAGAGAGATCCAAAGGCATAAACTGATGAACAATTAAAAAGCATCCAAACGGTGAAAAATTATAAATACTTCCATCTATAATTTTTCCCTGTTATTGATCTTTTCATTTAATCCCCAAAGTGTGAATGCATCTCTAGTCAAGATACTAAAACCATCGAGCAAATATTACAATACTGAAGACAAGCAGCAGCACTTGAACTTTAACGGCATGGTTAAATCAGCAACAACGCCATTTCTACAAACTAAAGCCTTACCGATAAGAGGTTCCCCCAAACATATGTTATTTGAAATTATTTAATGTGCATACACAGTTAATGTCAAAAATGTCAGGCTCCTCATCACTGCTTCTCTCTCCGAACGAGTCTGGTTGTTTTGATTGACAGGTTTGTTTTTTAGGACCTTAGTGATCCAAGAGTGCCAATTGGTTGGCAGAAGTTGATTGACAAGTGATTCCACTAATTAGGCAAAGTGAGAGGAGACGATGCGTGCGCCGTGCTCTTTCACTGGCCCTCTAACTCTGGCTTGTGAACAACGTGGCTCGTCAGAGCAGGTGTATTAGAAGGATGAGTTTCCCGTTTTTAAACTTTTTAAACAGCCTGCGACCCTCATTACAACAACTTAATGCTAGCTCTGCAAGCGCAAAGTTTCCTTCGGGGAGAGCAGTAAAGCACATAAAAAACACGGACCCGTCATTTCTGCTATTCTTTTCGACACGCACCCAAAATACAACTAAATATTCGTATCTTAACAATAAACTAATATCAACATTGAAAACTTACTGTAAGTCCAGTGATGCTAGTTGCTGCCGTTAGGTCCAACTTTCTCCAGTCGTCCGTGTTGCCTCTTTGGTGCTGTTTCCCGCCCATATACCTTTACTTCTTCTGTGTTTCGTATTTTTTTCCAAATAGTGGTAAACGATCAGTGTATAATGCTCATTAGCGCCGCCTTCCGCTTCTGAGGGTGAATCAGAGATTAACTCGGAATAAAAATTGATTCCTGCAGCTGCTCAACACTTACAGAAAAAATTTAAAAAATATTTATAGGATACATTGATAAGACAATGAATATTAAAATAAATATTTTTTGTGTCCTAACTTAACTGTGTTACGTTGTGCTTAAGTGATGCTTACTTAATATAGAAATAGTTCAATTGAATCAAAAATTATTAGTTTCATTTACTCAAAAAGAAGAACATGTTACACGAACTTGACATATTTAAGTTCGTGACATATTTTTGCGTCGTTTAACGCAAATCTTGCGTAGTTAGTGTGTAGTGTAGTCAATAGTTTTGTTGTGCATGTCAGAACAATGAGGCGACTGCTGAATGTTACAGGAGTGATACATCTCCTGTTGTCAGGCCTGCAGATATCAGGCTGTTGTTCTCCTTTATCTCATAGTGGACAGAAATTATGTTTTCGAGTGGCACAAATAATTTGTGCGGCATCAGGTTTGATGCTGAACAGCTGATTGTTCTGTAAATAGTTTGAAATGTTTGTTTAAAAAAATGCCTTAGCAGCATTTTTAGGTAAACAGCTGCAAAAATCTTTGTTTTTTGCAATACTCAGTAACTTTTTTGAAGAAGTAACTATATAATTAATTGCCCAGCATTGGTCTTTATATATTGCATTTTGCAGAGAGAGTTACAAAGTTTCAAAGTGGTGCTCCATGACAGTCCTGTAGACGAGCAGGGGGGAGAACGCAACTGCAAACCACTGTTGCAATGCAGGAACATCTGCTTTATTGGAACGTGTGAGATGTTAACCACAAAGACTCTTAAAAACACTGTCTGAAAACTTCATGCCAACAGAACTTTAAGAAAAAAAAAACTTATTATCCTTGAAGATCATTTTAGAGTTTTTAATGAGCTGCAGGATCCTTGTTCAGTGTGAGTGGAGAGCAGCCAAGTCTTCTCCTCTGATAAACCTCCACATGTACCACTGAAAACAGTTAAATTAGTTTGAATCGGGACTAATGGCTCAAACTACTTGTTCTGAGACCATTTCTTTATTTTTCACACCAAACTGTTTAATAAGATAAACTCTACACAGACTTCATCAAATATAACTAACACTTTAACATTATCAGGATTTCATAATACAAACTTCAAATCAACAAGAAAACAGCTGCAAACATGTGGATCAAAATTCATTAAAAAACAACATGTGGACTTCAAGGACTAAATACACTAAAGTGAAAGGAGGAGCGAAAATTAGAGGTTTAACAGAATTTGAATTAAGTAAAAGTAGTCACCTGTGATCTTTAAAATGGTGCTGCTGTTTTTAACTTTCAACATTTCTTTGGTGCCACTGTGAATAAGATTGTGGTCTTTGCCTAATTAAATAAAGGTTACACTGACTCACTGCTTCATCTTCTGGTACAAACTGGTATTATATGGAAGTACAGCCCAAAACCAGTTTAGCTTGAGTTTCTTTTTTCTGGACATAAAGTCACAGCAGGTGTTGTTTCAAAGCTGGTGGACAGATTTAGTTCATTTTGGAGGTTTTAACAGCAACTGCTGTGAAATTATTTGCAGTTTTGGGAGAAAATGATTTAAGAGAAGATTTTACAACAGCAAAAGATTAAATATGAATGAAGAATTGAAATTTAACTGAGGTAACACATTAAATGAATACATTAAAAAAAAGAAGTTAATTTTGGAAACACTAAGAAAGTACAAATGAAAGAAATTGAAATATATAATCCATATCTGCAATTTTGATACATGATTGATTTGGTAAAAAAGACATTCCTATAACTTTAATAATACAGTAACAAGTACAACTACTAAACACTACTGTGTCCTAAGGGAACAAAGACTAAAATGTAACAGGGATAACATAAACTTGATATGCATATCTATACATGCAGCTTCCTAAATGTAACGTTCAGGATTATTCACTGCAGGTCCAGAAATCAGAGCTACCTCATCAGATCCAAGTGTGACATCAGCTGACACTCTTTACAGGAGATTCCATCTGAACTCTGTGGAGCCTGATCTCAAGGTTTTTAAGTCTGACCCTGAAACCAGAAGAGGATCTTTCTCTCTCTTCAGATTCATTGTGATCCAGTGATTTCAGTCCTGCATGATCAGGCTGATGTTTGCACAGAGCAGATAATGAAGTCAATGTTTTTGCACATTGGTAACAGTGAAACAGTTTATTTACAGCATGGAATCGTTTGTGTTCAGAGTATGAACTGAGATTCCTGAAGCTCCTGTCACACTGGTCACAGCTGAAGTTCACTTCCATGTGTGTACGTTCATGTTTGTTACGATGACCTGATTGTGAGAAGCTTTTGTCACAGTGTCTGCACTTGTATGGTGTCTCTCCTGTGTGGATTCTCTTATGCTTTTTCATTAAGCTCATGTGCAGTGGTGAAGGATGACCCACACTGGTCACAGATGTGCATTTTGACCCCACTGTGGAAGAGCTCATGTATTTTTAATGTACTTGGTGTGTGGAAGCCTCTCCCACATTCTTTGCAGTAGCTCACTTTGTCTCCAGTGTGTCTACGTTGATGTGGTTTTAGGTCCCGTTGATGATTGAAGGTTTTTCCACAAAGGTCACAGAGAAACTCTTTCCCACCACCACAGTGACGACAGGGTTGAGAACTGGATCCATGTGCTTTGCTCCACTTCTAAACAAAGACAGTGTAAATCAGAGAATTCCTTCAACATTTTTATCCTGAAATAAAAAGCATCTCTGCCAACGTCCAATTAAATTTTACTGTTTACACTATAAAACTCAGGTTACTTCTTCATTTTTCCAAACAGTTCATTCAGTATAACTCCAAAAGTTTACTGATCAGACTTTTTCCAAACAATCTGGTTAAAATTACAAGATAAAAATAAATACATCCTCACAGTAACTGCATTTCTAGAGTTACTTTCTGGTGTGGATCTGTTGGTGTTTTTTCAGCTGATTTGGAGATTTAAAGGTCTTCTCACATAGGTCACATTTATAAGGTCTCTCCTCAGTGTGGCTAAACATGTGTCGTTTTAACTGTGCATCTGTTGTAAACAGTTTCCCACACTGATCACAGCAGGAAACATCAATTTCAGTGTGAATCCGCAGGTGAATATTTCGGTAGTGTTTGTCGATGAAACTTTTTCCACAAAAGTCGCAGCTGTACGCCTTAATTTCAGAGTGGGTAACTAGATGCCTCTGTAAGCTGCTATTTTGAGCAAAAGCTTTACCACACAACTCACAGCTGTACGCTTTAAATCCACTGTGGAAGAGTTGGTGTTTTTTTAAGTTTCCACCCTCGGTAAAAGACTTTCCACACAACTCACAGCTGTAAGGTTTAACTCCACTGTGGATGAGTTGGTGTTTTTTTAAGTTTCCAGCCATGGTAAAAGACTTTCCACACAACTCACAGCTGTAAGGTTTAACTCCACTGTGGATGAGTTGGTGTTTTTTTAAGCTTCCAGCCTCGGTAAAAGACTTTCCACACAACTCACAGCTGTAAGGTTTAACTCCACTGTGGATGAGTTGGTGAGTTTTTAAGTGTTCAGTCCGGGTAAAATCCTTCCCACACTCATCACAGCTGTAAGGTTTAACTCCACTGTGGATGAGTTGGTGTCTTTTTAAGCTTCCAGCCTTGGTAAAATCCTTCCCACACTCATCACAGCTGTAAGGTTTAACTCCACTGTGGATGAGTTGGTGTCTTTTTAAGCTTCCACTCTGGGTAAAATCCTTCCCACACTCATCACAGCTGTAAGGTTTAACTCCACTGTGGATGAGTTGGTGTCTTTTTAAGCTTTCACTCTGGGTAAAATCCTTCCCACACTCATCACAGCTGTAAGGTTTAACTCCACTGTGGATGAGTTGGTGTCTTTTTAAGCTTCCACTCTGGGTAAAATCCTTCCCACACTCATCACAGCTGTAGGTTTTCTCTCCCTTTCTTCTGTGACGTTTGTCGGCCTCCTGAGAGCGCTGACTTCTCGCTCCATGTTGATCCTGCAGTGACAGAGATACAAATGGTAAATGGCCTGCATTTGTATAGCGCTTTACTCAGTCCCTAAGGACCCCAAAGCGCTTTACACTACATTCAGTCATTTCCACACACATTCACACACTGGGAATGGCAAGCTACATTGTAGCCACAGCTGCCCTGGGGCGCACTGACAGAGCCAAGGCTGCCGGACACTGGCGCCACCGGGCCCTCTGACCACCACCAGTAGGCAAACATGGGGTTAGTATCTTGCCCAAGGATATTTGGCATATATCCAGCCTGGGATCGAACCACCAACCTTCTGATTAGTGGCTGACCTGCTCTGCCACCTGAGCTACAGACACCCCCGGAGGCAGTGAGTGAAATGCAGTCGTGGAACAAACTGAAACTCCCTCCATCAGTGGAATTCAACATGTCAACAAACACATTGTTGGTGTGTTTCCCCCACCTTCTGGTGGCAGTATCACATTACAATGATGTGACACAATGAGAGGTATAATTAAAATGACATTATTGAAGAAATATTGATCAATGAAGAAAATCTTTTACGAAATTAAAGGTTAAACTGATGATATTGTTGTTTCAATGTGTGCTTATAAAATATGATCTTTGTATTTTCTTGTAACTTCTGTGGTTTCTGATTTGAATGTACAGTCTGTATATACAGTGGCTTGCGAAAGTATTCGGCCCCCTTGAACTTTTCCACATTTTGTCACATTACAGCCACAAACATGAATCAATGTTATTGGAATTCCACGTGAAAGACCAATACAAAGTGGCGTACACGTGAGAAGTGGAACGAAAATCAAACATGATTCCAAACATTTTTTACAAATAAATAACTGCAAAGTGGGGTGTGCGTAATTATTCAGCCCCCTGAGTCAATACTTTGTAGAACCACCTTCTGCTGCAATTACAGCTGCCAGTCTTTTAGGGTATGTCTCTACCAGCTTTGCACATCTACAGACTGAAATCCTTGCCCATTCTTCTTTGCAGAACAGCTCCAGCTCAGTCAGATTAGATGGACAGTGTTTGTGAACAGCAGTTTTCAGATCTTGCCACAGATTCTCGATTGGATTTAGATCTGGACTTTGACTGGGCCATTCTAACACATGGATGTGTTTTGTTTTAAAACATTCCATTGTTGCCCTGGCTTTATGTTTAGGGTGGTTGTCCTGCTGGAAGGTGAACCTCCGCCCCAGTCTCAAGTCTTTTGCAGACTCCAAGAGGTTTTCTTCCAAGATTGCCCTGTATTTGGCTCCATCCATCTTCCCATCAACTCTGACCAGCTTCCTGTCCCTGCTGAAGAGAAGCACCCCAGAGCATGACGCTGCCACCACCATATTTGACAGTGGGGATGGTGTGTTCAGAGTGATGTGCAGTGTTAGTTTTCCACCACACATAGCGTTTTGCATTTTGGCCAAAAGTTCCATTTTGGTCTCATCTGACCAGAGCACCTTCTTCCACATGTTTGCTGTGTCCCCACATGGCTTGTGGCAAACTGCAAACGGGACTTCTTATGGTTTTCTGTTAACAATGGCTTTCTTCTTGCCACTCTTCCATAAAGGCCAACTTTGTGCAGTGCACGACTAATAGTTGTCCTATGGACAGATTCCCCACCTGAGCTGTAGATCTCTGCAGCTCGTCCAGAGTCACCATGGGCCTCTTGGCTGCATTTCTGATCAGCGCTCTCCTTGTTCGGCCTGTGAGTTTAGGTGGGCGGCCTTGTCTTGGTAGGTTTACAGTTGTGCCATACTCCTTCCATTTCTGAATGATGGCTTGAACAGTGCTCCGTGGGATGTTCAAGGCTTGGGAAATCTTTTTGGAGCCTAAGCCTGCTTTAAATTTCTCAATAACTTTATCTCTGACCTGTCTGGTGTGTTCTTTGGACTTCATGGTGTTGTTGCTCCCAATATTCTCTTAGACAACCTCTGAGGCCGTCACAGGGCAGTTGTGGAGCTGTTTTGCAAAGAAGAATGGGCAAGAATTTCAGTCTGTAGATGTGCAAAGCTGGTAGAGACATACCCTAAAAGACTGGCAGCTGTAATTGCAGCAAAAGGTGGTTCTACAAAGTATATTGACTCAGGGGCTGAATAATTACGCACACCCCACTTTTCAGTTATTTATTTGTAAAAAATGTTTGGAATCATGTATGATTTTCGTTCCACTTCTCACGTGTACACCACTTTGTATTGGTCTTTCATGTGGAATTTCAATAAAATTGATTCATGTTTGTGGCTGTAATGTGACAAAATGTGGGAGAGTTCAAGGGGGCCGAATACTTTTGCAAGCCACTGTATGGATGAGCCCAGGATGCAAAAGATAAAGCTGCTGTTAACATGTTTTTAAAAACACACCAGCTGTGCACACAGTTTCAGTAATATTGTAACTGTGATACTTTTCTCACCTTTTGTGTTGAAGACATTGTTTCCAATGTAGTGGCTGAGCTGAGTCCAAATGGCTGAAATTGTTCCTCTGTTGCACCACCAGACTCCTGTTACTCAGCTGGGACACACACACACATACATACATACATACATACATATATATACACACACACACATGACAGCATTGCTGTCCAGCATTGTGTTTATCAAAACTCTTTTTACAAATCCTGCTGGAATACGTCAGGTTACAGCTGCAGTCAAAGCGAGATGGAAATAATTGAACAAGCAAGCGAGCGCTCATCTTCTCCCAGCATGCTGAGCTAATGATTAGTTGGTGTTTTTCTGAAAACAGTCTCTCACTCTGTCAACGTGTTCACAATAAACTGTGAACACACTTCGCCGATTTCACGGATTTTTGACGGTAGCGACCTTTTGGAGACTTTTACTTCCAGGTGAAGAATCGGACCGCGGTCAAGTGAGTCCTCACTTACGAAGTCACAGTCAAGCTAGCCGCCCCGCCAGCCGCACCTAAATTGTGGTTGCACTACTCTTACGCATATTACGGTATGGATGAAGACCTGCTTAGAAACGTGGTCTTTTGTGTCCTGACACTATTTTACTCCAATATCCACTCCCAGTTTTGGTTCATCTCCACTTTTCACCCCATGATCCACAGCCAAAATTATTATACGATTCGGAGAAAATTAAAAAATAAAATTTACCCAATATACAGTACAGTACTGTTAATATCTTAATTTTTGACCTCAGATTACAGGAAAACTGTAAGAGGTGACACAGATATTTCACTGGATTCTGACTCTAGGCCATCTCCACTCTTCACCCCGTGATCCACAGCCAAAATTACTGTACGGTTTTCCTGAAAATTGATAGTAAACTTTGCACATTTTGCTTTACTGTACTCTATATAATCCAATCTTTGACCTCAGATTACAGGAAAACTGTAAGAGGTGACACAGATATTTCACTGGATTCTGACTCTGGGTCACCCCCACTCTTCACCCGGTGATCCACAGCCAAATTTACTGTACGGTTTTCCAGAAAATCAATAGTGAACTTTACTGGAGATGGCCTAGAGTCAGAATCCAGTGAAAAATCTGTGTCACCTCTTACAGTTTTCCTGTAACCTGAGGTCAAAAATGAAGATATTAACAGTACAGTACTGCATATTGGGTAAATTTTATTGTTAATTTTCTCTGAGTCGTACAGTAATTTTGGTTGTGGATCATGGGGTGAAAAGTGGAGATGAACCAAAACTGGGAGTGGATATTGGAGTAAAATAGTGTCAGGACACAAAAGACCACGTTTCTAAGTCGGTCTTCATGTAAGAGTAGTGCAACCACAATTTAGGTGCGGCTGGCGGGGCGGCTAGCTTGACTGTGACTTCTGTATTTGCGCTGGAAGTAAATAAAATATAGATGCATCTGGATATTATCCTATGAAGTCCTATTCTAAAGGCTGATTGCCCTCCCCCACGCTTGTACCTGTGGCTTCATGTCCTGGGGGTTGGCTCTTCTCCTGCCCTGCACCCTTTGTTCATATTCAAAGACTATTTTTCTGTATGTATTCTTTCCCTCTAGCAACCGCCGTATTATATTGTTGCAGACAATCACAAACTCTACAGTCTGTCTAACTCCAGTGTATACCAAGCAATCTATTATTCTCAACAGAGCTAAACTCAACATAAACTGAACCCACATTAAAGTTAGCTCGGTGCTTACCTTTAGATGAGCCCACAAACCGAGAGAAACTCCGTGATGAAGCTGGAAGTCTTACGAAACCGATCAGGGAGCAGCGTGGTTCACGCTGATCTCGGCTACGATCCAGGAGACAAAGGGTGTGCAGATCGATGCAGATATCGATCCAAACGTTGGTAGTGGTATATGTTCCTGTAAGTTCACTACTTTACTCCCGTTTCATGAAAAAGCAGCTCTCTCTGCTCGACTCCTCTCCTGCACACACACTTTCCCCGCCCCCTTTTCCTGGCTCTGTGGCGATTTGTTACTGTGCGGTCACGTGACGCAGCTGCATAACGTAACCACGTGGGGTGTAATTTCGAAATTAGCGCCTATCTCCTTTTCCTAAACTCTTTTTTCTTGGCCTCCATGGAAACGTCATCGTGGGAAGGAGATTTGCTAAGGACTCAGTGAAAGAGAAGAGCGGTGCTGAGAATTGGAACAGCCTTAGGCTGTATCCCAATTCAGGTTCTGCAGCCTTAAAGTACGCAGCCTTAACGGTCCACAAGGGCCGCGTACTCAAAGACCGCTAAGGCCGGAAGTGCCGGAAATGGGATGGTCTCCGTCGCGCTGCCTAGGTTGCCTAGCAACCACGATACCAACCGCTGGAAACGTTTCATACAGCCTTTTTTGACAGAAATAAAGGAGAACATATTTTGTTCATTGTTTGTTTGTTTCTACACGAGCTTTGTGTGATTTAATAAGTATCTGAGGCTGAGACCACAGGACTGTATAACATGATTGATGGTCTTGATGCATTCTCAATCATCCAGGAAAGTAAATCTCCAAAAGTTGATTCTGTTCATCTGGACGTAGCATTTTGTGGGAGAAACGTTTCGTCACTCATCCAAGTGACTTCTTCAGTCTCAGCTGACTGCAGGTTTCCCCAAACCTTATAAACAGTACATTTGCATAATGACTGAAACCAGCCCACTGAAGGAACAATGGGCTGTGAGGTCAGTTCCTTAATCATAATTATGCAAATTCCCATGACCATTGATCAACAATCACTGACCAAAACCCACTGATCAAAGAACACTGATCAATGGCCATGAGTACCATTCACAGAGAGTTGGGGAATGGCTGCAATCACAGCATTGTAAGATGGCGAAAGATGTACCCTTAGGCCCCCTCCTCGATTCAGAGATGGTCTTTCCCTTTTCACGTAAATGGCCTCCTTGACTCCGCGCTCAAACCAGCGTTCTTCCCTGTCCAGGATGTGTACATCCTCATCGTTGAAAGAGTGTCCACTGGCCTGTAGGTGTAAATAAACTGCAGAGTCCTGGCCTGATGAGGTAGCTCTTCTGTGTTGTGCCATCCGCTTCGCTAGAGGTTGTTTGGTTTCCCCGATGTATAAATCCTGGCAATCCTCCTGGCACTTAACAGCGTACACTATGTTACTCTGTTTGTGTCGGGGCACGCGATCCTTGGGGTGGACCAGTTTTTGGCGCAGCGTATTTTGGGGTTTAAAAGCCACAGAGACCCGGTGTTTAGAAAAAATGCGTCTCAACTAATTATGATTAAGGAACTGACCTCACAGCCCATTGTTCCTTCAGTGGGCTGGTTTCAGTCATTATGCAAATGTACTGTTTATAAGGTTTGGGGAAACCTGCAGTCAGCTGAGACTGAAGAAGTCACTTGGATGAGTGACGAAACGTTTCTCCCACAAAACGCTACATCCAGATGAACAGATTCAACTTTTGGAGAACATGATTGATGGGCTTCATATCTGTACTGAACAGTCAATTAAGATTAGCTAGTAAATAACAATTATGTTATTCATGAGACTAAAGTCAGTGTAAATATAATATGGCCAATATTATAGTTATTATATTAATCATTATTAGTTATTACAGCAGTGAACTTGACCAATTCACCTGAACAATTCACTTTTATTCGTAAAACCAAGGAGCTGGTGGTAGACTTCCGCAGGCACAAACATCCTCCACTGCAACCACTGAACATCCAAGGTATAGACAGTGAGGCTGTGGACAGCTACAGGTACCTTGGTGTTCATCTGAACAGCAAACTGGACTGGACTCATAACTCAGACGCCCTCTACAGGAAAGGGCAGAGCAGGCTGTACCTGCTGCGGAGACTCAGGTCGTTTGGAGTGGAGGGCCCACTCCTGAAGACCTTCTATGACTCTGTGGTGGCCTCAGCCATCTTTTATGGTGTGGTCTGCTGGGGCGGCAGCATCTCTGCTGGGGACAGGAAGAGACTGAACAGGCTGATCCGAAGGGCCAGCTCTGTTCTGGGATGCCCTCTGGACCCAGTGGAGGTGGTGAGTGACAGGAGAATGGTGGCTAAGCTGTCATCCCTGTTGGACAACATCTCCCACCCCATGCATGAGACTGTGACAGCACTGAGCAGCTCCTTCAGTGGGAGACTGCGGCACCCACGGTGTGGGACGGAGAGATTTCGCAGGTCTTTCCTCCCCACTGCTGTCAGACTCCACAACAAAGACTTTAACTGATCAAACACACACATCCACAAATGTGCAATAACACTAATGTGCAATAATCTTTTCTGGCATCGCTGTATTTTTACTCAGTTGTATATAGCATTTGTATTCTGTTTTTATCTTATTGTATATTTTATTCTACTGTATATAGTATTTTATTTTATTCTATTCTGTACACTTGTGTACTGTATTTATTCTTATCGTATTCTAATTTTTGCTTCATAACTTTTGCACTGTCCACTTCCTGCTGTGACAAAACAAATTTCCCACGTGTGGGACTAATAAAGGTTATTTTATCTTATCTTATTGTCACATCACATGTGCAGGTACACTGGTACAGCACATGTGAGTGAACTCTGTGTCAAATACTGAGCTTCAGTAAAGATTCAAGTTTCAGTTATTTATATTTCCCATCACCTTAAATCTTCACTCAAAGACAAGAATCTTTTACAGTGTATAAATACGTATAGATGTATCATATGAAAGAGACAAATATTGTTCATTTAATTTGTTGGCATTACTAAATTTGGCTCAATGCTTACACATATGTGCAAAAAGAAAATGTACGAGCTGTGATAATACGACATCATAACTGCTTTAAGTCATATAGAATAGATATCAGAGCCTTAAACAGGCTGACTTGTGCTAAATGGGTCAAACTGGGCAGAAAGTATACAAACAGCAGTGGCGGTCCTAGCCTGTTTGGAGCCCTGGGCGAACACCCCCTCTGCCCCCCCCCCCCCCAAAACACACACACACACGAAGAGAGAGAGAGTATGCATTGTATGGAAACTGCTACTAAACAGACATCATAATTTGTCATACAATGAGAACAGGACAAATCAACAATTGACACTGACTAATTAATATTATATTATTGTATATATTGTTTGGAGTTTAGTCTCTTACTGTTACTATTTTTACCATTTCTTCTTGGAGCAACTGTAACCCACATAATTTCCTTCGGGATTAAGAAAGTATTCTGATTCTTAATGTTTTAGGATACATGACCTGCCATTATCCAACGACACATCTGCTTACCTGTGTCTTTTGCTCGTTTCTCCTTGTAGGAGCCATAATTAAATGTATTGAATTTTAATGATCACTGGGTTTTCATTTGTTTGGTTGCTATGGTGATGTGTAACGGGAGTCACGTGGGTGCTAGCGGTGACATTAAGAGGGCGTTGTCAATCTGTCTCACTGGTTTGATTTTGACAGAAAGGAAGGCTGGGTAACCGTAGTTTTTGTTGACCGCAACCAACGAGTTTCCCCTTGTTGCATTAGAGCTGTGATGTTTTAAGAGTTTGAATCGCGAGCCGATCGCATTGCTCTGTAAACTTTTCAAGCACTTTAATAAACAAGCAAACAATTCCACCTCTCGCATTATTGCGTAAAGTTGACAGTGCGTCAGGCAAATAGGCAGGCTCAGTCCCCGGCCTCTAGCGACCGTGGAAGTCGCTACACTCCTCCTCTTCTTTCTCTTTTTTTAAACTTTAAAAACGGGTTGTGTCGAGACTTTAAATCAACAAAATATAAAATATATATTTTAAATTATTATTGATCCCTTTACCCCGAGTCCTAACGTGTATATTAATGTTTTTACTCTTAAATATTTATTGTTTGTGTCCTTGGACTGTTGTAACTGGAGCCATGCGTCTCGTCTCTCTATATACTAGACTGTATGGAGCGGAGATGACAATAAAGTTTACTTTGACTTCAGCAGCGAGCAGGCGCACCGAGGGCTCTCGCGCTCACCTTTCGTGTATAGAAAAACATCGGTGCAAATTATAAGTCTGTATCATAATGTCTGGTGTTTTCGTGTTGTTGGTTTGTTTTTATTTTGTTTTATTTTGCGAGTTGGTTATTAGATGCTGCTCCAGCCAGCCACAGAATCCCCCGCTGCCCCGCCCTCTCCTCCCTGTGCCGCAAGCAGCAGGCGCACCTCGCAAATGGAGGGTGCCCTTACTCCCAGGAAATGGGCGATAGAAAGCCGATCGGTGCCTATGCCATTCCCAATATGCGCTGGCATGATGCATTTTTTTTTTTTTTGTGCCGGTGCCCGTGATGCCGCCCCCCAATATGATGCCGCCCCAGGCAACCGCCTGTGTCGCCCGTATCTAAAACCACTACTTTACAAACACATAACATCCTTGTAAAATATGATGTAACACTATAGATCAACTTACCTCAGAATATATAAAGCATATAAACAATTACAGCAATATGACACAACAAACACAGCAGTGCTACTAATCCACAATATTCAAAGCTTCATAGAACTGAAACAAACATTTATTTTTAGCTCCATTCTGCTGCTGATACATACTTTAGGTTTCTGAATATTAAACTTGTTGCTGCCTTTCATAGTGTGTAACTTGAAGGCCCTGAGTACTTTCTCCCACACTGAAAACACTGGGATGATAACATTATTTGAACATTACCTAATAAGACTGATTCAGGACAGACAATTAGTTATGTTAAACTTTCCTAGCAGTCCTTCACAAACAGGGAACAGTCTGTCTATTCTCTCCATCTGTCAGCTGCTGCTGACTCTTCCTCCTCCTCTTCCTCACGCACTGCTGAGTTTGTCCTGGTGGATCATCAGGGGTGCAAAGCCTCACAGATGATGTGCAGCAGTGGGTCCCTCAGTCTGTCCTCACTCTGGACACTTGCAGTTGACACACATGGAAACCAAATGTGTGATAAGCTGCAGGATTCAAACACAAGTGTAACTTATAAATACATGTTCATACTTTTATTCCACAATCAGAGAGAAAGAAACAGAGAGCGAGTGCAGGACAGACAGACAGGTGACAGTCTCAGGTGTACACACTGCTACAAAACAGCACAAGAGAAGGAGGATTTAGTGTTTGTGTTATTACGAGTGCTAAACAAGAAGGGTTCCAGATGGTCCAGTGGACACATGTGTGACTCCTGTGATTAAAGCATCTTTCTTTCAGCTTAACGAGTGAACCGTCAGCTCGTTCAAACACACGTTAAAGTCCGTTTGGCTCGACACCACCGAACAGAGGCAGCAATATAACATAGCTAACATTAACAGTGCAGTGAATCCTGCTTGTGCCGTCATATTCAGGACTGCAAACCGAGCAGCATCACTGACTTTCAGCTTGTTGTGTTTGTGGATATATGACTGACTTTAATTATCCATAAAATCATCAGATTCTCTGTAAGATTAAGTTCGACTACTGAACGGCGTATATTTTAAAGTAAAGACTTTTAAACCAAGTTAGTACAAACATCACTAATGTCACATAACTTTGCTGACAGGCCAACAGTAATGTTTTAATGTTTTTTGTTACTAAACATTTGCACATAACTAACTTACATAATATTCTGTACTTTTAAAAGTTTACTCTTCAGCCGCTCCGCTTCCACCATTTTGTTCGGCAAAATTATCCAAACCCACCGCCGCGCTATGAAGTCTGGGATATGTTGGGCCATGAAGTCTACAGCGCCAGATCCTTAAAATTCAGGGAAATAAAGGCCGCATTTCGAGCAGCCTTTGAATTGGGAAAGCCTTCGTCGCGTCGCTGTGATGTATCTTTTGCTTGTTTCTCCTCCTCTTCTTTTCTCCTTTTCCTAAACTGAGGACCCGATGGCTTTGAACTTTTCTTGTCCATCTTGGTTTTAATTTTGCACTCCAGTATGAACACCCATCCCCACAACATAACCTAATAGACCTACACCTTAGTTCACAGATTCACTTTGTCTAGGGTTTATTTCTGGGATTTCACACAACCAGATTCAAATCATGAATATGTAATGGACTTGGATTTACAACATTATTTACAGCATTACGGGCGAATGATAGTCCTCCCCCCCGCTGCAGGAGATCTTCACACCTGTGCGTCCAAACTGCAAATGAACCGTGCATGACCGAAGCCGTTGCTCCCGCACTGACTGTAACACAGTCAGTTCTTCTTTTACTGCTATGCTGTTTTGTGGATCACACGGTTTAAAACTATTATAAACACACACACACAGTAACTCCACCAGAGTGACTATTTCGGGTCACTTTTGCCAGTCCAGGCCCGGATAAAGCAGCAGGGTTGGAGTTTTGACATTAAAAAACAATAATTGCTAAAAGAAATTTAATTTGTAGTTCTAAATAAATTCTGAATGCATTTAGGACGTTTTTTGCTCACTTTATGTCTCTTCCACGATGTTATCCTCTCTCCAACAACGTAGGCTAGGATTACATTAGCATGACCAATTATGCAAATTAGGTGATGGCGTCATTTAGTGACTTCTAGTGACTTTTAGGACAGCCAATAGCAATTTTCCTTAATGAGGAGTTGGCAACACTGCTTGCACATATTTATTACAGATGCATTGAAGCTAATCGGGATATTTATTGTCAATCTGTGGCTGCGATTAATCACTTAAATGAAGACTTTATTAACTAGTAACTTCATCAGTCATGACAGAAGCTAATAATTCTGTGCTAACATCGTTTAAACAGTAACAGCTTTACTCCAATATAAGCTAACGTTTACACCGTAACTTTAAGCTAGCACCACAAAGACGGTAAAACACATAATAATATCTACAAATGCATCTTAAAGCTGTTATATTAGCACTCGGTGTATTACTAACATAACCATATTAACATTATTGACACTCGCTGACTTTTAATAGTCATTCTATAAATGCTGTCCGTTTAAATGACCTTAACTGTAACACTGCTGTATCCACCGGATTCCAGCCAGAGTGGATTCTGTTCCGTTATATGATGTTATGGATGTTATTTGACTTGAGGCATAACTCACAGACACACGAGACGCGCCATTACTCCAATGAGTGTCCTTTATTATTTTTCAACCTGTACGTTTGTTCTATAGCTTTAAGCTTGTATGTGTTGTACCTCTTGGATTTAGCTGTGATGGGATGACAGGAATAGTTGTCCTTATTCTTCTACCCATGAGAAGCTCAGTCCGGCTGTAGCCATTTGCCAATGGAGTGACCTGGTATGCCATAAGGGCGAGATAGGGATCGCCAGACTTTTTAAGAAGACTTTTGATAGTCCTGACTGCCCTCTCGGCCTCCCCGTTGCTCTGAGGGAAGTGGGGACTGGATGTCACATGGCTAAAACCCCATTCTTGTGCAAATCTTGTGAAGGAATCAGGCAAAAACTGAGGTCCATTATCAGAGCAAACCCGCTCTCGTATGCCATGACGTGCAAAGATTGATTTACAGTGCTCGATCACTGCCTCTGATGTTGTAGATGTCAGTTTGGCAATGTCGAAGAATCTGGAAAAGTAATCCACAATGACCAGGTACTGTTTATTCTCTATCTGGAACTATCTGGAACTATTTGGAACAGATCAGTTCCAACCATGGCCCACGGTCTTTGTGGAAACTCGGTAGGTAGCATGATTTCTTTGTGTTTAGTCCGCTCAGTGTCACAGGCCATTGTGGACTGCGAGGTCACCTGAAAATGGCAGATAAGGCTGGAAAACCCTTTCAATGGAGTACTTATCTGGCCATCCTTCCACACAGAACTTCTTCAGCTGGCTTAGAATGCTGTCATTGTCCTGATGTGTCTGGATTTCTCTGAGTCGTGGCTCTGTGGCTGAGTAGCGCTTAGAAGTATATTTTTAAAAAAAATTTGTTTCAACATAACAATTTTAATAATTCAGCGCTGAGCTTTGCTGTCTCTAGTATCATTTAAATGCAGCCAGTTTCTTTTCGGATATTTTTATCACTTTTTTCCCCAACACATCTGCATTTAATTCTAGATCCTTGTCTCTGTGTCGCTCTGTGTACCTGGCCTGTACCACCACAGTCCCTGTGATCAAAGTCTCTGCCCTCCTTTCTTTCACACAATGTTGTGATCCTAGTCTTTGCATGTGATTGGCCAGATGAAAATGAAGACGACATCAAGTCATTGTGAGCTGAGATTCTAGGTTCATCCAATTGTCACAAGAAGTCACCAGCAGGGATGGTACTTGTTGAGAGTCCGAATGGAAAGAAGGTGTTTCTCACTCTGGAGGTGTGGAACTTGACTCAACTTATGCACCGACCAGAGAGCATGGGTCAAACGGGTAGTAGGCGGGGTGCAAGGGGTCACCGGTGATGGCCTACTTTTCCATGAGAAAGGAATATATGACGATGGCCTCCATGGGAGGCAGAAGGCAGCCAATGCTTTTTGGGTGTGGTTAATTGCCCTCTGCGCAGCCTTTCTGTTCTCAGTTGTGGCCCCTGCGTACCGAATACCGAGGCAGTAGGACAGTACGATCTCCACTAAGGGACAGTAGAAGTCCAGCTGCAGCGTCTGGTCTGGGTTATTCTTTCTCAGGACACGGAGGAAGTGCAGCTGCTACTGGGCCTTCTTTACCAGCACGTTGGTGTTGTGGTCCCAGGTGAAATTGGCAGAGATGTGGGTGCCCGACTATTGGAGCGTTTGGGGCCAGTTGATGAGGAAATATTTAATCAAGGATCAGGTTTAAGGTGGTCGAGTGTTACGAAATCAGTTTCACCCCGGTTCTTTTTATTATTCCTTGAGACATCCAGAGACGGCACCGGAACTCAGTAGACCTTTAGTCATCATTATTCATCTTCATTTAAGCATGCATCTTCTAGAAGGGAAGACGAGCAAGGCCGGTGTTCCTCTGCAGATCTTCACTCCTTTGTTAGTTACAGCCAGCTTTATAGAAGTGACCCCATCATAAAACCCCCATGGTGTGCTGCAAACTCTGTGTGTCTGTGTGTATGCACGAGCACGTGAGCGCCTATGTGTGCGTGTACCTGTGTGTATGTGAGTGCACATGAGTGAGTGTGCATGTGGGTGTGGGTGCGTAACAGTTAAAGCACTGTGTGTGTCTGACTTCCTGAGGGTCATAAAAGTAATCCCCTCACCCAAGCTACACCAAATTCCTTTAGACCACATAAAAAACAGAGTTAACAAACTGCAAACACTGAGACCCCCACCCAGGTATCCCATGGGGAATTTCTACTCAACATTAACTTCTCTTTGTCTTACTTTCAGTTCAAAGTGGGGGAAGGCCTCCTAGAAATCTAGTCCTAAATTCATGACACACTCAGGCCTTTATTGCATCCGGGGCAGTATCAGTGTTTCTACAATAATTCTACATCCTACCTAACACATTTCTAAACTCTCAAATAAGCTATCCATATCTTTTTGAGTTTCATGGTAAAAATGTCTGGGATTATGGTGTTAAATGCTGAGCTGTAGTCCACGAAGACCATCTCAATGTAGCGCTTCCTGTGAGTGCTATAGATCTGTAGCCATGACCAGGGTGCTTGGAGGGCTTGGGTGTTTTGTTTTTGTTTTGTTTTTTTCTGTCAGATTGTCCTAGGTCATGGAGGGGTGTCAGTCTGTAGGGCTGCTTGATGTGTTTACATGGTCCCGTGTCCTCACCCCTCTGGTAGGACACTTAACATTGGTGGAATTTGGGGGGTAAAGTTTTCACACATGCCTTATTAAAGTCCACAGCAACACGCTGGTTGCTCTCTTCTGTGGTCACACCTTTCCTTACCAGAATCTTTGTTGTGATCCTGGTGGTGTGATATCCAGTTTGGTAACTCCACCTAGGCATTGGACTTTTCTGCATGGAGCCAAGATTAAGTTACAACCAGTAGTCGACACTCCCGGAAAAAAAACCATTACAGAAAATTTTTATAATCTTGTGCATTGTGTTTCTGTGCGCTGTTTTTAACCCTGGAGAACCTGTAGCACTTGGTAAAGTGTAACGCTAAAATATGTCTAGAACATTGCATAAATCTGTTGGTATTTGTGTTATTCAACTACGGTATACGTTTGGATTTTTGGCTGCTACATGATTTCCACCAGTAGAGGGCAGTCACGGCAAAAAGAAAAAAAAAATGTTCTGTAAATGCCGTAAATGGATCTGAACCCTTTCCAGGGTTGGGTAGAAGTTAGCCTTAGCCTTTGTGATCCAAGAGGAAAAGTTGTAGCTCAGAATGAGGTTCGGGTTCCAATCCTAGTAAGTCAGGATGTGATGCAGAAACCAATAATAGGGTTTAATGCTATTGAGGAACTGATAAAAAAAAGACACTACTCAGTCCAGTGAAAGCTTGTCTTTACTCAGAAACTCTCTAAGAGTAGGATCAAGCAAAGCAGAAGCACTGTTGAATCTTATCCACACCACCAGTAGCGAGATAGTTACTTATCCTGTCAGATCAGGACGCAAAGCTGTTGTCGTACCGAGTGGACAAATGTACAGCCTTAGTTGTTCCATCAAAACAGACTTGAAGGTAAAAAGTGAAATGCTTTTTGAGCCAGATGAAAACCTGTCTTTAGATGAGGGTCTGAAATCTAACTGCCAGTTGCTGTCTGTATCTGGCAATACCCGCAAAGTCAATATCTATGTTACTAATGTTACCAAACATGACATTGTTTTGCCACCTAAAACCCATCTAGGTAACATAGAGAGAGTAACACACAGTTATCCTGTGAATCTCAAAGAAGCTCAGATAGGTTCGGTTGTAGAAAAAGACAATCAGAACTCACCTAGCTTACCATTAGAGCCGTGGGAACCACCTGTCAATTTGGGCCACCTTAACACAGAACAACAGGCAGCTGTCATGGAAATGTTAAGGGAGGAGTCAGGCGCATTTGCTAAACACAAAGAGGAAGTTGGTTACATAAAAAATCTAAAAATGGATATCAAACTCACTGATCAGATTCCTGTAGCCAAATCCTATAATGCGGTCCCACATGCTCTCTATGATGAAGTAAAAAGTCACATTCAGGACTTGTTAAAAAAAGACTTTCTTCGCAAATCAACCTCACCATATGCCTCTCCAATAGTGTGTGTGAGGGGGCGGGATGGAGGCCTGAGACTGTGTGTCAATAATAGGGGCCTCAATAAAAAAAAAAAAAAACAATACGTGGTTTAGTGTGCTTGACCAAGGCAAAGCGTACTATCAAGGTGAAATCAGCGAAGACTCGAAAAAATATACCGCCTTCACAACACCCTGGGGGCTGTATGAATGGAACAGAATTCCATTTGGACTCACCAATGCGTCTTCAGCTTTCCAGCGTAGTATGGAGGAAAGTTTAGAAGGCTTGAGGGACAAGATATGCACTCCATATTTAGATGATGTTTTAGTGTACAGTCAATCATTTGAGCAGGATATTAAGATTTGAGATCAGTTCTCAAACGTCAGCAGGCTTGGGGAGTAAAACTAAGACCTGATAAATGTGACTTGTTTAATAATGAGGTGCACTATGCTGGCAAAATCCTTTCAGCAGACGGTATCAAAATGGATGAAAAAGAGGCACAAGCAGTACGAGCTTTGAAGGACAACCCACCGACAAACATCAAAGAGCTGAGAAAGCTTTTGGGATTTTTAGGATACTACTGAAGCTATGTACAAGATTTTTCAAGACATGCAAAGTGCCTATATGATTTACTCTCAGTTGACCACACCCAAACACCAGCACGGTCAGCCAAGGCGGGGCATGCTGCACCCACCCAAAAAATCATATGGAGTGACAGCCACCAAAAAGCACTAGACTATTTGGTGGATGTTTTGACTAATCCACCCGTGATGGCTTATCCTAAGTTTGAGGAACCCTTCATTCTGCACATTGATGCATCAGAAGAAGGCCTTGGTGCAGTTTTGTACCAGAGGCAGGACAGTAAATTAAGAGTAATTGGATATGGATCAAGAACATTAACACAGGCTGAGAAGAACTACAGGTGGCACTCAAGGAAACTTGAGTTTTTGGCACTGAAATGCGCAGTGACTGAGCGCTTTAGAGACTATTTGTTCTATGCTCCCTCAGTGACAGTATACATTGACAACAACCCTTTAACCTATGTTTTGGGCACAGCTAAACTGAATGCGACAGGACACAGATGGGTTTCCGAGCTGGCTGATTTTAACATAACACTGAAATACCGACCCGGAAAAAGTAACGTGGATGCAGACTTTTTGTCCAGAACACCTTCTAGTATGGACTCATACATGTCAGAATGTACTGAGCTGTGTTCGCCTGAAGTGTTAAGCGCAGTACTAAATGCCATTGAAACACAGGAAGAAATCTATCCTCTATCCTTACGTTGGGTGAATGCTCAGTGTTTGTATATGTGTGCATGAGGGTGGGAATGCATGTTTCTGTCTGTGTGTGCCTGTTTGTCTGTGTCTATATGTCAGGTCGGGTCTTAGACTCCACCTCTCTGGGAACTCCCAGGCCCTCCAAAGTGCGGAGGCCTATCTCCCCTCACCACACTCCCTGCCGGTGACTGATGCCCTCAGGGGTTGGTGCATTGGTGGTTCTTGGTGTCCGGGGCTGGGCGCTCGGGTATGTACCAGCTCACTCCCGGTGGCTACTTGGCGGGGGCCTGGCACCTGTTGCTCGGTCAGGCTTCTTCCGGGGCGCGGGGTGCCCTCGGGCCTCCGGCCTCTGGGCCTGCAGCTCGGTTCACTCTGGTACAGCTGGCTGCCGGCAGAGCCAGTGGGCACGCCAGTGCAGCCCCCTCTGGCTTCTGCTCTGTGGCTACTGGGTGACCCCTCGTCTGGGGATCTCCTCAGCCCTTCCCAGGAGGGTGGCACGGATGCCCCTCCGGTGGTCCTCCTTGGGCTCTCGCACTCTGGGGCCTCTGGATGTCTGGAGCCTGGTTCTCCTCCATGCCTGCTTCATGCCCTGGGGGGCGTGGCTATGGCCCTCCACACCCTCTAGCAGACCGTTACATGGGGAAACCTTTTGAATACAAGCGCGCTGATCCACACAGGTGTGCACACGGGTGTTCACTGTTCGTAGACATAAACTACGCCTTTCTTAGCTGCTACTTCAAAGCACATTGTGCCCTGTCTGTCCTGCGTGCTGCACAACAACATTCAATATTTAGTATTTACTGCTGTTTACACTTAGCTAGATTAACGTGATGGTGTTGTGTTTAGTATGTTGCTTTGTTTTGGGTTTTTTTTGCTTGTTTTCTATTCTTTTTCTCTCAACAGGTGATCCAGGAGATTTTTTTCTTTGTCTTTGTAAGTGCCCTTTCTCACTGTCCCTCTTCCCTTCTGTTTTTCTTTTCCTTCATCTTTCTTTCTACCTTTCCTATCTCCCAGTCACGTCTGTCCCGTCTGTAACAACTGAAAATAAAATAAAATAAATAATAACAACAAAGGTTGATCAAATGGACCAATATGGCAATGCCATCATAATCCATTTGGCAAAATAAATCCATTGGGTATCCTTGTTGGTCTTCAGACAACAATTCTGACGGCTAAAGAACCAAATGGGACAGTGTCGCGGGGTCCTCTCTTAAACAAACAAATGCAGGTGTTGTCGGGAAGCATTCAGTGTGGATAGTTTATTCTGCCGGCCTCCCAGGTGCACAAAAGGTTATTTACAAAGAAAATAGAAAACTAACTTAATTCAACACAAAACAAACATCTCTATACAAAACACAGTCTGCATGTTACCCTCTCTGTAACATCTCACCAACTCCTCAGGTAGGCCCTGACAGCCTCTTTTATACCCCATTGCCCCTCCCACTAGGCATAATAGTCATCTCTTTATTATTTCTTTTCCCAAACATTCTTTTTCCCACAGCTTATTTCCTGCTGTATTTCTACAATACATTTATATGTACATACAGACATTTATGGCCAATTCCAGGCATCCTACAGTGTTTCACAATAAAAAAACAAAAAACAAAAATAATGCAGTTCACGTGACCTTTTAAGCGCGTGCAAACCCACTATTTAAACCCCGGAACACCATACCATCGGCTTGCATAACCACCCGTATAATCGGCGATCACAGCGAGTCTATGCGACTGGCTTTATTAAAGGTAAGCGGGGAAAATATGTTGGCCACATGCTGCGCCGCTCAAAATATACCTCTCACCCCTTTTGTTTATCCGCCCGGTCGACGAAAAGACGTGCAGCCATGGTAATGGTAGAAACTAATGGTGGTGGTGCGTGTATGCGCCCAGATCAGCTGTCTGCGGCCCGGGACGGTGTAACTCCGTCACATCGTCCGTCCTTTTTGGTGTGAGGCCGAGGGCAGTCCTGGATGGCTTCCACTTTATCCATCTGCGGACGCACCTCACCTCTGCCCACTTGGTAGCCCAGGTAGCGGGTCTCCTGCCGTGCCCACTCACATTTAGATGGGTTGAGGGTCAACCCTGCCTTATGGATTCTTCCCAGGACTTCGGACAGGTGCTGCAGATGCTCTTCCCAGGTGTTGCTGAAGATCACTACATCATCCAGGTAGGCGGCACTATAGGGGTCACACCCCTGTAGCAATTTGTCCATCAGCCTTTGGAAGGTGGCCGGTGCCCCATGTAGCCCAAACGGCATCACCGTGAACTGGAACAGGCCGGCAGGTGTCCTGAAGGCGGTGTATGGTCGAGAAGACTCCTCCAGTGGCACTTGCCAGTAACCTTTGCACAGATCCAAGGTGGTGATGTACCTGGCTGCTCCAATCTTCTCCAGCAAATCCTCGATCCGAGGCATGGGGTAGGCATCAAACTCTGAAATGGAATTAAGCTTCCGGAAATCAATGCAGATGCGTAGTGAGCCATCTTTCTTGAAGATGATGACCACCGGGCTACACCACTCTGAGCAGGACGGCTCTATCACCCCAAGCTCCAGCATCTTCTCCACCTCTCTCCTGTCGCAATTTATCCACTAAGTGCTGTGGAACCCGGTATGGACGTTGGCGGATGGGATGTCCATCCTTTAGGCGTATCACATGTTCGACAAGGGTGGTCCTGCCGGGGTTACCTGAACAGAGAGATGGCGTCTCCCGAAGGATTTGGAGTAGCTGAGCAGCCTGCTGTGGGGTAAGATGAGTCAGCACGGGAGACATTGGATCGGATCCCTGCTCGGGTTCTGTCTCCTCTTCTCTTGGCACTTCTCTTGCTATCAGAGCTTCCGCAGGGGCCTGGTGGGCACGCTCTTCCCATTCTTTCAGGAGATTCACATGATAGGTCTGCTTCGGTTTCTTCTTTTCGGGATGATAAATCTCATAGGTCACTGGCCCCATTCTGCGAAGAACTGTGTATGGCCCTTGCCATTTCGCCAGAAGTTTACTGTTGGCTGAAGGGAGAAGTAACAACACCTTTTGACCAGGTTGGAATTCACGTTGCCGGGCCTGTTGGTCATACCAGGTCTTCTGGCTTCTTTGAGCATCTCGCAGGTCGACCTCGGCCTCTTCATGGTATCTTCCCAACCGTTCTCTCATTTCCAGCACAAATTGCACCACTCCTTTATCATTTGAAGCAGAAGCAGGAGACTCCCAACCCTTCCGGAGGAGATCCAACGGCCCCTGCACATCCCAACCATAGAGTAGCTCGATTGGTGAGAAACCAGTGGAAGCCTGGGGAACTTCTCTGTACGCAAACAGCAGGAAGGGCAGCCACTGGTCCCAGTCTTTCCCAGTGTCTGACACAAACTTCTGCAGCATCCTCTTCAGAGTTTGGTTGAACCTCTCCACCAACCCATCTGTCTGTGGATGGTAGGGTGACGTCCTGATGGCAGAGATGCCTAGCTGGTTGTGGAAGAGCTGCATCAACCTAGAGGTAAAGTTAGTCCCTTGGTCTGTCAAAATCTCATCTGGTATCCCCACCCGGGAGAACAGCTGTACCAGTGCACGCACAACATTGGGTGCCGTGACCGCACGCAGAGGGAAAGCTTCTGGGAAACGAGTCACATAATCACACACCACCAAAATGTACTGATGACCCCGACTACTTTTTACCAGAGGACCCACAATGTCCATAGCTATTTCTACGGAAGGGGGTGGAGATGACAGGCAGTGGCAGTAGCAGGGCCCTGTCAGACTTGCGGGCTGGACAAGTTTTCTGGCAAGTAGGGCAGGTACGGCAATATTTTTGTATGTCTGTGTACATTGACGGCCAAAAGAAACGTGAGCTAACTCGCATATAGGTTTTTTGGCGACCCAGATGACCTGCCCAGGGGAGGGTATGTGCTAGGTGCATAATGAGGGGTCTACAACTAGAAGGTATCACAAGCCGTTGGTGGTCACCGTCAACTGCATACAACACATTTTTGTCAACAATGAACTTCTCTTTCCCTCCCCACTTTCCAGTTCCACCTTCAGTCACATTAGCAAACAAAACTTTCAATGTTTCATCCTCCCTCTGCAACAAAGTGATATTTTCTGGTACATCCCATTTTATACTCTTAGTGTCCGGCCCCTTTGACCATAGCTGCTTCTCAAAGCGGCGTTGGCGACGGGATTTTCTTGGCCCATTAGTGCCACCCTCACACAGACTACTGTCAAAGTCTGGCAAGGGCTGGCATCCTGCTATCGCCTGGGCTCTAGTGACCACTGAGCCAGACACATTTAATTTAGCATTCCCCTCATCCCCCACATCAGTCTCTTTCCACTGTTCTTCTTTTTCTTGCAGCAAGTCCATGAGTACAGGCAAGTCCATCCCCAGAATAACCTCTACAGGCAAGTTCTGTACCACCCCAACTGACAACAGTTAGGGCTGTTCATTAATAGTCACTGTTACCTCCATTTTTGGGTATGGATGTTTATCACCATGCACACATAAAACTTCTTCCTGTCTGCTATAGTCCACACTGTTCACTGGTACCAAACTATGCTTAATCAAAGACATAAAACTACCAGTGTCCAGCAAAGCAGTAGCCTGCTGACCATTTACCTTTACTTTTTTATAGCGTTGCACATCCACTGGCTGGACCCTTGTGGGCTCCATCTCCAGCCGGGGTGCATAGCAGGCACCAGTGACTTTAGCCTTCTGGATAGGGCATACCGAGGCTTTATGACCTGGCTGCTGGAAATAATAACAAAGAAAGTCCTTACCTGCTGCTCGTAAGTTTGATGCCCTAGGGTTTTCTGGTGGCTCTGGGTTGCTCTCCCTCTTCAGAAGACCCAATGATGGAAGTGGTGGTCGCTGTGGTGTCCCAGATGAGCGTGCAGGTGGGGCTCCTTTACGCGCATTGAAGTACTGTGACACCAGCTTAGCAGCGGTCAGTCCATCTGCTGGCTCATGCTCCCTCACCAAGGTCCTCACCCCCCCTGGAAGTACCCGGATTAACTGCTCCAAGATGATAGCTTCTCCCGTCTCTTCTTTAGTATGCTGCTCTGGTCGAATCCAGCGCCGATAGAGGCCCTTCAGGCGATAATAGGTCTCGGTAGGGCTCTCCCCAGGTGGAACTGTATTGGATCAGAACTTCTGCCGATACGTCTTAGGGGAAATGTCAAATTTGGTTAGCAATGCAGCTTTTAAACCTTCATAATGATGGGCTCTTTCTTCATCCATTGCAGTGTAGGCCTCCAACGCCTTCCCCGATAGCAGTGGAACGAGACGACAGGCCCATTCACTCTCTGGCCATCTCCAGGTTTTGGCAACCCGCTCAAAACGCAATAAATAGTTCTCAATGTCTTCCCCCAACTGATAGGGTGGAATTTTTGGCCCAGCAGGTCGCATCCACTATGAGACTGGCGGGTCGAGTCTGTTGGTCACTGCTTGTGTCTGACGAGAGGGAACCTCCTCTGGGGAACCCTGGTATCCTCTTTGGCGTGCAGGTGTAGGCAGTACCATTCTGGGGCTGCTTGCGGTTTCAGTGCTTGGCGTGGCCGTTGCTGCTGTGGTGCTTGTTCCGGCTGGTGCTTGGGCTGGGCTTTCCTGACCAGTCCTCAGCCCCCTGAGTTCTGCCAAAAAAACCTCCTCTCTCCTTTGCTGTCCCACCAGGAAGTCCCTCATCATTGCAATCAGCTCTCCATTTGGGTCCCGTGCTGTGGTCGAAGCTGTAGGCACTGCTGGACCAAACCTGCCAGAAACATCCTCCTCCTCAGCTGAAGAAGACGACGCTGGCACTGTGTCCCATGCCAGCTCCTCTGCTGTCTTCTCCTCTGGAAGCTCATGCTGCTGGGACCGCAGCCCTGCGCGCTTAACTGGGAGGCGCGTTTTCCTCTTCCGACTAGCCATCCCACTCCTGACACCATATGTCGCGGGGTCCTCTCTTAAACAAACAAATGCAGGCGTAGTCGGGAAGCATTCAGTGTGGATAGTTTATTCTGCCGGCCTCCCAGGTGCACAAAAGGTTATTTACAAAGAAAATAGAAAACTAACTTAATTCAACACAAAACAAACATCTCTATACAAAACACAGTCTGCATGTTACCCTCTCTGTAACATCTCACCAACTCCTCAGGTAGGCCCTGACAGCCTCTTTTATACCCCATTGCCCCTCCCACTAGGCATAATAGTCATCTCTTTATTATTTCTTTTCCCAAACATTCTTTTTCCCACAGCTTATTTCCTGCTGTATTTCTACAATACATTTATATGTACATACAGACATTTATAGCCAATTCCAGGCATCCTACAGTGTTTCACAATAAAAAAACAAAAAACAAAAATAATGCAGTTCACGTGACCTTTCAAGTGCGCGGCAAACCCATTATTTAAACCCCGGAACACCATACCATCGGCTTGCATAACCACCCGTATAATGGGCAATCACAGCAAGTCTATGCGACTGGCTTTATTAAAGGTAAGCGGGGAAAATATGTTGGCCACACGCTGCGCCGCTCAAAATATACCTCTCACCCCTTTTGTTTATCCGCCCGGTCGATTTAAAAAGCGCAGCAGCCACGGTAATGGTAGAAACTAACGGTGGTGGTGCGTGTATGCGCCCAGATCAGCTGTCTGCGGCCCGGGACGGTGTAACTCCGTCACAGACAGGCAAAAAAAAAAAAAAAAAAAAAAAGAAGAAACACAGGAAGAAAAACAACTGGATTGGATATCAGCTATAACGTGTAATCCAGAAGTAAATAAAATACTTACAGAAACTCAGCAAGATGTCAGAATCACAACACAGGAGCTATTACAAGCTCAAAAGCAGGACTCTGCCATAGCTTATGTTCTCAACTTAAAGAGTACAGGTGCAAGCTTTGACAAAACATCAGCGACCAAAAATCCTAAAGTAAAACAGCTACTACATGAGTGGAAAAAGCTGTTTATTTCAGATGATGGGTTGCTGATAAGAAAGACTGTGACTTATACTCAGATTGTGATTCCAGAATCGTACAAAGAACTGGTGTACAAACACCTTCACTGCGAAATGGGTCACTTGGAGGTGGACTGTGTGATGAATTTGGCAAGGAGTAGATTGTATTGGCCAAATATGTACAAAGATATTGAGTTTTTCATCACACAGGTGTACAAATGTAATATTCAGAAAAAACCTACAGTTCAGCGTCGGGCCCCCATGTGTCACGTGCCGGCTACTGCACCCTTTGAAATGGTTTCAATAGACTATGTCAATCTTGAAAGAAGCAGGGGAGGGTATGAGTATATTTTAGTGTTACAGGACAACTTCACCAAGTTTGCTCAAACCTACCCTACATGCAACAAATCTGGCAAAACAGCAGCACATAAAATTTTTAATGACTTTTCCTTGAAATTTGGTTTTCCTGGTAAATTACATCATGATCAAGGCAGAGAATTTGAAAACCATTTATTCAAACAGCTGCAGAAGTACACAGGAATAGCCAATTCAAAGACTACACCCTACCATCCACAGGGGAACCCAGTGGAAAGGTTTAATCGCACCTTGCTGTCAATGCTGCTGACCCTGGATGAGGAAAAGAAAGAAAACTGCAGTGACTATGTAAACAAAGTTGTGCATGCCTATAATTGCACAACTAGTGACTCGACAGGATACTCTCCCTTTTATTTACTCTTTGGTGGACATCCAAGTCTCCCTATTGATGTAATTTTTGGACTGAGTGAGACAAACAAATGCAAATCACATGAGGATTATGCTCACAAATGGCAACAACAGATGAAAGAAGCATATGACATTGCATCCAGAAACATTAAAAAGACTCTGGCAAAGAGGAAAATCACATTATGACCAGAAGAGACAAAGTGCTGTACTCTCACCTGGGGACAGGGTACTTGTCAGGAACATGTCAGAGAGGGGAGGGCCGGGAAAGTTACGCTCCTATTGGGAGGAACAAGTTCACATAGTGATCTCTCAAAGGGGGAAAATAGCCCTTTTTTGAGGTCAAGTCGGAGCGTGGTACAGGACGAGGCCGTATTCTCCACCGCAACATGTTAATGCCCTGTAATGCATTACCGCTTCCCAAAATAATAAGAACTGAACAAAGCCGCACTACACAGACACAAAAACAAAGAGACCTACAAAATACATTGAAACATATAGAGAGTTCAGATGATGAGGAGCAGTATTGGTTTCAGAGAGTGAGGCACCACCACTGCCAGCCTCAAGAGGATTCGATGGTGTCTGCACCTGCTTCTGAACTTGACCAGGACCTTCAGCGAAAGAGCACGGAGCTTAGAGTGGACACTGAAGAGTTTCAAGCAGATATGGTGAATGGAGAACATAACACTGAACATGACATCTCAGCATCATCAGACACTGTTGCTTCGCCAGATCAGCCCAGTGAAATGAACCCAGAACTGTCAGAACCGCAGCCGAGAAGATCTCAAAGGGAGAGATGTCCACGGAAAATATTGACTTATGATGCATTTGGCCAACCAGTTCAGAGAGTAATTGGTCACAGTGTTAACCCATTGTATGCCAGTGAAACAGCATCTCCATTCTATGAACAGTTTGGAGTACCTTGGGCAGCTCTACAAATGCCTTACTATGTACCAGTTAGTTATTATTGAACTGTGAAAGAGTTTTTCTGAATTTAAATGATGTTATTTTTCAAAAATGTATGAGTACTTACAAGGTCTTACCAGTATGGTGACACAAGTATTTGATGCTTTTGGGATGGTAGCGTAAGATGGTGTTATGTTTGATGAGGTTAATTGTGATTAAATGGTTACTAAGTTGACAAGCTCCGGAGCATGTGATAAAGTGATAGTAATGTCTTAGAGGGTAATATTTCTATGTGGACTATTGGAAACAACTCAGCATTGTTATAAGCCTATGCTTCTCCGGTAAGCGAGTAATGTGTGATTCTGTCACCTGAGGTCCAATAGTGCATCGTGGAAGTGATCTTAAAGCACTGCTAAACCCTATCCCAACTTACGCCATCTCTACATTGTCACAAGGAAAAAGAAGTATTTGTTTATTTTTGTTTCTTATTGTCATGTTTTGTCAATGTTGGGACAACATTTATTTAGCAGGGGAGGAATGTAGCACTTGGTAAAGTGTAAAGCTAAAATATGTCTAGAACATTGCATAAATCTGTTGGTATTTGTGTTATTCAACTATATGTTTGGATTTTTGGCTGCTACATGTTTTCCACTAGTAGAGGGCAGTCACGGCAAAAAGAGAAAACATGTTCTGTAAAAAAAAGAAGAGAGTATTCTTGGGTTCTGTATGTAAAAGCCACGGTTATGGAGTACCCAAATAAACTCGGTTTGCTGTTTACACCAAGTTGTCCTGGAGTGGGGTCAAATTTGACCCCATGGGTTCTCCAGGGTTAATATCAATGTTAAATCACTTTGTAATAGATTCTTGTCTTAAAAAGGGCTACATTAATGAATTTTACTTACTTATTTCACTCATCTACCTGACAGCTGACACTCCAGATCTGTTTCTTACCTGCTGTTCAGCCAGGAGGAACCAAATGGCTGGATCTGTTGGAGGAATCTGTTCTACTGAGTGTTCTAGAAGCTTCTTTTGTTCTGATTGTAGTTAATACAATTATTACAGTTGTTGTTTGTGTTATTTGTTATTTGTTATTGTTTGTATAAATAAAATTAAATGTGGGTTCATACCAATCCTGAAAGATGCTGACCAGCTATTAGTCCACAGATGAATTTAGATGTCAGTCATTCAGAATTCGGGTCTCACTCCCTGACATGACAACACAAACAGTGTATGTGATGATCTGAGTGTAGATGATGTTCTGTGCCTCATAGGCAATCAGTAATGTGCCTGATTATTCAGGATCCATTGATCAACTATAACTGAATGACATTTGGCATGGTTTAGAGTTCATAGAGGTTGTATAGGAAAGTGTATGATATGCTTCAAAACAGACTTATTTTCATCTTGGTCTAAAATATGAACTCTGTGTGACTCTTTCACTCTCAAGCGAACACAGTCTGTGTAACAATCCTCTTTAAGTGAGGGTTGTTGAGGGTTTTTTGGTTGGTTTTTTTAGGGTAACAAGTTTTCATAATCGTTTAAGTTCAATTCAATTCAATTCAATTTTATTTATATAGCGCCAAATCACAACAAAAGTCGCCTCAAGGCACTTTATATTGTACAGTAGATAGCACAATAATAAGTCAGTCCAGTTTGACTCTTAGAGGTTGACTCTTAGAGTTTTTAAAATGTTATATGAAAGTAAAGAACCATGTAGTTTTACACTGACACGTTTCTCTCCCTGATCTCTCAATAGCCTCTTATCTAACTTTTGTTACAGAAAAGCTAAATAATATAACTTATGTGAGGTTCTACATCATGTGCAATGCCTTTCTTTTTTGTCTGTTTTTCTGATGTACCATGACATGAAAGCTTTTATTTATTTTAAGGAGAAACTGAGGTGTAGCAGAAAGTTTTGTGAGCTTCTCCTGGTAATAACCTGGTAATATTAATAATAAAAACCAAATTTTATTGTCTCAAAGTACCACAAAAATTTAAATTTATGGCTGATTTTTTAGGGTCTTTTTTCCCCCCAGTTGTCTTAAGTTTTTTAACAACACACTGAACAGCTTGTTTGGATATGTTTTTGACTAGTAGCTCATTGGTAATCAACTTCTTGGTGAACAAAAAATATTTTATCTGTCTGTGTTTTCTTTGACACTTTTTGTAGGTTCAGCTAAAGCAATGGGAACGTGTTTATGGCAACAGATTGCTAATAAGAAGCTGCCTAAAGATCCAGCCACGTTCCTCTTTTTATCCAATACAGGGCCACAGGGGTTTGTGTGAGGACTGGAATGATGGCTCTATTTTCAGCACCAACTGTTGTCACTTGACTTCAGGGAAGATGATTCCTACTCAGATTAATGAAACAGTAAAAAAAAATAATATATATATATGTATATATATATATATGTTACATGGAACCTATTTTTCAGCAATTTTATTACCAATTAGTTTTTCCCTTCCTTCTGGTGTAAATATGAAGAACAGGAGAAAGACAAGCAGCAGGTTCAGTGTGAGGAAAATTTCTGAATCAAACATCATTCACCTGTCACCGACATGACCTGGTGACAAGACAAAAATTTTCTTCTTCCTGTGCTGAGAAACCCTGATGAATGAAATCAGCAGCTAAATATTTCCTTTCTTTTGTTTTGATTACTATCTGTAAATATTTCTTTTTGAATTAACGGAAAATAAAACCCAACATGATGTAGCTTCTGACTTTAAAAGTGTTTAGAATAAATCTCTCTACTCAAGTCTTCTGGTGCAGGGGGTTGGGAAGCTCATCTGTAACTGAAAGGTTGCCGGTTCGATCCCCTCTCTGTCCTGGTCGTTGTGTCCTTGGGCAAGACACTTCACCTACTGCCTACTGGTGATGGCCAGAGGGGCCGGTGGTGCGATATGGCAGCCTCGCTTCTGCCAGTCTGTCCCAGGGCAGCTGTGGCTACGACTGTAGCTTGCCTCCACCAGTGAGTGAATGAAAAGTGGAATTGTAAAGCACTTTGGGTGCCTAGAAAAGCGCTATATAAATGCAATCCATTATTATCATCTTCTCGGTTCTTCTGTTGTCATGTTTTTATTTGGGAATGCCAGGTAGAAAAAATTCCTTATAAAGGGTGAATGTGACCCTAACTGTGACCATGAACATCCTGCCTGAGTGGAGTCACACCAGAAACTACCCTCCAGTTTCCAAGTGTTTATGAAAATAGTATGAGACTTAAAAACCAAATGAGCTTCCTTTAGTATCAGAAATCTCTGTGATCAGATTTATTTTATTTATTTATGTTAGGAGGCTAGCAGATGTTAATGTTAATATTAAACTATAAGGAAATGCATTAATATTTTATTGTTGGTTTTTTTTTGTTTTTTTTTTTTTTCTCTTTTTTTGGGGGGGGGTAATTCATTTTCTCTGTAAAATATTTATCTTTTCATTATTGGGAGAGAGTGGGGGGTATTCATGTATATAGGTATTCATCTCATTTATGTTTTGTGTATGCTATAAAAAAGAAATAGAAAAAGATTATTATTTCTATCTGTACTTATGTGTTTTATGGTAGTTCGGTATTGAAAAATAAAAATGGACAACAGAAATCTCTGTGATCCTGCTCTGTGTTCACTCAGTAACAGATGTTGTACAGTCCTCTCATTTGTTTTGTTTCTTTATTGTTAATAAAGTTTAAAATCTGTTTAGCTTTTTTTTTTTTTTTACGCCAATAGGTTTCCTATCCAGGCCGGGGGGGCGGGCGGGGGCTAGAGCACCTGCCCCTTTCCTGATTGGTGCCCCAAGTTCCATTTTTTGGATGCAATATTCTTTTAAAGGTTTGGAACAAAAACATTTGACTATTAATCACAAATAGGCTAAATAAAAGGACCTGGCTTGCATCAGTCACATGACTACATTAACCAAAGCTCACCCTTTGATGGCAGAGCGCGCTGGTTACGAGCCGGAAACAAGCTCGCAAAGAGCATCCTCATTTTTAATTTTATTTTTTTTTGCATGTCCTATTTGAAGCATTAGCAATCAGAATTATTGTCTGAAGGCCAAGAAGGATGCCCATTGGATTTATTTTACCAAGTGGAATATTATGGCTTTGCTATATTGGTCCACGTGATTGACCTTTGTTATTATTATTTATTCATTTGTTTTAAGTTTTGGATCATGTTTTTAAGTTAGAAGTTTTGCCGCTGGTCTTTCCAAAACACTTTGTTTATAGTCTCACAGAACACACCAAGCCTTTTGCATCCTGGTTTACACTTAAGACCTTCGCCATCATCCATGATCCTCTTGGAGCAATAGTGTCTGCAATCAAGATATTATCTCCAGGTATAAGATGTCCTTTAGTCCTCATCCATTTTTGTCTTTCGTGCATCAGAGGTAGGTACTCAGAAAGCCATCTCTTCCAGAACAACTCTGCCAGGTACTGTACCAGTTTCCACATGAAGATCACTTGGATCAAATACCAATCATAAGGGCAACGACACAAAGGCAGAGGCGCATTAAAGTTCCATTTGATGCCATCCTGAACAAAAGCATTTTGAATTTTAGCATGGTTCAGCTCAGTCAACCTCTCTTTCAACTCTCGATTTGCACCAACAAAATTTGTATTATTGTAAGATCTGATGGTCAAAACTGGGCCTCGTCCACAGATAAACCTCGGAACAGCATTTACTCAGGATTCTGTATTAAGGGTATATGCAATGTCCAGATGTACTGCACAACTGGTCAAAAAAGTAAAAAACTCCATACCTTCTAAGGAGACCTCGTCCTCTTTTAACACGTATAGGCCCAAAGTAGTCTACTCCAACATTTGGGAATGGAGCAATGACTGTCAGGTAGTGATGGTGAGATGAAGCCTCGTGATGAAGTGAAGCTTTCCATCCAACTGGTCGACTCATGGTTCGAAGCATTGTGATGATTCACTTGCTCTACTGCACCATCAAGTGGACGATTCAAGTGAAACAGGCTCTTTGATTATAATGATGTGTAAACCTCTAAACTGAATAAATTGTTTTCATGGTTATTTATCCCGAATATTGTCTCAGTATGTCTGATACAAAAAAGAAAGTGGAAACTATCAGGACAGAGTTTTGGTATGATTGTGTAACTGTTAGCCTCAGACAGTCAGTCAATAGTATAATTCAGATCATAGATCAGTACATTTACATATTTTTATAACTATAAAAAGAAAGCTGAGGCTAAAAACAGAAAAACGATTTTATAAAAATATTCAGCAGTAGATCAAAAATGAAAGAAAACCATTAATCAACAAATGAACATTACCTGATGCTGCTGAATTGAAGCAGAGCAAATTACAGAGGTTTGATTACAGACACACCTTAGCATTTAAAAATTTTGCATAATGTTAAAAAGTTTAAATTTGTTTAGTATTGAACAGCAGAAATTAGGTTTTCTTTTCGGAAGTAAGTAAAAGGAAAACAACAGCGGCTGACAGCGCTGTAAACAACGGTAGTCGTATGTGTAACAAGCAAGCGAATAATGCAGAAAACAGATTTTTAGACGGGAAACTGTTCTTGAAGTATACTGTGTGTGTGTGTGTGTGTGTGTGTGTGTGTGTGTGAGAGAGAGAGAGAGAGAGAGAGAGAGAGAGAGAGATGTGCATAAAGTGTGATTCTATCCTGGTGGAAGCAAAACAGCAAAAGTCAGAGGAAATTCATGACGATGTTTATATGAAGCGTAGTTTGGATCTTCTTTTGCTGCTGGTTCGGTCAATATCGTCGGGTGAGAAATGCGGCATCTCACTGATTCTGATCCAACAGCAGGTCCGCGCTTTGTGTTTGCGTCTATGAGCAGAATCTGTGTTCCTGCTCTCATTTACTGCTGTTTGGTGGTTGTTGAAATTTGGCGTTTCGGGTAAAATAAATTTAGATTAAAAATTGATTCAGGATTCTAATTAATCAATATCACGTTATCCAAGCCAGAATCAATTTTAATCGATAATCAAAACCCACCCCAATAACTGTGTAATCATGCTTATGTACATCTGGATAATGACACAAACTGTGTGGCGCTTCACTTTTTAAAAAACTAAAAGGCATATATCAGGTTATAGAATCTGTAGTGTTGTTTATTTATATTATGGTACTTATCATTTGTGACATTTATTACTGTGTGCATAAGATAAGATAAGATAAGATAAGATAAGATAAGATAAGATAAGATAAGATAACCTTTATTAGTCCCACACGTGGGAAATTTGTTTTGTCACAGCAGGAAGTGGACAGTGCAAAAGTTATGAAGGACAATCAGAATAAAATAAAATAAGAATAAATACAGTACACAACTGTACAGAATAGAATAAAAATAGAATACTATATACAATAGGATAAAAATAGAATACAAATGCTATATACAACTGAGTAAAAATACAACGGTTGCCAGAAAGATTATTGCACATGTGTGGGTTTGTGTGTTTGATCAGTTAAAGTCTTTGTTGTGGAGTCTTACAGCAGTGGGGAGGAAAGACCTGCGAAATCTCTCCGTCCCACACCGTGGGTGCCGCAGTCTCCCACTGAAGGAGCTGCTCAGTGCTGTCACAGTCTCATGCATGGGGTGGGAGATGTTGTCCAACAGGGATGACAGCTTAGCCACCATTCTCCTGTCACTCACCACCTCCACTGGGTCCAGAGGGCATCCTTGAACAGAGCTGGCTCTGCGGATCAGCCTGTTCAGTCTCTTCCTGTCCCCAGCAGAGATGCTGCCGCCCCAGCAGACCACACCATAAAAGATGGCTGAGGCCACCACAGAGTCATAGAAGGTCTTCAGGAGTGGGCCCTCCACTCCAAACGACCTGAGTCTCCGCAGCAGGTACAGCCTGCTCTGCCCTTTCCTGTAGAGCACGTCTGAGTTATGAGTCCAGTCCAGTTTGCTGTTCAGATGAACACCAAGGTACCTGTAGCTGTCCACAGCCTTGATGTCCATACCTTGGATGTTCAGTGGTTGCAGTGGAGGATGTTTGTGCCTGCGGAAGTCTACCACCAGCTCCTTGGTTTTACTGGCATTGATCTGGAGGTAGTTCAGCTGGCACTAGTCCACAAAGTCCTGAGTCAGTCCTCTGTACTCCTTGTCGTCCCCATCAGTGATGAGGCCGACTATTGCAGAGTCATCAGAGAACTTCTGCAGGAAGCACTGGGTGGAGTTGTGGGAGAAGTCTGCAGTGTAGATGGTGAAGAGGAACGGAGCCAGAACCGTTCCCTGTGGGGCCCCCATACTGCAGATGACCCTGTCCGACACACAGCCCTGAGTCCTCACATACTGTGGTCGGTTGGTGACGTAGTCCAAAATCCAGGTAGTGAGGTGATGGTCCACTCCTGAGTTCTCCAGCTTGTCCTTCAGAACCGTGGGAAGAATAGTGTTAAAGGCACTGGAGAAATCAAAGAACATGATTCTCACAGTGCTCCCAGTGGTGTCCAGGTGAGCGAGGGAACGAATCAGGAGGTGAATGACGGCATCATCCGCTCCAATGCCAGGCTGGTAGGCAAACTGAAGTGGGTCCAGTGATGAGCTCACAAGGCGCCGAAGCTGAGCCAGGACCAACCGCTCCAGGGTCTTCATCAGGTGGGATGTCAGAGCCACCGGCCTGTAGCTGTTGAGGTCCTTGGGGCGTGAAGTCTTTGGCACTGGTACAACACACGAGGTTTTCCAGAGCTGTGGGACTCTTCCCAGCCTCAGGCTCAGGTTGAAGAGGTGCTCGATCATCCCACACAGTTGGTCTGCGCAGGACCAGATGACTCTTGAGCTGATGCCATCTGGACCCGCTGCCTTCTTGGCTTTAATCCTCCTCAGTTCCCTCCTAACCTGGGTGGTTGAGAGAGACCATCAGACTATTCTTCATTCTATCAGAAACAGTTATCACAGCTCGTACATTTTCTTTTTCAGAATCAGAATACTTTATTAATCCCAAAGGAAATTAGGGTTACAGCAGGCAGCACGCTAATGGTGCATGCGCACTTACAGAGGAACCTTCTGACCAACTTCACACAAACATCACATTGGGGAGACATGTCAGAGAGGTAGGCTGATAGGAAAAAAAACAACGAAAATACATAACATGAGGACAGAGGAGGAGAAAAAAACGCCACACAGACTGAGCTCCTAGTGGGAGAACAGTTTGATAACAGAAAAACACCTCAGCACAAAAAACACATGACTATCAATACACCATAGAAACACAAGACAAGCAAAAGGGGTGGGTAAAAGGGTAAGAGAGAGCCGGTGTAGAGAGCGCATCCGGTCCTGCAGCATGTCTGCGATGGTCCAGTCAACCCGCCGGTAGGGCACAAGCATCGAAGGCATTTGGAAAGGGAGGGGGGATCAGTGTGTGCATATCAGTGTGTGTGTGTGTGTGTGTGTGTGTGTGTGTCCAGAGTTCAGCTGACACAGTGTCCTTCGCCGCGCCAGGCTTAGTAAACAGTCTTCCAGCCAACTCAGGTGGCCTTGCATGGAATGGGGGGAACAGTCTAAACACAGTCGTTATCAGGGAGTTTTGTTCAGCTCCAGCCTTGAGACCGCAGCTGGCACCGAAGGGGTCTCCGCATGAAGTGATGGTGGTTTTTACTTTAGTGCGAACAACTCATATGAATTTCAAAGCTGTTCTAACAGTCCAACACTGGTCTCTCAATCTCCCGTTGGAGAGCTGTGAGCTTTCTATGATGTTATCAAACTTACATTCCGTGATGTTGTCATTCTTGTGCTCAAAGAGCAGGTTCTGAGAACTCACGACCGCAGTGCACTTCCCAAGATGTGATCCCATTTCGCTCAAAGGTGTTATTCCGAGCGAGCCCCTCCAGATGTAATCCAGTTTTTCACTCAGAGGTCTTGTTCTGAGTATTCACGGCAGCCGTGTGGTTCCCCAAGATCTTATCCGTGCTGCACTCAATGAGCCCATTTTGAGAAACTCACGCCTTGTCCCATCATTTCAATCCCAGCGGGCAGCCTTGTGGGGGTTTGAACAGCCGGTTCCGCTTCCTTAATTCTTCGATAAGTCAGGGCCAAGCCAGCTCCGATCAGCAAGAACCCTGTTATCATGGTTCTGAATAGGTAGATATCTTCAGCAGTCAGGCTCACCCGAGCCCAGACTTCTCGTTGAGAAGGGGTGTCAAATGCATTCAGAGACCAGTTGATCAAATCCATAATTCCTCTTTTAAGTTTTAGAGAACAGACTGTGAGAGAGTGTTCCAGGGAAAAGTAAATAAAAACACAAGAAAAGACAGGGCAGTGTTTTGGAAATGACAGTCTTCATTACAAAGCTTTCTTCGTTATTAATTAGCATACATGTTTTTATTGAATATTTGAAGAACTAGCAAAAAAACCAGAAACTCTTGTGGAGGACATAAAGTCAGAGATAGAAAAGACAAGGACCAGGTGCATCTAGTGCAGGTAGAGCTGCTGCAAAAAACCACAGAGCTCAGCAGCCAGCGCAACAAATTCTGAATCCTTTGCTTTTAGTTAGCAGTTAGCATTAGCAGCACATCCTGTGTCGGATGTGAAAGGACCTTTATGCTGCGCACTGTGACTCACAGCAATGGTCCCGGGTCAGCCCTGACTTTGTGTTAAACTAATCCTAAAGTAATAATGGTATTTCTAACCACTGATATACCACAACTTTATCCTTTCAACAGCTGCGAACCTAGCTGTTATCGGATATTTATATAGAGATCCTCCAGCTTCAAACTGTATTACCCTTCAAGGACCTGCAGTTCAAAAAAGTGCCCCTCCTACAGCCAAACCCATCTGTTCTCTGATTGGATTGTTACATTTGTGATTGACATGACATTGACCAATCAGATGACAGGAAGAAAAATAGGGTCATAATTTGTGCTTGTGACTTGCAGGGGTTCCACACACAAATCTTTTTTACGCACGCACAAATTCTTTTTACACATACAAATCTTTTTTACACACACACAAATCTTTTTTACACACACAAATCTTTTTTACGCACACACAAATCTTTTATACACATACATATCTTTTTTACACGCACACGAATTCTTTTTACACATACTGTCATGATCCTGGGTCCGTTTGACCCAGCGTTTTGTGTTTTTCTATTTAGTGTGATTTTGGTTCTGTTCTTCCTCTGTTTAGTGTTTACTCTGTTCGGCCCGTGTGTGTCCTTGTATGTGTAGTTCCTGTTTAATTGTGAAGGTCTGTGTCTTATGTCAGTGTGTTCTGTTTATGTTTCCCCTGCCTCGTCAGTTGTGATGTCTTCCAGGTGTGTTTCCCTCCTGTTTGCCTTCCCCTGATTCCTGGCGTGTGTATTTATAGTGTGTGTTACCTCGTCCTCGTGGCTGGTTCGTCTGTGTTGTTTCCCCTCGGTCTCCCTGCGTCTCTCCATGTGTTTTTCCCCGGACCTCCCTGCATCTTCATTTCTGGTTTGTTTTGTTAGTTTTACCCAGTTTAGGTTTTCCTGTTGGTGTCACCAGCCATTTCTGTTTATTTGTTCCACTGTTAATAAATTCTCACCTGCACTTGAGCTGCCGCTGCCTGGTCCTAATTTATTTCCACACGGCTTGCACCCGCAAACCGTGACACATACAAATCCTGATTTACAAGTACAAAACTGATTTACAAGTACAAAATATTTATGACCACATTTTGAGCCCATATATGTTCTCCTTCATTTCTGTCAAACAAAGCTGTATGAAACGTTTCCAGCAGTTGTTATCATGATTGCTAGGCAACCTACGCAGCGCGACGGAGACCATCCTATTTCACAAGCCTGGAACTTCCGGCCTTAGCAGTCTTTGGCTGTGTCCCAATTCAGGGTATGCACGCTTGAAGTACACATTTCAAGTGCAATTACGTCACCGCCACGCGACGACGGCTGTCCCAATTCAAAGTGTACTTCAAATGCATACTCCAAATGCGCTGTCGATTTCCCCAAATATCAAGCGTGGTCCGGTGCACGCTTCGTGGCCCCATATGTCCCACAATCCATAGCGCGGCGGTGGGTGTGGATAATTGTGCCGCAAAATATGGCAGAACGGAGCGGCCGAAGAGTGAACTGTCAAAAGTAAGTACTGAATATGATGTCACTTATTTATGTGCGAATGTTTAAGAACATTAAAACAATATTGTTGGCCACATGTCGGCAAAGTTATGTGACATTAGTGATGTTTGTACTTTCAGTGTTTACTTGGTTTTAAAGCCTCTACTTCTAAATACATATATAGTTGACCTTAATCTTACAATGAATGCGATGATTTCATGGATAATTAAAGTCAGTCATATATCCACAAACACAACAAGCTGAAAGTCAGTGATGCTGCTCGGTTTGCAGTCCTGAATATGACGGCACAAGCAGGATTCACTGCACTGTTAATGTTAGCTATGTTATATTGCTGCCTCTGTTCGGTGGTGTCGAGCCAAACGGACTTTAACGTGTGTTTGAACGAGCTGACGGTTCACTCGTTAAGCTGAAAGAAAGATGCTTTAATCACAGGAGTCACACATGTGTCCACTGGACCATCTGGGAACTCTTCTTGTTTAGCACTCGTAATAACACAAACACTAAATCCTCCTTCTCTTGTGCTGTTTTGTAGCAGTGTATACACCTGAGACTGTCACCTGTCTGTCTGTCCTGCACTCTCTCTCTGTTTCTTTCTCTCTGATTGTGGAATAAAAGTATGAACATGTATTTATAAGTTACACTTGTGTTTGAATCCTGCAGCTTATCACACATTTGATTTCCATGTGTGACAACTGCAAGTGTCCAGAGTGAGGACAGACTGAGGGACCCACTGCTGCACATCATCTGTGAGGCTTTGCACCCCTGATGATCCACCAGGACAAACTCAGCAGTGTGTGAGGAGGAGGAGGAGGAAGAGCCAGCAGCAGCTGACAGATGGAGAGAATAGACAGACTGTTCCCTGTTTGTGAAGGACTGCTAGGAAAGTTTAACATAACTAATTGTCTGTCCTGAATCAGTCTTATTAGGTAATGTTCAAATAATGTTATCATTCCAGTGTTTTCAGTGTGGGAGAAAGTACTCAGGGCCTTCAAGTTACACACTATGAAAGGCAGCAACAAGTTTAATATTCAGAAACCTAAAGTATGTATCAGCAGCAGAATGGAGCTAAAAATAAATGTTTGTTTCAGTTCTATGAAGCTTTGAGTATTTTGGATTAGTAGCACTGCTGTGTTTGTTGCATCATATTGCTGTAATTGTTTATATGCTTTATATATTCTGAGGTAAGTTGATCTATAGTGTTACATCATATTCTATAAGGATGTTATGTGTTTGTGTACTTTCTGCCCAGTTTGACCCATTTAGCAGAAGTCAGCCTGTTTAAGGCTCTGATATCTATTCTGTATGACTTCAAGCAGTTATGACATGGTCTGATTTTCTCACCCAATAAAGGAATATTTCATATAGCAGTCTGATCTTCATTCTATCAGAAACAGTTATCACAGCTCGTACATTTTCTTTTCACACATATATATAATGTCATGATCCTGAGTCCATGACTCAGCGGTTTTGGGTTTGGTTTATTTATTGTTATTATTTGTGGGCTTTTTGGGATGGTTTGTGTTTTGGGATTGTGATACTGGGTTTCTGGGTTTGTGCTCCCTCTGTTGGTCCCTGGTGTGAGTGTTCCCCCTGTCTCGTCAGGTTAACCAGGTCCAGCTGTGTCTCCCACCTGTGTGTGATTTCCCAGTGTCCCTCTGTGTATTTATTGTGTGTGTTTGCCTTTGTTCCTTGTTGCGTCGTCTGTGTTCATCCTCTGTGTCACCCTGCATGCTCTCCCTGCTGTCCTCCCTGCTGTCCTCCCTCCATGTTCAGGTTTGCTGCTCTTTGGTTTAGTTCTTCCCAGTTTAGTTCACCCGTGGTTCAGTTTTGCCATCTCCACTTTATGTTTGGTATTCTTAATAAATCACCCTCACATCTGAATAAGTACTGCATTTGAGTCCTCCTTTCCTCACCTCACACGGCCGCTGCCCCGAGCCATGACATATAAGCACTGAGCCAAATTTAGTAATGCCAACATATTGAAAGAACAATATTTGTCTCTTATATATAATACATCTGTATATATACTGTCAGAGATACTTGTCTTTGAGTGAAGATTTAAGGTGATAGGACATATAAATAACTGCTACTTGCATCTTTGACCCAGAGTTCAAGCTCATATACATATCTATCTATATATATATATATATAGATCTGACAATACATATAATATTGTCCATATTATATTAACATTACCACAGTGACATGACTTTAGTCTCATGAACAACATTAGCTAATTATTATTTACTAACTAATCTTGAAATGACTGTTCAGTACAGAAATGAAGCCCAACTATCATGTTTTACAGTCCTGTGGTCTCAACTAATCAAAGTGATGTCATGACAAAAATGAATGACCAACAAAACATTTTTTCTCCTTCATTTCTGTCACACAAAGCTGTGTGAAACATTTCTCGCGGTTAGTATCATGGTTGCTAGGCAACCTGAACAGCACGACGAAGGCTAGACCGTCCCATTTCACAAGCCTCGCACTTCCGCACTTCCCGTACTTGTAGTACGCACCGTACGTAGTACGCGTAGTGTGCGTACTTCAAGCGTGCATACCCTGAATTGGGACACAGCCTTTGAGTACGCGGCCCTTGTGAACCGTTAAGGCTGCGTACTTTAAGGCTGCAGAACCTGAATTGGGATACAGCCTAAGGCTGTTCCAATTCTCAGCACCGCTCCTCTCTTTTCCTGAGTCCTTAGCAATTCTCCTTCCCATGATGACGTTTCCATCGAGGCCAAGAAAAAAGAGTTTAATAAAAGGAGATAGGCGCGGGCCGTTTATCAATGCCCGAGTACGCGAGTACGTACTCGCGTTCTCGGTGAGTACGTGCTCGCCGAGAACGCACGGGAGTACGCATCGCCCGAGAACGTGAGCACGGACTGCGTGGGCCGCCTCTCAATTCTCAAGGCACGCGAAAGCACGGACTCGTGATTTGTACCAGCGTGCGTGATGATGTCACAGGTCCGGAGTTTTTACTGCCGTCCCTCCTAATTTAACTGTGAGTAACATGTTATGAAGCTTAACTTTAATCACAGCCAAACCGGTTTACTCAGGAACAAATAAAACACTGAAATAAACCAAACATTAACATTTAGAAGTGATCTAAGTGACTTATATATCATTTTTAACCTCAGTAGTGAAACCTCTATTAATAAAAATAGTGTACATGTACATACGTGTACATACCTTAATAAAAACAAGCAGGTGAGATGTAAGAAACGCTTTTATTTCTATTCTAGTGGACACTCAATACTATAGACAGCTGCTGGGGTTTCTTTAACCTGAGTAGTGAGAAGACCGCGAGCGGGCGGGGAGGGAGGGGGGGACGATGTGCCGGGAGTCCGCTGTTGAGTTTTGGACGAAATGCATTCTGGGATATATAGCTGTCCCAAGTCTACACCGATGCATGCTCGATAAAACGGGCGGATCGAGAACACATCCGGGACTTTTTCGCGTTCTCGGCGTGATGCGTACTTCGAATTGGAACAGTACTTGGTCTCCGACTGATGACGTATCACGAGTACACGAGAACGCAAGTACGCACAAGTACGCATATTGATAAACGCCCGCGAATTTCGAAATTACACCCCACGTGGTTACGTGTGGAGCTGAGTCACGTGACCGCACAGTAACAAATCACCACAGAGCCAGGAAAAGGGGGCGGAGAAAGTGTGTGTGCAGGAGAGGAGTCGAGCAGAGAGAGCTGCTTTTTCATGAAACGGGAGTAAAGTAGTGAACTTACAGGAACATATACCACTACCAACGTTTGGATCGATATCTGCATCGATCTGCACACCCTTGTCTCCTGGATCGTAGCTGAGATCAGCGTGAACCACGTGGGTCTCTGCTCCCTTATCTGTTTCTTAAGACTTTCAGCTTCATCACGGAGTTTCTCTCGGTTTGTGGGCTCATCTAAAGGTAAGCACCGAGCTAACTTTAATGTGGGTTCAGTTTATGTTGAGTTTATCTCTTTTGGGAATAATAGATTGCTTGGTATACACTGGAGTTAGACAGACTGTAGAGTTCGTGATTGCTTGCAACATTATAATCTGGCGGTTGCTAGAGGGAAAGAATACATACAGAAAAATAGTCTTTGAATATGAACAAAGGGTGCAGGGCAGGAGAAGAGCCAACCCCCAGGACATGAAGCCACAGGTACAAGCGTGGGGGAGGGCAATCAGCCTTTAGAATAGGACTTCATAGGATGATCTCCAGATGCATCTGTATTTTATTTTCTTCCAGCGCAAATAAAAACGGCTGATTCTTCACCTGGAAGTAAAAGTCTCCAAAAGGTCGCTACCATCAAAAATCCGTGAAATCGGCGAAGTGTGTTCACAGTTTATTGTGAACACGTTGACAGAGTGAGAGACTGTTTGCAGAAAAACACCAACTAATCATTAGCTCAGCATGCTGGGAGAAGCTGAGCGCTCGCTTGCTTGTTCAATTATTTCCATCTTGCTTTGACTGCAGCTGTAACCTGACGTATTCCAGCAGGATTTGTAAAAAGAGTTTTGATAAACACAATGCTGGACAGCAATGCTGTCATGTGTGTGTGTGTATATATATATATATATATGTGTGTGTGTGTGTGTGTGTGTGTGTGTGTGTGTGTCCCAGCTGAGTAACAGGAGTCTGGTGGTGCAACAGAGGAACAATTTCATCCATTTGGACTCAGCTCAGCCACTACAGAGGAAACAATCAATGTCTTCAACACAAAAGGTGAGAAAAATATCACAGTTATCATATTACTGAAACTGTGTGCACAGCTGGTGTGTTTTTAAAAACCCGTTAACAGCAGCTTTATCGTTTGCATCCTGGGCTCATCCATATATACAGAATCTACATTCAAATCAGAAACCACAGAAGTTACAAGAAAATACAAAGATCATATTTTATAAGCACACATTGAAACAACGATATCATCAGTTGAACTTGAAATTTCGTAAAAGATTTTCTTCATTGATCAATATTTCTTCAATAATGTCATTTTAATTATACCTCTCATTGTGTCACATCATTGTAATGTGATACTGCCACCAGAAGGTGGGGGAAACACACCTACAATGTGTTTGTTGACATGTTTGATTCCACTGATGGAGGGAGTTTCAGTTTGTTCCACAACTGCAATTAACTCACTGCCTCTGTTTGTATCTCTGTCACTGCAGGACCAACATGGAGCAAGAAGTCAGCGCTCTCAGGAGGCCGACAAATCTCACAGAAGAAAGCGAGAGAAAACCTACAGCTGTGATGAGTGTGGGAAGGATTTTACCCAGAGTGGACATTTAAAAACACACCAACTCGTCCACAGTGGAGTTAAACCGTACAGCTGTGATGAGTGTGGGAAGTCTTTTGCCCAGGCTGGAAGCTTAAAAACACACCAACTCGTCCACAGTGGAGTTAAACCGTACAGCTGTGATGAGTGTGGGAAGTCTTTTACCCGGACTGGAAGTTTAAAAACACACCAACTCATCCACAGTGGAGTTAAACCTTACAGCTGTGAGTTGTGTGGAAAGTCTTTTGCCCAGGCTGGAAGCTTAAAAACACACCAACTCATCCACAGTGGAGTTAAACCTTACAGCTGTGAGTTGTGTGGAAAGTCTTTTAACCGGGCTGGAAACTTAAAAACGCACCAACTCATCCACAGTGGAGTTAAAGCTTACAGCTGTGAATTGTGTGGTAAGGCTTTTGTTCTAAATGGCCACTTACAGAAGCATCTAGTTACCCACTCTGGAATTAAGGCGTACAGCTGTGACTTTTGTGGAAAAAGTTTCAGCGAGAAACACTACCGAAATATTCACCTACGGATTCACACTAGAAATGAAGTTTCCTTCTGTGATCAGTGTGGGAAACTGTTTACAACAGATGCACAGTTACAACAACACATGTTTAGCCACACTGAGGAGAGACCTTATAAATGTGACCTGTGTGAGAAGACTTTTAAAACTCCACATCAGCTGAAAAAACACCAACAGATCCACACCAGAAAGTAACTCTACAAGTGCAGTTACTGTGAGGATGTATTTAATTTTATTATCTTGTAATTTTAACCTGAGTGTTTGGAACAAGTCTGATCAGTAAACTTATGGAGTTATACTGAATGAACTGTTTGGAAAAATGAAGACTCATTTTCTCTCAGTAAGCTGAGTGTTATAATGTAAACAGTAAAATGTAATTGGACGTTGGCAGAGATGCTCTTTATTTCAGGTGACGTTCAGGATAAAAACGTTGAAGGAATTCCCTGATTCAGCTGCCGGAATATTACTGTTTTTTTGAGATGTTTTTTTTTCCCCATTTATAGATGATTTCACTGTTTAATGACATTAACATGTTCCTACGTTAATGTTTAAAATCACTTAAAAAAGGTGAGATCCCATGTCAAATTAGCGCAACTAATTGTATTTTCATTACTGGAAATAACCGTATTTGTATGCGGGAGTTATTTTCTGTAATTATACGGTCATATTTTGGCGCCCCAGCTGCCGGAATATCACTGTTTTTTCAAGACGCTTTTTCTAACAGTGTTATTGATTCCCTATAATTCACAGTATTTGCTATGTTGTTCAGATTATTTTATACAGTGTTTGTCATGTCATTTGATTTAGTCAGTGACTGTAATTATTCTGTAACAGCTGATCTCTACCCGAGCAACAGTTTGTGCAGCTCAATCTTCGCAGAACAAGTTTGATCTTATAAACAGCTGCTGAACAGAAAGATGAAACGAATATATATAATATTATATATATATAATCTTGTACGTTGAATTCTTGCACAGTGTAAAGAAGCTGTACTGTAACACTAATTTAAGTTGATGTTAAGTTTGTAATACTGTTTTAAATGGAGTTAATCAATCCTGTGAAAAATGAATGAAGATGAACAAACACTGTAGATCACAGAGTCGCTGACAGAGAGCTCAGAGACACTAACACGGTCTGAACAGGTTTGATGAAATGAAAAATTAAGTCTTGTAAAACGTTCTAATAACCATCTCTAATAAATGTAAACACACAATGTAACGAGTTATCAATCTGCCTACTTATACAGTACATGCTTTCATAAACAACATCTGTGAGGATTATCTGAATGTTTTTGTAAAAGATCTTGTTTCTAAACCAACTATTTGTGAAGAAGTAAATTTCCTTCTAGTTTCTCATTCGCTGGCAAAATTCAGTTCAACAGGGCTGGAGCCGATCCCAGCTGTCACTGAGTGTGAGGTTTAGTCCACCAGGACAGGACCAACAGCAAACATTAATAAATAGAGTTAATGTTTGTTGTCTATGAATTCTGATTTTATTGTTTAATAATAACTTTGAACTTAAGGTAAATAGCAATTCATCATTTATTAATAATGGTTATTACAAAGTGTTACCTGAAACTAAAGTTGGGACATATTTGAACGCTAAAGCTGAATCTCGCTTTTTTTCCACATTCTGAAAGTCAACACTAACGGTTTGTAATAGCAGCAGGAGTCTCACAGTTATCTGTATGAAGCCCTGAGATGCCTGAAACAGGCTGATGTCCAACAGAATACTGAGCCTTTTGTATATTTTCTGTAGGTCAAGAAAACAACAGCAGCAACAAGAAGCACAGCAGTACAACAGATCCATCCTCCTTCTTCCCCCCATTCTTCTCTTGTCCTCGTGTCTGACCTGCAGGTGAGAAACAGGTGTGAGGTGTCAGCTGTCAGGTAGGTGATGAGTGAAGAACAGAACAGAATCCATTTCCTCTTCAAACTGCTGTCAGACATTATCTACTGCACTCTGATCACATCACTCAGACCAGCTGCTTTCTACAAAGTCTCATCAACAACATCTTTAGAAACAAACATCAACAACCAGGAAGCAGCTTCACCTCTGATCACACACACACTCAACTCTACTCACTCACCTGGAGGAACAACACTCAGTGTTATGTTATTGATGGGCTTCAATGAGCATTTCTCTGCTATGTGAAATGCTGTAATTGTTTATATGCTTTATATATTCTGAGCTAAGTTGATCTATAGTGTTACATCATATTCTATAAGGATGTTATGTGTTTGTGTACTTTCTGCCCAGTTTGACCCATTTAGCAGAAGTCAGCCTGTTTAAGGCTCTGATATCTATTCTGTGTGACTTAAAGCAGTTATGACATGGTCTGATTTTCTCACCCAATAAAGGAATATTTCATATATCAGTCTGATCTTCATTCTATCAGAAACAGTTTTCACAGCTCGTACATTTTCTTTTTATACATATATGTAAGCATTGAGCCAAATTTAGTAATGCCAACATACTGAAGGAACAATATTTGTCTGTTATATATAATACATCTACATATACACTGTCAAAGAAACTTGTCTTTGAGTGAAGATTTAAGGTGATAGGAAATATAATTAACTGCTACTTGCATCTTTGACCCAGAGTTCAAGTCAAGTTCACTGCTGTAATAACTAATAATGTTTAATATAATAGCTTTAATATTGGCCATATTATATTTACATTACCAAAGTGAGATGACTTTAGTCTCAGGAACAACATTGCCTAATTGTTATTTACTAGCTAATCTTAAAATGACTGTTCAGTACAGAAATGAAGCCGAACAATCATGTTTTACAGTCCTGTGGTCTCAGCCTCAAATACTTATTAAATCACACAAAGCTCATGTAGAAACAAATGTACAAAATATGTTCTCCTTCATTTCCGTCAAACAAAGCTGGATGAAACGTTTCCAGCTGTTAGTATGATGGTTGCTAGGCAACCTGGGCAGCGCGACGGGAGACCGTCCCATTTCACAAGCCTCGCACTTCCGGCCTTAGCGGTCTTTGAGTACGCGGCCCTTGAGGACCGTTAAGGCTGCGTACTTTGAGGCTGCAGAACCTGAATTGGGATACAGCCTTTTGCTCCACATCCTGCCAGAAGCAACCAGGACAGGTGAGTACTGTTACCAGTTCTCTTTTTGCACATATGTTTTCTGACACAGATAGGATGGCCAGTCCCCTTGTCTCTTCACCTTTACAAGCTGTTGCCTAAATCACATAAACCTAATAAAAATCCATAAGAACAACTGTGTGATTTTCCTTTAATATACCTTTTAGATTCCAAGCACTTAACTCAAGGGCGTAGATTTGGTTTTGGCGTTGGTGGGGACGGATGATTCAACCATCGAACCCTGCCCTGTTTCTTTTTTTTTTTCCCTTTTTGTCTTTGCTTCTTGATAAAAGAAGGAGAAATATACTTGCCTACATATGCTATTCTACATGCTTTTAAACCATTCAAAATTACAATTCATAGTTTTATATGTAAATTATATAATGTTAAATTACTTAAGTATTTAAGACTTTAGTTTATTTGAGCCATATTCCATATAAATTAGGTATCATACAATAGAGTCATGACAATAAAAGAATATGACTTTAAGGACTTAACAACATTAGTTCAGTTATAGTGCACCAACATCTCTGATACATTAGCACTAAGGGAACACTGAATGACCTGATGGTTTTTGTCCATAAAACTACTCATCTAAGATTACCACAACGTAAAAGATCTCTCAGCAAAATTATACAACATTTAGGCACACTATTGCCCCGATCAAATCAGTGAGCTGGGATTTTTTATTCTAAACATGAACTACTGTTACAGCAACAGACATGGACTACTGGTGTCCCACACAACAACTCAATGTCCACTATGTGAAGGAGCCAAACACATGCCTTCTCCTCTCGTTAACTAAGATAAACTGCTGGCATATTTGTTTTACATCTATACTGTCCAGTCTCTCCTGGTGGACATACAGCAGCATTGTTTAATCTCATTTGAGTCATTGTTAACCTTAGCCATGTTTTTAGTCTTCTGAGAGCACTGAAGCTTCTTTCAGCCTCAGTACATGCGTTTTATCCTCAGATTAAAATTATTATTATGTGCTTGATGTGCCTCACCTTTTGCCCTGGCTCTTCCCCCCTGACTGCACTAGGACATATTGCCACCTGATAAAATAACACATTGATTCGTGCCATATAAAAAGTGAGACATGTCAATTCAGATTCTTTGTCAAATATACACTAATGAATCAATTTACATCAGCAGCCTAACAATTGTCATGATAATAAATACTAGTTAATCCATAGCACCAAATCATCAGTCAGTCACCTGTGACCTTGCCTCTTCACCTCTGTCCGAGCTACAGAGGTGGCAGAGGCAGAGCTGCCTCTGTCACCTGATAAATAACAGTGAGACATTCCAAATACATGCAGTCACACATGTGCTTCAAATACAGTAATGAACCACCAAGTCATCATCCAATTTCACCTGTGATCTTGTGTCACCATTGCTCTCTGAGCTTTGTGTTGGTTCTTCTGTCACCTGACAAATAGGACATACATGACAATAAGAATAAAATGGGTAGCTGCTTCAGTGTTTCTGTCAATTCGTGCAGATCTTGACTCATCAGTATTGTTTGTAGGGTGAGTGCATTTTTAAAACAATTTGTGCAAACTGCACTACAAGGTGGAATATTTGCAAAATCATGACTACCTCATGATATTTTGTCTCAAAAATTAACCCTATGAATATGTCAGTACCATTAGGATGTAATATTTTGTCACCAACATTTTAACGTTAGACATCTAATTTTAACAGCCTCTGTAAACTAATATCCTGGCTTGCTCGAGGCTGCCGTTTTCTCTGACAGTTTCAATCAAAATTAGAAATGCTACTCTGGGAGACTAGGATAACTAATAGTGCTGCATGTTGTGCAGTTAGTTTCCAAAACACGTTATTCATGGTTACATACAATTTTAGACTGATGTGGGCCAAAGCCGGGCATAGCCTGTAATGTTATTATGACGGACACATTTTATGAGTGAACTTGGCTTTAAGTGACTTACAGGTTTCTTTGAAAAATACTTCCTTATATCCAGGTTCTTCCTTTTTGCTGCCATCCTCCTCTCCTCCTCACAGCGCAGGCTTGCCGCTGCTAAAACTAAACAGAGCTCCCCGAAAGGCACAGCCAATCACATTGGCCATATTTGTCACATGAGGTAGGACTCCAGTAGAGAACGTAATTTAACTCTTTCTGCACCGCTGGGTGAATGAGACGTTGACAGATCGTTTTTTTCTTTCTATCGGGTTTGTTTTTCTTTACTCGAAGAGATTAAATTATTGGTGGGGACAATTCAATAATCGCTGAATATTGGTGGGGACATGTCCCTTCCGTCCATGCCAAATCTACGCTCTTGACTTAACTAATGAAAATACAAACGAGGTAATGGAACCCCTGGTCTCCATTACAGCAGTGTAGAAAAACAAAAACAAAAAAAAACTAAACTTCTGAGCAAGCACAGAGCACGCTGCCACGGGAATGTGAAATTCACAGAGAAACACCCAGAATCCCACACCTGCAGCAGGGCAAACCTCCACCCACACCACTCCTGCTAAACAGGTGACAATAGATTTAAGAGTGACAGGACTTTGTGCCACTGAATCTTTGGTTTTATTTATTTTCTGATGTGTTTTACTTGCATCTATTTGAAAGAGTGAGTATAAACAAAAAATATTTCATTTTATATGCTGTATATATTTTTCTGTCGACCAAGATGGCGGCGCGTGAACAACGCGAGGCTCAGTGTCTCTCCAGAATATGCTATTTAGCGGTTTTTTATCTACTTTTAACCGGATTATTCATCCAGAATTGCTGTGCGTTGCTGACCTACAGCAGACAAGAGCTTCTGGACATCTGGACTCATAACTCCAACAGTTTTATCGCCGATCTCCGACTCATCCCAGAGATCTCCAGAACACCGGAGGCTGCCCACTCTCCCCTGCCGGGCGGAAGTGCACGCAGACGGCGCCGAGAACGTAAACAAAGGCGAGGTAGGCGCGGAGGGCTACGGGCTAAGCTAAAGCTAACACCACATCGGCTGCCTTTACCCAGTATTTTCCTCACCAATGTCCGTTCTCTGGCAAACAAAATGGATGAGATACGGCTCTCCATCACTAACAACAGACGGATTATGGACTCAAATGTCATGTTTTTCACCGAAACATAGTTGAACAACAGCTGCCCGGACAATGCTATCGAGTTAGCAGGACGCCACACACACCGAGCCGACAGGCTAGCAGATGACTCCGGCAAGACCAGAGGTGGAGGTTTGTGCATTTATATTAACAATGCTTGGTGCATGAACTCCACTACTACTGAGAGTCACTGCTCACCTAATGCGGAGTTTTTAATGGTTAAATGCAGACCTTATTATCTCCCCAGAGAACTCACTTCGATCATACTCACTGCAGTATATATCCCCCCCGACGCTAATGCTAGGTTGGCCATAAAAGAACTTTCTGCAGCCATTAACAAACACCAGGATAAACACCCCGAGGCTGCTTTTATTGTTGCTGGCGACTTCAACCACACCAACTTAAAGACAGTCCCCCAGATTCCACCAACATGTCTCCTGCCACACCAGAGGAGACAAGACTTTAGACCATGTTTATTCCAACTTGGCTGGAGCCTACAAAGCAACACCCTCCCCACATTGGACAATCGGACCATCTCTCCTGTTCCTCACACCTAGGTATTCACCACTCATCCAACGTGTGAAACCTACTGTGAGGACAATTAAAGTGTGGCCAGAGGGGACAGACGCAGTGCTCCAGGACAGATTTAAAAACACAGACTGGAATATGTTCACCCACACAGACCTGGACCAGTACGCCTCATCTGTACTGGATTACATCTCCGAAACCACAGACAGTGTCACCACCCAGAAACGGATCACCATGTACCCCAACCAGAAGCCTTGGATGAACCGGGATGTTCGTCTCCTCCTGAAGGCCCGCAACACTGCTTTTAGGTCAGGAGATGCACACGCCTACAGTACAGCGAGGGCTAATCTAAAGAAGGGCATCAAAAAAGCCAAACACCACTACAAAAAGAAGGTAGAAGAACACTTCTCCAACTCCAACCCCCGACGCATGTGGCAAGGACTCCAGACCATAGGACCATCAAACCCTCCCCCACACCCTCTGATGTCTCCTTCCTCAACGAGCTCAACAACTTTTATGCTCGTTTTGAGCGAGGGAACCCCACGACCACAACCAAAACAGACACGACGCCAGACCACCAACCTCTGACTCTCTCCCCCACCGATGTAGGAGCGGTGCTGAGCAGGATCAATGTCCACAAGGCTGCAGGTCCTGATGGCATCCCCGGGCGTGTTCTCAGAGCGTGTTCTGGGGAGCTTGCAGGAGTCCTGACAGACATATTCAACCTGTCCTTGGCCCACGCTGTGGTACCGGCCTGCTTCAAAACCACCTCCATCGTCCCGATACCCAAAAACTCCAACCCATCTAGCCTCAATGACTACCGCCCAGTAGCACTCACCCCATCATCACTAAGTGCTTAGAGCAGCTGGTCTTAGCACACTTCAAATCCTGTCTCCCCCACCCTCGACCCCCACCAATTTGCATACCACCAGAACAGGAGCACAGAGGATGCAGTCTCCATCGCACTGCACTCTGTCCTCTCACACCTGGACAACAACAACACCTACGCCAGAATGCTGTTTATAGACTTCAGTTCAGCATTCAACACAATCCACCCCTCACAACTCATCAGGAAACTGACAGACCTGGGCATCAGTTCCCTCATCTGCAAATGGTTACTGGACTTCCTGACCAACCGCCCTCAACATGTCCGACTGGATAACCGCTGCTCATCAACAATCACAATGAACACCGGGTACCACAAGGCTGTGTGATGAGCCCTTTCCTCTACTCCCTCTTCACCCACGACTGCAGACCTGCTGATGGTTCTAACACCATCATTAAGTTTGCAGATGACACCACGGTGATTGGCCTCATCAGCGACAACGATGAGACCGCCTACAGGGAGGAGGTGGATCATCTGGCTGAGTGGTGCGACACAAACAACCTGCTGCTTAACACCGAGAAGACCAAGGAGCTCATCGTGGACTACAGGAGGAATGCTGACCCACATCCACCCATCCACATTAAGGGGACGGCTGTGGGCGTGTGAGCAGCTTCAAGTTCCTGGGAGTCCACATCTCCGAGGATCTCACCTGGACAACCAACTGCTCCAAGCTGGTCAAGAAGGCTCACCAGCGCCTCTTCTTCTTGAGGACTCTGAGGAAGAACCACCTGTCCTCAGACATCCTGGTGAACTTCTACCGCTGCACCATCGAGAGCATCCTGACCAACTGTATAACAGTCTGGTACGGGAACTGCTCTGCCTCAGACCGGAAGGCGTTGCAGAGGGTCGCGAAAACTGCCCAGCGCATCGCCGGAGCACCACTTCCTGCCATAAAGGACATCTACAGGAAGCGGTGTCTGAAAAGGGCTGGGAAAATCATCAGAGACCCCAGTCACCCATCACATGGACTCTTCACCCTCCTGCCCTCTGGGAGGCGCTACAGGAGCCTCCGGACTAAAACCACCAGGTACCGGAACAGCTTCTTCCCCACAGCTGTCAGACTCCTGAACTCTGCCTCCTGACATCTGACCCACGTTAAACTCATGGACTGAACATACACACACCCACAACCACTAGCACTTTATCACTATCACAATTATCCTAACTGCACTACTGTATAGTTCTGTGTGAATATCATTCTGTACATATGATAATTTTTCAATCCTACAACTGTTTATAACTTGCATAGTTCACATTTCTGTATAACTGTATATCTCAGATTTCTGTATAGTTTTTATTTCATATTTATATCCTGTTCATAGCCTGTACATAGCTTGTACTCACTACAGCCTGTACATACTTATAGTTATAGAATATTCATAACATACTTCACACCGTGTACATTATAACATACCATAATAGACCCATTTCTGTAATATACTTACACATCTATATTATTGCTAATATATATTGTAATATATCTATATCGCGGCTAAAGCACTTCTGGATGGATGCAAACTGCATTTCGTTGCCCTGTACCTGTGACATGTGCAATGACAATAAAGTTGAATTCTATTCTATTCTATTCTATATGCAGAAAATAGGTTTAAATGTTCAACAATTTTTTCAAGTCAAAGACTGTTGTGTATAATTTAATTTTTGCTTGATGCACAAAGTTAAAAGATTAAAACTAATAAAACAAATATTTAAAAGAGAGTCTTTCATTTGATTATATTTTAAATGATGGATTATGCATAAAAAATAGAATTGGGCTGAAAGTCCACAGCTTCTTTTATCTATTCAGGTTGTGTATCATGTTTTCAAAAAGTAACTAAGTAACTAATTACTTTTGAAAATAAGTATCAAAATCAGTAAAGTAATGGGATTACTTTTTTGGAGAAGTAATCAGTAATTAATTACTAATTACTTTTTTCAAGTAACTTGACCAACACTTCTAATAGCCACACAGGTTTAAAGCTGGTTTTTGGAATCAGTCAGTTTAATTTTCCCTCAAAGTTCAGATGTATTTAGTTGTCAAAGCAGATTAGAAAGAAAAGCGTCTGGACTTCTGTAAGTTGCTTGAAGAAGTTTCACCTCTCATCCGAGAAGCTTCTTCAGTTCCAAGAGCAAATGGTAGAGAGTCCCAGATTTTAAGCCCTATGGGAGTGACCCATGAGGGTCATGAACCCCTGTTGATCCTCTACTAAATCACACGAGATAAAGTGTGAAAACAGGTGTAGGTCACAATCAGCCAGGGTTTCGGGTGAGCTCATTGTGAAACCTGGCCCCACCCTATCATGTGATTTCCTGAGGTCAGATGGCCCAGGATGTGAGTGGGCGTTAAGGCGTCTGGGAAGGGATCTCAAATCTGGATTATAGATGGCAGACAGTTTAAGCCAACTCCTCTGTTCAAAGATGGTCGCTCACAGTGGACATAAATGGCTTCTATTACTCCTCTTTCAAACCAATCAAATCTGCCTTCTCTGTCCAAAATGTGAACATTGGCATCCTGAAAAGAGTGACATTTGTCCTTTAGATGCAGAGACTACGATGACCTGGATGACTGAGAACCTTCACAGACTGTGTTTTGCTGATTATTAAGTTTTCTGGGCGTTTGTGTCATCAGGTTTGTTCTACACACCTGCCAATCAAAACTATATGCTGGGGAGTTAGATTTTATTTTTTATTAATTTAAAAAATAGACATTAAATTAAAAAAAAAAAACTAAACGTGGTTTCCGTCTTTATAAAGAAATAACACTGATTATATTTTGATGGGCTAATTCTGACCAATCATGGCATCTTTAAATTATCCTCTGCTGAGCAACCTCTGAACCATGAAGAAACTAACTTCACACTGCTGTAGATGCTGTATCCTATAACACTGGCATGATTGTTTTTACTGTGAGTCTGGAGTTTTAGTTACAGTTCACCTCACCCCTGATGTTTATCACATATTCACAACAGAAGCTTCAGTGAGAACAAAACAGGAAAGAAAAAAACGAATCTGTCGTGAAAACGGTTAAGAAATAGATCAGCTGTAATTAATGGCTGTGCGCAGTCAGGCCACTGTTTGGATTTGGTGCCATATAAATAAAACTTAATTGAATTTCACTTTCTTTTGGTAGCTTTCATTATAAACCTGTTCACTCATTAAAATATAAAAATTTAAAGTGAAGTTTTGAAAATGGAAAATAATTGGATTTAACTTTACAGTTAGTTTGGCCATTCACACATTTTATAATGCAAATCACTAAAACAATTTCCAGTTAACAGTTCTTCATTTATCCATTTTAGTCTAATAAACAGATATAATTTAAGAGAAAAATAAATACAGTATACATAATATTTTTGCACACAAGCTTCCTGATAGATCCTAAACCAGGTGTAAAGGCTATTGGAGAACTTCATTCTCATTTAGCCCATTGTTCGCTTGGTTGTTACTTCTTCAGACTTGTTTGAATTATGAGAACATCCTTCATTTAGTTTTCAACTTAATATTTTGATATATTCTTTAGATTTCTTTCTTATATTATGAAAAGTCTTCAGCGATCCATATTTCTCTATACTTTACATAAGTGATTAACATATACTTCTACCTAGTTTTTCTTCTTTTAAGAGCTCTGCATGTTTATAAAGGTTTCAGAGTTGTTCTTTGGTCATGAAGGGCCACACACTGGATCTTGGTTTCTCCCTGGGTTTAAATATAAATGAGGTGTTTTCTTGTTTTATGACAGGTGGTCTATATGTCTATGTATAGACTTATGAAAAAAAATCAATTTGTACTGCTTTTTGGTCAACCTGTGTTAAATTGACTTGACAATAGTGTTTAACTATTGTCAGTCATAGGACAGCCATTATACTGTAACACCCAGTTTTACCAGTAGAGCGCAGCCGATTTTAATTTTGATTCATGGCCATTTCAAACTTCAAAGGTTTAACAGGAGCTCTGAGCTGGTTCAGGAGACGCGAGCCAGAGTCACATGTTCATGAGATTTTGTTTTATCAGACACTTCAGTTATGTTTTCTTCCTAAACTACTGAATAAGACACGATGAATGTGTCCAAAGGGGAGGAGCAATAATTAAAATACAAAGCTTTGTGAAAACTAAAGTCAACTATTCAAGAACACTGGTCACCTGTCCTTGCCGTAGGTTTATCACCTCCTGTTTATGTAATTTAATGAAGCACAACTGTAAAATGCCACTGTTATTTTAATTAAAAAAATGTTTATTTCCTGTACCCAAGTTGCTTTAATAAAAAAAAATAAGAGTTTGCAAAACACAGAAAACTACAAAATGAGCAAACATCCAATGTAACTACTAACAAAGAATTATCTTTATATTTTTAGAAAAAAATAAAACAGTTACTTAATAAAATTCAACGTTTTTTGCCATGTCAGCAGCTGCCAGTTGTTTTTTTGAGTGACAAACAGCTTAAACTCTTCAGTCTCAAACACAAACTTCCTGCAAATAAACAAACAAATAAAGACAATAATTTTACTGAGGACACAAAACAACAGGAAGATTTCATTAGATAGGTGTGTATAGGGATTTAATTCAAATTTAAAAACAATGTATTTTGTGAATCATGAGTCTAATTCAGTGATAAAAAGAGGTAAAAAATACACACACACACACACACACACACACACACACACACACACATATATATATATATACATTATAAACACCCATCTCGCCCCTGCGGGCGGTTTTATCTTTGAAGCTCAGGTCCTCTACCAGAGGCCTGGGAGCTTGAGGGTCCTACGCAGTATCTTAGCTGTTCCCAGGACTGCGCTCTTCTGGACAGAGATCTCCGATGTTGTTTCCGGGATCTGCTGGAGCCACTCACCTACCTTGGGAGTCACCGCACCTAGTGCTCCGATTACCACGGGGACCACCGTTACCTTCACACTCCACATCCTCTCGAGCTCTTCTCTGAGCCCTTGGTATTTCTCCAGCTTCTCGTGTTCCTTCTTCCTGATATTGCTGTCATTCGGAACCGCTACATCGATCACTACAGCCGTCTTCTTCTGTTTGTCTACCACCACTATGTCCGGTTGGTTAGCCACCACCATTTTGTCCGTCTGCATCTGGAAGTCCCACAGGATCTTAGCTTAGTCATTCTTCATCTTCATCCACATGTTACAGATTTATATATATATATATATAAATCTGTAACATGTGGATGTCCTCTGACCAGTTAGAGACCAGCAGCTGGACGTCAGTGGTTGGACTGGTGGACTACTTCAGTGAAGAGTAGACGACGTCTGGCTCTGGTTTAAAGTCTGAACACAAACACACACAGTTCAAACAACAGGAAACATGATTACAAGCTTTGTAGTTCAATCAAGACCTCAAATCTCCACCTCTCTGCATCACACACAGTCCCAGTTCAGACTTTACTGAGAACCAGCTCAGATACAAATCACAGAGCTTCCATACTTTAACTGCTTTTTAAGATTTCCATGAGAAAGCTAGAAAAGTATATCTCAAAATCCAACCTACCCCATTTATCTTCGGTTGTAATCAGACAAATAATATAAAAGTCTTTTCAGTTAGTGGGGTCATCGGAGGGCTGGAGCCTATCCCACCTACCATAAGGTGAGAGGCAGCGTGCACCCTGTAGAGGTAACTAGTCTGTCGCAGGGCTAACACAGAGAGACAGACAATTGTTTGCACTCACATTCAAGCCACAGAGAACTCAGGTAAACACAGGTAGAACATGAAGTCTGAACTCCACACAGGATGGTGGTGGCCAGGTGGAGGAATCAAACTCACAACCTTCTTGCTTTGATGCAACACTGTGCCTCTGTTCTGCCTAATATTTCACATGGCTTCACTAAATAAACTGGAGTTAATCTTTCGAAACTGAGGTGATTGTTAGGAGGTTAGGTTGGAGGCATCACTGAGTTTTTGTGGGTTGGCTTAGTGACATTTCTGCTAGATTGACTTATTTTATATGGACTCTGGCAACACGTCCTACCAGGTATTTATGGACTGTGCTTTAATACTTTCTGGATTTCTAGGTTTCTTTTATTGTGCCTCCCATGTATTCCATGTTTCATCTCTAGTCTCCCTTATCTCTGTGTTTGTGCATCTCCCTCTGTCTCCCCAGTCAGTCATGTATCCTTGTCTCTGTGCCTGTCTCATGTTTTCTGTTTTACTTTCACAGCCTTGTGTCCTTTGTTAGTGTATTAAGTTTTGCTTCATCCCCGTCTTGATAGGTTCAATCTCCCCAAGCTGTGTTCCTCATGTGTTTCTACTTCCCTCATTACTCCTCTGTGTATTTAACCCTGTGTTTTCCTCTGCCTGTTGTCATGTTGTACCACGATTGCTGTGTCCCTGTGCGCCTGGCTTCCATTGTTGTTTCTCGTCAGTTCCTGGTTTCTTTGTTTCCTTAGTAATGCAATAGGTGTTGGCTGCTTGGCGATTCCCATGATGCACTGAGTATGCAGACGGCCGCCACTTTCTGCGTCTTGTTCTGCCGGAGTTTTCTTCCTGTTAAAAGGGAGTTTTTCCTTCTCAATGTTGCCAAAGTGCTTGCTCATAGGGGGTCATATGATTGTTGGGTTTGTCTCTGAATCCATTATTGTAGGGTACCTTACAATATAAAGCACCTTGATGTGACTTTTGTTGTGATTTGGTGCTGTACAAATAAAATTGAATTGAATTCATGTGTTTTTTGTGATTTTTCCTTTGCATTATTAATTACTTAAAACCAAGGACAGAAATAAAGCAATTAAGTCTGTACCACATCTACTTGTAATTTAAATATAGTAATGATGCAGTATCCCTTTCAAAGTTAAAACAAAAGTGTAATTTAATCAATGTCTAATCAATTCTGAGCCATATATTTAGCATTTTTTTCAATGAAATAAATCTAATATGTCAAGATCTTAGCATAATTCATACTTTTAAATTGGCTAGTCAGTGGCACAAAATAAAATAATGCTGAAAAAAACTAATGTATTGCAACATATTATCATCCCTGGATATTCTCTGCCATACCACGCTGCTGGGCGGGCCTGGCTAGCTGAGAATGCTTGCTTGTTTGTCCAGCACATGATCACCCACTTTCCGGACACCTTGGCATAAATAAAACGTATCATAAGGTCCTCAAACATTTTTTTTGGCCAGGACTCAAGTCTGATGTTGTACTTTACTGTCGTACCTGCCATGTTTGCCAAATTGTGGGCAAGCCAAATCAAGTTATCCCACCTGCACCCCTGTCACCAATTCCAGTGATGGGTGAACCATTAAGCAGGGTTGTTGTTGACTGTGTAGGACCTTTACCAAAATCGAAGTCAGGGCACCAATACATTCTAACAATGATGTGTGCTTCTACTAGGTTTCCTGAAGCAGTGCCCCTGCGAAGAATCACCGCTCCTGTCATCAGTAAAGCTCTGGTCGGGTTCTTCTCTGTGTTTGGTCTTCCAAAGGTAGTCCAGACTGATCAGGGAACCAACTTTAAGTCTAGGACCTATGCTCAGGCCTTGAAGGCCTTAGGAGTGGAACACATTACATCAAGCCCCTACCATCCTGAAAGTCAGGGAGCACTTGAAAGATTTCACCAGACATTAAAGTCCATGCTCCGCAAATACTGTCTGGAGACTGGAAAGACATGGGATGAGGGTATCCCATTCTTATTGTTCGCTGCTCGTGAAGCAGTGCAAGAGTCCCTAGGCTTTAGTCCTGCAGAGCTTGTATTTGGACATGAAGTTAGAGGACCATTGCATATCCTTAAAGAACAGCTAGTTGTTCCAACTAAAAAACTGAAGAGCATCCCTGAGTATGTGGCTAAAATTAGAGAGCGCCTTAAATCGGCTTGCGCTATTGCCAGGGACACCTTAACTCCTAGGCAGGTAAGGATGAAAAAGCACTATGATCGGAGAGCTGTTGCTCGCCAGTTTAAACCTGGTGATCAGGTTCTAGTTTTGCTCCCCATTCTGGGCTCTTCTCTGAGAACGAAGTTTTCTGGACCATATGTGGTGGAAAAGAAATTTAGTGAGACCAATTATGTTGTTCAAACACCTGATCGTCGTCGCAAGACCAGGGTATGCCATGTTAACATGATGAAACATTATCTTTCTAGAGAGAATCAAGATGATCCCCTCACTCCGCACAAGGTTACGTCTAGCTCTCCTGTAGCATGCGTAACTTCAGAGATACCCAGTTGTAGCCCCAGTTCCCCATGTTTGTTGGACATTAAAGCTGATGGGAGTCCACGGTTCTGTACGGACTTCCGCAAAGTGAATGCTGTGACAGTTCCTGACGCATACCCCTTGCCCCTCATCGATGATTGCATTGATGACATCGGACCTGCCACATTTATTACTAAACTGGATATGTTGAAAGGTTACTGGCAGATTCCTTTAACCAAAAGGGCATCAGAGATATCTGCTTTTGTAACTCCGGACAGTTTCCTCCAGTACACAGTCATGCCATTTGGGTTATGTAATGCACCAGCTACATTTCAGAGGCTGGTGAACAAAGTACTGGGTGATGTTCCAAACTGCCAGGTGTATCTAGACTAGTGATGTGTCCTGTGTGTCGAAGCTTCGAAGCGTGTGTCGGGTAATCTTGGGGGAGTTTTTGTGAAGCGCGTATTGAGGCTTGCTTTGATTACGTATGCAGTGACGTTCGAGACCTCTCGGGCAGTCCGTACCACGTGACTGATTCAGGAACTGTCTCGCCGGTTCGCGCCAGATTCGAAATAAATGGGCAGCAAAACACAGCTGATTTCCCATCACACTGTGTTGTGGAATTGGATTACGTACGTGTTACATAGTTACTTGAGCATTTCTTCTTCGATGGAGCCAGCAAGGAAGAGATTTTTTTCCTCTTCTATAAAGTATGCACACAGTAATAAATGTCACAAATGATAAGTACCATAATATAAATAAACAACACTACAGATCCTATAACCTGATATATGCCTTTTAGTTTATTAAAAAGTGAAGCGCCACACAGTTTGTGTCATTATCCAGATGTACATAAGCATGATTACACAGTTATTGGGGTGGGTTTTGATTATCGATTAAAATCGATTCTAGCTTGGATAACTAGATTTAATTAAAATCTTGAATCGATTTTTAATATAAATTTATTTTGCCCGAAACGCCAAATTTCAACAACCACCAAACAGCTAAAACAGTAAATGAGAGCAGGAACACAGATTCTGCTCATAGACGCAAACACAATGCGCGGACCTGCTGTTGGATCAGAATCAGTGAGATGTCGCATTTCTCACCCGACGATATTGACCGAACCAGCAGCAAAAGAAGATCCAAACTACGCTTCATATAAACATCGTCATGAATTCCCTCTGACTTTTGCTGTTTTGCTTCCACCAGGATAGAATCACGCTCAGGCACGTGCAGAGGGGGGGGGCGGAAGGGGCTTGAGCACCCGCCCCTTTCCTGATGGGTGCCCAAAGTGCCCTTTTGTTGAGGCAATTTTTTTTTTAATTTTAATTTTTTTTTTTTTTTTATGTGTGTGTGCGTGTGGAGTCCTGTCTGTGCCCCTCAACAATAATATTTAACTATTAATCACATTTTTGCTAAATAAAAGGATCTGGCTTGCATCAGTCACATGATCACCATTAACCAATGATCGCCCTTGACAGCAGAACGCGCTGGTTACGAGCCGGGAACGAGCTCACAAAGAGCACTCGCATTTTTTGCGGTCCGGAGCTGTAGGAGAAACACAAATTAACTCAGAGACACAGACTGATGCGACAAAACCAGTAAGTAGGTGTACAGCGTACACTGTAGTCTAAAGCACACAGGAGTATTAGCTTATTATGTACACGTTTTTAAGCTGTCTTGTGGCAACTGACGAACTGAAACAAATGAGCGTGCTGTGTGTGCAACAGCGCGACAAACTTTACCTGTCCTTTTATTAACTGCACAAGTAGTGCTGGTCATAGCTGCTGGCTCACTGGGTAAGGCTGTCATGGGTCTGTAGCTCTGTCCACCGTTTTAGGGAACATATTTAGTTTTAAAGTAAGTTACAGGGCTTTTCCTGCCTTTCTGGAGGGATTATATTTCACTTAAAACGATCTAATATGCATGTCCAAATAATAATGGATTATTATAATTATAATATTTAAAAAAACACACTGTATTTTAAAGAACATACATTAAGAAACAGATTATATTAGATTGATATTTTAAATAAGACAAAATGCTGATTTTACAGCAGCAAAATTATTGTATCACTACAGTTTAAAAATGTAATAAGCTTTCTTCCTGCACAGAGTGGATAGTGAAACAAATGGAATCATCATAAATACATTATTATAAATTTATTTTTTTTTTTTCCCTCATTGCTTTATTATTGTAGCTCTAGTAATAAATAATAAGGGAAGGATTCTGGATCAGCACCATGATGGAAACTTGTGCCCACAGTATATACAGTATTCTGAAGAAGGTCTAAAATGTCACTGTGTGTGCATGTGTGTGTTTTATGTATATGGATTTTTGAATTATTACTCATAATATAACATTGTCCAGACATGGCTGGTAAGGACATGAGGAGGAAACAGTAGGAGCTGTGTGAGGATACTAAAGGCAGTGAATCCCTCAGCAGCTGGATTACAAAGAGCACAGGTAACATTAACACATGTACCAGTTGTTGGAGACGTATTCCAGTATAAAAATAATAATAAGCACAACTGAAATGTTTTGCTTCTATAACATTTTTCTGTCATCATTAAGTGTGGATAATTAAATTATAGTTTATTGCAATAGCAAGTTGTGCCTTGTTCTCAGATGGACAGCAAGTGGAGAGTGATAGATGAAATGAGGGGATGGAAGGAGGAAGAGAGGCAAAGAGTGATTCACAGGCAGGGTCTAGTTTATTTCTCAGTTTTTTGTTGCCTTATGGTTCCAAGCGCTGTCACCAATCTTTGCAATTTGTTATTATCTCATGACACTTGTTTAATCAGCTACCATCTCTCATCTATGGACTTTTTAATGTCTACAGTCTCAGATCAACACAGCCCTGCCCTCCAGCACTATCAGCAGCAGGAGCAGCAGCAACCCCTCAACAGCAACATTGTACCCATCAGGTAAAACATAGGCTACGTTTGCTTTGCCTCACAACAGTGATATAGTATGATGCGATCCCATATTAGATTCTTGATGAATGTGTGTTGTTGTTGTTATTCAGCCTGGTTCAATGTGCCCCTTTTTAACTTTGAGCACCCGCCCCTATAAACGTCTCTGCACGGCCCTGATCACACTTCATGCACAGCTCTCTCTCTCTCTCTCTCTCACACACACACACACACACACACACACACAGTATGTTTCAAGAACAGTTTCCCGTCTAAAAATCTGTTTTCTGCACTATTCGCTTGCTTGTTACACATACGACTACCGTTGTTTACAGCGCTGTCAGCCGCTGTTTTTTTCCTTTTACTTACTTCCGAAAAGAAAACCTAATTTCTGCTGTTCAATAGGCTACTGAACAAATTTAAACTTTTTAACATTATGCAAAATTTTTAAACGCTAAGGCGTGTCTCTAATAAACCCTCTGTAATTTGCTCTGCTTCAATTCAGCAGCATCAGGTAATGTTCATTTGTTGATTAATGGTTTTCTTTCATTTTTGATCTACTGCTGAATATTTTTATAAAATCGTTTTTCTGTTTTTAGCCTTAGCTTTCTTTTTATAGTTATAAAAATATGTAAATGTACTGATCTATGATCTGAATTATACTATTGACTGACTGTCTGAGGCTAACAGTTACACAATCATACCAAAACTCTGTCCTGATAGTTTCCACTTTCTTTTTTATATCAGACATACTGAGACAATATTCGGGATAAATAACCATGAAAACAATTTATTCAGTTTAGAGGTTTACACATCATTATAATCAATGAGTCTGTTTCACTTGAATCGTCCACTTGATGGCGGAGTAGAGCAAGTGAATCATCACAATGCTTCGAACCATGAGTCGACCAGTTGGATGGAAAGCTTCACTTCATCACGAGGCTTCATCTCACCATCACTAATCTAGACGACATTGTTGTGTATTCCAGTGAATGGGCAGAGCATCTTGCTACCTTGTCAGCTGTATTTGAACGCCTCTCAGCTGCCTCGCTGACTTTGAATCTTGCCAAGTGTGAGTTTGGTAAAAGCATCATTCTCTATCTAGGCCAACAAGTTGGCGGAGGAAAGGTATGCCCAGTGGATGCCAAGATCCGTGCCATTTCGACCTTCCAGTTCCATCTACAAGAAGGGAGCTACGTCGTTTTCTTGGAATGGCTGGATATTATCGCCGGTTCTGTAAGAACTTCTCAACAGTAGTGATGGCGAGATGAAGCCTCGTGATGAAGTGAAGCTTTCCATCCAACTGGTCGACTCATGGTTCGAAGCATTGTGATGATTCACTTGCTCTACTGCGCCATCTATAGATATAGATATAGATATATATCAGCACATCTTGACTCTGCAATATTTGTCCGTGTTTACTTGGAAAAAACATTCTGAATCAGTCAGATTTTGAGAGAATATTTTTTTGACTTGGATGTAATGTTGGCATCGTTGTTGCTTAAAAGATGAAACTCGTTTAAACCATTCATATTTGCCTCCATCTAGACTACTTGACCACCAGCTCCAGTACAGGCTGAAAAATAGCAATTTTGCTTTAAAGTTGTTGTTTTTTGCACCAAATGTAACTTTTTCCAAGTCCAACCTTGGTTTCATCAGATAACAACACATTTCCAATGTGCAAATATTAGCCGGGCTTGGAATTAAAGCTTTTGTTTTGCAATCCCTCAGACATATGGAGAATAGTTTATTACATGTAGTCAGTGATGGGAATAACGGCGTTACTTTTTTCAGTAACGAGTAATCTAACTAATTACTATTCCTATCGTTACAACACCGTTACCGTTACTAACAAGGAAACACGGTCCGTTACTATTTTTCAACAAACAGACAGTTGAAGCTGTGTTCAGCTTACCGCATCTTATTTCAGCTGCACGCAGTGGCGTGTGTAGAAATTTTTTGTTGGGGGGGCCAGGTAGGGGCACAGATTTGGAGAAGGGTGGCAGATGTAATTGGCAGATAATGTTAAAAAAAATTCTACCAACCGTTAACCATAATTCAATAACCCTGTAAACCTAATAACTGAATTAGCTTTTAACTCTTATTAGAATGAGGTTTTAACCACTACAGTGCAAAGTTTTTAGATACTGCGTTGATGAAGTACAAGAGATACAATCAGTGCTTTGTCAGTGTTTATTCAGCATTCAAGGACAGCAATATTTGCATAGTATTTTTACTGACATACTGTATAGTGCACATATGTTTTAGGCAAAAACATTTTTGAATATTAAAATACAAATTTTTAACATACAATTGGCAAATTAGCCAATGCCAATGCAAAACTTTATCTGCCTATTTAAAAAAGAAGATAATCTTCTCACAAACTGGTGTTTGATTTTGAAACAGGAAAAAAGTGGGAAAACAAATGAAAAGACTAACATTTAAATGAAACCTGAAAGCAAGTAAATACTTTCTATGCTGCCTTATGGTAAACTTTGGTAATATTGATGTATTGTCAATGGAAAATTGTACTTAGTAGTCAGTATAAGCTTTTAGTGATGTAAGTTTGCATATGATAGAATACTGTATGTTGACCTTTTGATGACTTAGACTGTTGTCCACTACAAGACTGTTTTATAAATTCTTTCTCACAGCGATAATAGCTGAACAAGCAGGAAGAGGAGAGCTGGACACTTTTATCTGCGCTCCCTAACAAGAAGAGGGGCCGCGTCCTTCTGAATCTCACAACACACACACACACCTGAACCACTCTTATCTTCACTCCCTACGCACTAACATTCCTCTGCCTATGAATAGACGTATTCACTGTTGTATTGCTTTGTATATAAATAAAGACCAGAGTGGTAACGGAGCGCGCATCACAGGGCCCCCACTCTGATGTGAGCGTACTGTGATCGCCCTTGTATACAAGTGAAAACCACAGCGTCTGTGTTTCTACCCTTAGACTCTTAGCTGAAGAAGTGTCTTTAGAATAAATCTCTTGACATGTATAAAGAACAACACTGGCTGATGATGAAATACAGTCAGCTGGCATGGTGACACTGCCAGTATTAACCTGCAGGGCTGGACTGGGACAAAAAATTGGGCATTTTGACCAGAGACCGGCCCACCATTATAGGAAAAATCATAAAGCCTTTGAATGAAAACAAACGCTGTTGTGACAGTGATGTACACTGTCTTGTTGGTATATGTATGATTTCTATAAATTTTACGTCAGATAAAAACTTTGTTCGCAAGATTCAGATAATTATTTAATAAAAGCGAGACATTTTAAATGAGAATAAGAAAGAAAAGTATTTCTTTGTGCCCCCCTTTCCTTGTTAATGCCCTACCTGGCCCCCCTGGCAAAACTTTGCTAGATCCGCCCCTGCACAGTTACCAGCTGTCAGCTACATAGAAAAGGATCCTGGTGTTATTTGTCTCTCAGAAACAGTTCATAACTTCCCTTCAACTCATTCATGTCACCTAAAAGGTAAACCTGTTTCTCCATCACCTGTTCAACTCTGATGATTCAGTAAGGACATCTCCTGGTTTCATCTTCATGTTTCCCTCTCACCACATATCCAAACCGACATCATGACCAGCAGCTTTTACAGCTGTGGCTCCAGCAAACATCAGCTGATACTAGAAATTATTATTAAATAAATTCTAACAACAGCTGATCAAGCTTAAACGTGCTGCTGTTTAGCGTGACATCCGGCGGTTTCCTCTTTCTGGCGCAAAGTGGGCGATAAATAAACAAGAGAAAAGCTGATCAGCTTATCACTGATCAGTTTCATGATTGAAGTAGCAACAGGAGAGGGAGGAGGAGAGAATGAGAGAAGAAGAGGCAGCTGTGCAGCAAAGACACAGAATAACTCCAGCTTTGTGTCTTTTTTTCATTATATCTAAAGTCCGGGACAAACTGCGTCTCTTCTCAGCTCAATACCAAACGTGTAATATTTTCTCTGAATGAGGGACCATTCCATTTTTTTAAGGAGCCGTTGGCAACTCTACTAACTAACCTTATGAATAAAATAAAGTTCACTATCAGTAACATCATGGCACCCACCCAGGAGTGTAGAAACTCCATCATGCTAGCTAGTACGCAGTAAGAGTTATTGTAACTGACTGTAAAAAGTCAGCATACCGAAAATAAACTCCACCTAAACTTGGTTTATATCTGACCCGGATAGACTGCAGGTCATAACTTCTTACCTGAAGTTCAGTTCACCTGACACTCCGACCGGCGGCTGCCTCGGGTCTCTCCTCCTGCCTCCCCTTCCCTCATCCACCTGCTGGCCTCCGTGGAAGCTCCGCCATAGCCACCACCAAACAACTGAGTTATTTTTACACATCGACCAGCATCTGGCCAATCCACCACCTCTCATTGTTCATGCCGTTACAAAAAAAATAAATAAATAAGTCATCAGCCCACTGGGCAAATGCCCGGTATGCTCGATGGCCAGTCCAGCTATGTTAACCTGTCAATCTTTCGCCGAAAAACTGTTTTCTGTGGTGCTGTCTTTCGTGCTTGGCTCTCCTACCTTTGCTAACATGATGCTCATAGCGCGGAAGCCGATGCTGCATTCACTTACCCTCGGATGTCTGAGCTTCACTGTGAAAACATAATCGTACATTTGATATTTTATTGAATTTTATTGTTTTAGCTTCGGGGTGGCCAGTCTGCTTGGGGGGGTGGCCTGTGCCCCCCCAGGCCACCCCGCTGGACACGCCACAGGCTGCACGGAAGTAGCTGTAAGTAATCTGGACGCTACAGCTTTAAGCAGCTGCGCGCTCCGCGGATGGCAATCACGATCACTTTTTGGTACAACACCTGGAGCTAAGGAGGCAAAACAATCGAGTGCTGCTGTTTGACTGAGGAAGAATAAAGTAGTCGTGGTCAGCCAATCACATGACCACTTAAAGACAAAGCAACAAGGTGACATACTAGTTTTTAAACTGTGTTGATAGGCCACGTAAAACCAGAGTCATGATAAACAATATATAAGCGGCATTTTTCCCTCAATAGTTTCGTCACGTTTACTGTCTGGACAGCGCTAGCAAGCACTCTCTGCTTATGAGCAAAAAAAATAAAAAATTGTTTTAGGAGTGACCGCGAGAGAGAGAGAGAGAAAGAAAGACAACAGAAAAAGAGAGAGAGAGCGAGTTTTGAGATGTGAGAGATTTGTGACATTTAGCATGTTTGGAGTGTGTAGTTAATGTGTTGTCTTGTGTAGTTAGTGTGTAGTGTTGTGGATAGTTTTGTGTTGTGTGTCAGAACAATGAGGCGACTGCTGTCTCCAGGTAGAAACAGCAGTGATACACCTGCTGCTGTCAGACCTGCAGGTATCAGGCTGTGATGTTCTCCTTTATAGTGGACAGAAATGATTTTTTGGGAGTGGCACAAATAATTTGTGTGGCATCTTATTGAAGAACAGCTGATTGTTCTGTAAATAGTTTGAAATGGTTATTTTAAAAAGGGGTAAAAGGTAAATGGATGCAAATAACTTTGTTGTTTGCAAAACTTGTGCATAGGATTTTAAAATTGACAATTTTTTATTTGCATTTAAAGTTATGAAATATGATTAATTTAACATGTTTGTGGTTGTTACAGTAAAAAAAATATCACATTTTCTACTCTGATTTTATGTTTTTTGTCTGATTTTAGATCAATTGTGTTAATACAGTGTGTCAAAATGAAAACATGACTGTAAATTCAGACATGTGAGGTTGTGCTGAAAAGGATGATACCCAACAAGGCAAAGTAAATAGTTTTTAAAGGGAAAATGTGGAGGGAAAATCAAGAGTAGTTAAAACTGGGCAATTATAACGTGGATCCCAGAGTTGTTTTTTATTTTTAAAGTAATGCAATAGTTACTTTTCAAGTAATTAATTACTTTTAGAATCTTGTAACTCAGTTACTAACTCAGTTACTTTTTTGAAGAAGTAACTAGTGACTGTAACTAATTACTTTTTCAAAGTAACTTGCCCAACACTGCATGTAGTACACAGCAGTACTTGCCAGAAATTCCAGCAGTTTCTTCAGTGTTGCTGTAAGTGTCCTGGCAGCCTCCCTAAGCAATTTCCACCTTCTCCTTTCATCAGTTTTGGAGGAAAATCCAGTTCTTTGCAATGTCATTGTTTTCCCACATTTTTTCTATTTTTTGATGACCTCACTGTGCTCCATGCTACATCTAGTCCTGTGAAAGTACTTCTCTTAATTAACTGATGCCTTTCAACAATTAGACTCCTTTGATGCTGAGTAATTGTCAGGAAAGTCCTACTAGCAGAGCACACTTGATTTATTCACTGTAACTGTCTCTTTAATTGTTGGCAGGTGTTTACCCAAGAAGACTGGATGCTGTGGTTAAATCAATCGGTGATTCAGCAAAGTATTAGTTTTGGGGTGTACACACCAACACAACCAGCTTATTGTATTTTTTCATTACCTTTATGTTTTCTTATACATTTTTTCCCTAATAGACTTATTTGTTTTTTTATTTGAATCTTCACTTATATACTGCATCAACGATGGAAAAAAGTTTTGAAATTATTCACTGTAGTTTTATTTCTTATAATCACAAAAACCCTGGTATTTTTATAGAGATGTGCGCTTTTCATAGCCAATGTAACATAAACCAAAGCCTCAGTTCCTGGCTGTAAAAGTAAATCTTGATGTACACAAAGAAGAGCAGCCTTCTCTCCTCGATTGGCTGGAGCTTTCTTTAGGTGCCTTTCCAGCTTTGACTTTTGTCAAAGAAAGCTCCAGCCGATCGAGGAGAGAAGGACAACCGCTGCCCAGGCGAAAACCTGTAGTGATCCCATATGTGTCAGGAGTATCGGAACAGTTGAGACGCATTTTTTCTAAACACCGGGTCTCTGTGGCTTTTAAACCCCAAAACACGCTGCGCCAAAAACTGGTCCACCCCAAGGATCGGGTCCCCCGACACAAACAGATTGCCAGGATTTATACATCGGGGAAACCAAACAACCTCTGGCGAAGCGGATGGCACAACACAGAAGAGCTACCTCATCAGGCCAGGACTCTGCAGTCTATTTACACCTACAGGCCAGTGGACACTCTTTCAACGATGAGGATGTACACATCCTGGACAGGGAAGAACACTGGTTTGAGTGCAGATTCAAGGAGGCCATTTACGTGAAAAGGGAAAGACCATCTCTGAATCGAGGAGGGGGCCTAAGGGTACATCTTTCGCCATCTTACAATGCTGTGATTGCAGCCATTCCCCAACTCTCTGTGAATGGTACTCATGGCCATTGATCAGTGTTCTTTGATCAGTGGGTTTTGGTCAGTGATTGTTGATCAATGGTCATGAGAATTTGCATAATTATGATTAAGGAACTGACCTCACAGCCCATTGTTCCTTCAGTTCCTTCAGTTCCTTTGGTTTCAGTCGTTATGCAAATGTACTGTTTATAAGGTTTGGGGAAACCTGCAGTCAGCTGAGACTGAAGAAGTCACTTGGATGAGTGACGAAACGTTTCTCCCACAAAACGCTACGTCCAGATGAACAGATTCAACTTTTGGAGATTTACTTTCCTGGATGATTGAGAATGAATCAAGACGTTCCACTTTTAACAGTAATACACAAAACTCTGGACTCGGACCTCTCTCTCCCACAGTCAACATAATACATACACAATACCCGTCACAATCACAAACAGAGAGCAACAGAATTATCATAAATCCAGTAATTCCAAAAACATTAATAACCTCCGGCCTCTTCAAAAATGTCAACTTCCATTGAACTCTACTGTCAAAAATCCACCAGTCTCGATCAGTATGACACTTTTAAATGTCCACTCTCTGTTGAACAAGTTTTTTATTATTAATGATTTAATTTTAGATAATAAACTTGACTGTTTATTTTTAACTGAAACATGGCTGGGCTCGGATGCACCAGTTGTTCTCACTGAGGCCTCCCCACCAAATTTTAATTTCTCTTTTTCTATTAGAAGTGGTAAGAGAGGTGGTGGGACTGCATCTTTAACCAACAACACACTCACAAAATATAAATATAGTCGACCTTAATCTTAAAGAGAATGTGATGATTTTATGGACAATTAAAGTCAGTCATCCACAAACACAACAAGCTGAAAGTCAGTGATGCTGCTCGGTTTGCAGTCCTGAATATGACGGCACAAGCAGGATTCACTGCACTGTTAATGTTAGCTATGTTATATTGCTGCCTCTGTTCGGTGGTGTCGAGCCAAACGGACTTTAACGTGTGTTTGAACGAGCTGACGGTTCACTCGTTAAGCTGAAAGAAAGATGCTTTAATCACAGGAGTCACACATGTGTCCACTGGACCATCTGGAACTCTTCTTGTTTAGCACTTTTCGTAATAACACAAACACTAAATCCTCCTTCTCTTGTGCTGTTTTGTAGCAGTGTGTACACCTGAGACTGTCACCTGTCTGTCTGTCCTGCACTCTCTCTGTTTCTTTCTCTCTGATTGTGGAATAAAAGTATGAACATGTATTTATAAGTTACACTTGTGTTTGAATCCTGCAGCTTATCACACATTTGATTTCCATGTGTGACAACTGCAAGTGTCCAGAGTGAGGACAGACTGAGGGACCCACTGCTGCACATCATCTGTGAGGCTTTGCACCCTGATGATCCACCAGGACAAACTCAGCAGTGTGTGAGGAAGAGGAGGAGGAAGAGCCAGCAGCAGCTGACAGATGGAGAGAATAGACAGACTGTTCCCTGTTTGTGAAGGACTGCTAGGAAAGTTTAGAATAACTAATTGTCTGTCCTGAATCAGTCTTATTAGGTAATGTTCAAATAATGTTATCATCCCAGTGTTTTCAGTGTGGGAGAAAGTACTCAGAGCCTTAAAGTTACACACTATGAAAGGCAGCAACAAGTTTAATATTCAGAAACCTAAAGTATGTATCAGCAGCAGAATGGAGCTAAAAATAAATGTTTGTTTCAGTTCTATGAAGCTTTGAGTATTTTGGATTAGTAGTCCTGCTGTGTTTGTTGCATCATGTTGCTGTAATTGTTTATATGCTTTATATATTCTGAGGTAAGTTGATCTATAGTGTTACATCATATTCTATAAGGATGTTATGTGTTTGTATACTTTCTGCCCAGTTTGACCCATTTAGCAGAAGTCAGCCTGTTTAAGGCTCTGATATCTATTCTGTATGACTTAAAGCAGTTATGACATGCTCTGATTTTCTCACCCAATAAAGGAATATTTAATATATCAGTCTGATCTTCATTCTATCAGAAACAGTTATCACAGCTCGTACATTTTCTTTTTACACATATATATAAGCATTGAGCCAAATTTAGTAATGCCAACATATTAAACGAACAATATTTGTCTCTTATATATATAATACACCTATATATACACTGTCAGAGATACTTGTCTTTGAGTGAAGATTTAAGGTGATAGGAAATATAAATAACTGCAACTTTAATCTTTGACCCAGAGTTCAAGCTCATATATATATGTATATATATATACATATACATATACATATATAATCTGACAATACATATAATATTGTCCATATTATATTAACATTACCACAGTGAGATGAATTTAGTCTCATGAACAACATTAGCTAATTATTATTTACTAACTAATCTTGAAATGACTGTTCAGTACAGAAATGAAGCCCAACAATCATGTTTTACAGTCCTGTGGTCTCAACTAATCAAAGTGATGTCATGACAAAAATGAATGACCAGCAAAACATTTTTTCTCCTTCATTTCTGTCACACAAAGCTGTATGAAACATTTCTCGCGGTTAGTATCATGGTTGCTAGGCAACCTGAACAGCACGACGAAGGCTAGACCGTCCCATTTCACAAGCCTCTCACTTCCGCACTTCCCGTACTTGTAGTACGCACCGTACGTAGTACGCGTAGTGTGCGTACTTCAAGCGTGCAGACCCTGAATTGGGACACAGACTTTGGGTACGCGGCCCTTGTGGACCGTTAAGGCTGCAGAACCTGAATTGGGATACAGCCTAAGGCTGTTCCAATTCTCAGCATCGCTCCTCTCTTTTCCTGAGTCCTTAGCAAATCTCCTTCCCATGATGACGTTTCCATCGAGGCCAAGAAAAAAGAGTTTAGGAAAAGGAGATAGGCGCGAATTTCGAAATTACACCCCACGTGGTTACGTTATGCAGCTGAGTCACGTGACCACACAGTAACAAATCGCCACAGAGCCAGGAAAAGGGGGCGGAGAAAGTGTGTGTGCAGGAGAGGAGTCGAGCTGAGAGAGCTGCTTTTTCATGAAACGGGAGTAAAGTAGTGAACTTACAGGAACATATACCACTACCAACGTTGGGATATCTGCATCGATCTGCACACCCTTGTCTCCTGGATCGTAGCTGAGATCAGCGTGAACCACGTGGGTGTCTGCTCCCTGATCTGTTTCCTGTTTGGAAAGACTTCCAGCTTCATCACGGAGTTTCTCTCGGTTTGTGGGCTCATCTAAAGGTAAGCACCGAGCTAACTTTAATGTGGGTTCAGTTTATGTTGAGTTTATCTCTGTTGAGAATAATAGATTGCTTGGTATACAGTGGATTTAGACAGACTGTAGAGTTTGTGATTGTCTGCAACATTATAATCTGGCGGTTGCTAGGGGGTAAGAATACATACAGTAGTCTGCAGGGCAGGAGAAGAGCCAACCCCCAGGACAGGAAGCCACAGGTACAAGTGTGGGGGAGGGCAATCAGCCTTTAGAATAGGACTTCATAGGATGATCTCCAGATGCATCTGTATTTTATTTACTTCCAGCGCAAATAAAAACGGCTGATTCTTCACCTGGAAGTAAAAGTCTCCAAAAGGTCGCTACCATCAAAAATCCGTGAAATTGGCGAAGTGTGTTCACAGTTTATTGTGAACACGTTGAAAGAGTGAGAGACTGTTTGCAGAAAAACACCAACTAATCATTAGCTCAGCATGCTGGGAGAAGCTGAGCGCTCGCTTGCTTGTTTAATTATTTCCATCTCGCTTTGACTGCAGCTGTAACCTGACGTATTCCAGCAGGATTTGTAAAAAGAGTTTTGATAAACACAATGCTGGACAGCAATGCTGTCATTTGTGTGTGTGTATATATATGTATATGTATATATATCTGTGTGTGTGTGTGTGTGTGTGTGTGTGTGTGTCCCAGGTGAGTAACAGGAGGAGAAGAGTCTGTTGGTGCAACAGAGGAACAATTTCAGCCATTTGGACTCAGCTCAGCCACTACATTGGAAACAATGTCTTCAACACAAAAGGTGAGAAAAGTATCACAGTTACAATATTACTGAAACTGTGTGCACAGCTGGTGTGTTTTTAAAAACATGTTAACAGCAGCTTTATCTTTTGCATCCTGGGCTCATCCATATATACAGAATCTACATTCAAATCAGAAATGACAGAAGTTACAAGAAAATACAAAGATCATATTTTATAAGCACACATTGAAACAACAATATCATCAGTTGAACTTGCAATTTCGTAAAAGATTTTCTTCATTGATCAATATTTTTTCAATAATGTCATTTTAATTATACCTCTCATTGTGTCACATCATTGTAATGTGATCCACCACCTTCTGGTGGCAGTAAACACACCTACAATGTGTTTGTTGACATGTTTGATTCTACTGATGGAGGGAGTTTCAGTTTGTTCCACGACTGCATTTCACTCACTGCCTCTGTTTGTATCTCTGTCACTGCAGGACCAACATGGAGCGAGAAGTCAGCGCTTTCAGGAGGCCGACAAACCTCACAGAAGAAAGAGAGAGAAAACCTACAGCTGTGATGAGTGTGGGAAGGATTTTACCCTGGCTCAAAGCCTAAAAAGACACCAACTCATCCACAGTGGAGTTAAACCGTACAGCTGTAATGAGTGTGGGAAGGGTTTTACCCGGACTGGAAGTTTAAAAACACACCAACTCATCCACAGTGGAGTTAAACCGTACAGCTGTGATGAGTGTGGGAAGGGTTTTACCTGGACTGGAAGTTTAAAAACACACCAACTCATCCACAGTGGAGTTAAACCTTACAGCTGTGAGTTGTGTGGAAAGTCTTTTACCCAGGCTGAAAACTTAAAAACACACCAACTCATCCACAGTGGAGTTAAACCTTACAGCTGTGAGTTGTGTGGAAAGTCTTTTACCCAGGCTGGAAGCTTAAAAGCACACCAACTCATCCACAGTGGAGTTAAACCTTACAGCTGTGACTTGTGTGGAAAGTCTTTTAACCGGGCTGGAAACTTAAAAACACACCAACTCATCCACAGTGGAGTTAAACCTTACAGCTGTGAATTGTGTGGTAAGGCTTTTGCTCTAAATGGCGACTTACAGAGGCATCTAGTTACCCACTCTGGAATTAAGGCGTACAGCTGCGACTTTTGTGGAAAAAGTTTCAGCAACAAACACTACCGAAATATTCACCTACGGTTTCACACTGGAAATGATGTTTACTGCTGTGATCAGTGTGGGAAACTGTTTGCAACAGATGGACAGTTACAACAACACATGTTTAGCCACACTGAGGAGAGATCTTATAAATGTGACCTGTGTGAGAAGACTTTTAAAGCTCCACATCACCTGAAAAGACACCAACAGATCCACACCAGAAAGTAACTCTACAAGTGCAGTTACTGTGAGGATGTATTTAATTTTATTATCTTGTAATTTTAACCTGAGTGTTTGGAACAAGTCTGATCAGTAAACTTATGGAGTTATACTGAATGAACTGTTTGGAAAAATGAAGACTCATTTTCACTCAGTAAGCTGAGTGTTGTAATGTAAACAGTAAAATTTAATTGGACATTGGCAGAGATGCTCTTTATTTCAGGTGACGTTCAGGATAAAATCGTTGAAGGAATTCCCTGACTTACACTGACTTTGTTTAGAAGTGGAGCAAAGCACATAGATAAGTGCACACTATTAAGCATTACTTAATCATCTGTTAAGCATTAGTTAATGGCTACTTAATTATCTCTACAGCATCTACAAAGTATTTCTCATAATCAGTTAATAGTTTACAAGCACTGCTTTAAACACTTTATTCATGATGAACAAGCTAATGTACAACACTGTATTAATTATGTTTTCATGTTCTAAAACTCATTGATTAATCATTTATAAACACTACTCTGCATCAGTTACAAACCAGTCATTTCAGGATGTTCAGTGGTATACAAAATCATTGGTGAAAGGTAAGTAGATGGTTAACATACCCTATATAATACTATAAACTCTACATGTACTACACAAAGTAGTTTCATACTAGATCTTTTATAAACACTGAATATCGGTTACATCAGTCAGCTGCTATATCTTAACAGATGTCTTACAATACATTTATAACTGTCACTTAAAGGCTGCCAAAGCTGTAACTCACTATCGACCAACTTCTTTTTCGATAGATTATCTATAAATACTCATAAATACCTCAATAAATTTATTTAGGAAGTTACAAACCATTTGCTACTTGTTAGTAAAGTATCTTGAGTGAGCCCATCTAAAGTGGGGACCATATATACCTTACAACCTATTTATAGATGTGAAATTTTTTTAAAATACATTGTAACAAAAAATAAATGACAACACACAGGGTAGATACAGAACGCACTGTATTTTTAAGATGCCAATCACAAAAACATCAGAACAATGCTTACAGATTGGACACACAAATGTTGATACAAAAATAAAAACAGTGTCATAAACTATCAGTCAATATTTGAGGTAATACAGAACACGGCTGGATCCAAAGTATATGACCTGTAGCTCTTTACATAAAGTGTATCACATGTGTGATCATTAAAATAAAACTACAGAATTTATAAAAGTAAAATAATAATAAAAAACATACAAACCAAAAATTAAGTGTCATTTTTTTAACAAACAATTGACCAATCAACTGGAATACATAACTTGTATTTTTTTAAGCTGTTAACAATGGTGGACTCTCACCACATTTCACCATGTAAAAAAAACAACAAAGATCTAATCTTTCTTTGTTTTAAGAAGAAGCAACTTCCCTGAAGACTTATATGCTTTGAATTTTTCCTCTGTTTCTGGATCTGCACTGATTGCTGCAGCACACTGTGTAGCAAACAATGAACGTTTCTGTCCCTGCTTGTTTTTTTCTAATTCTTTATACCTCTCAGGTGCAACAATGAATAGCTCAGCAATTGGAGCAGTTGCCACAATCGTTTTCCGGTCCACTCCCAGATGTTTAAAGGCAGCAGACATGGTGCCTCCTCTTCTGAACAGCCTCAAAATCTTGTTATACTGGGTGACCACTTGCTTAGGATTCTGGACTGCAATTGAGAGAACATAATCATTAATGTAATGTAATAGTGTAGTAATGTAACACACCGCATGCAAAATCAAACTGTTAAGTTAATCACTTTACCTCTTGTTCTTTGTTTTTTGTCATGTTTCTTTGACTTGTGCTTTTTTGCTTTGCCCTTCTTCCTCTTCTTCCTGTCTTCATCTGATGAAGTTGTGCTCATGGAGGAGTTAGAACTCTCATCAAAAGACCCATCAGAGGACAGTGAACATATACTCAATACCTCACTGGAATCCTGGACAGAACTTGTGGGTTCCTTTGAGAGAGCTAGTAAAACAGTTAAGAAGACAACACAGACAAAATTACCTAACAGAATGCTTATGTAAGTGCTCAAGAGGAAGTATGTGACAAGCTATGTAATGTTTTTAAGAGTGGACTTACATGCTGCTAATTGCTCCTTTAGATAGTCTCTTTCTTTGGTGAGCTCATCAATCTTATCCTTTTGCCACTCTAGCCTCATCTTACAGATCTCCAACTCTTGTGATTTTCTTCTGTCTGCCAGCTGTGCAGTTGGGGCAACAGTCACACCTAGAGAAAATTAAAAACAAAATGAGACTTGGCTATAAATAAAATTAATAAAACAAATACAACAACAACAATAATAATAATAATAATAACAATGTACACTTTGTAGAATTTAAATAACAGTAAAAGCATTACAGTGATTGATAAATAGCTTACAATGGTAACATTACAAACTATATTTAGTTATGTATTTAGAAACTGGCCAATTTGACTATAATTATATATTAACGTATTTCAAATAGTGCATTAGATTGTACAATGTAGAGCATTTATTGTGAATTTATATTGCATAGACATGCAGCAAAATAGCTAGAGAAAGACTGACAAACTAAATTACAGAAAGCACAATTTTAAGTTACAGCCCAGAGTAACTAATCCTCATTTAATTCTTGAGCCACAAGAAACAACTAATAAAATAAACTGAACAGTAGAGCTGGGCGATAAAACGATAACGATATGTATTGTGAAATAACTTTTTCTCGATAGAAAAATTAAACTATTGCGATAGGCCTCATGTCTCTTGTCCTCTAAAAAAAAAAGAAAAAAAAAAAAAAGAACAGCCAATCCAAATTAAGTAGCGCAGAGCCGAACCAATCACAGCCGCAGCGTCACGTCACGTGACTTGTTACGTGACAGCACAAGCGCCAAAGGCGCACATGTGTATTTGTTTTTTTGCGGCGTGCAGCCCGGGTAATGAAGGAAATGAGTTTGCCCACTAGAGAGAAATCAACCGAGAGCGTGAGCGAAGGTTACCGAAGAAAAAACGATGATGGTTCCAATGCCGGAGAGCTTGTCGAACGGAAGGGCCACAGAAGTTCCGTAGTGTGAAGGTATTTCAGCTATTTCAAGTCTGACAAAAACAGAGTAGCGCAAGACTGTAAATTGTGCGAAAGCAAGTCTGGAAATACAATAAAGCGGTGCATGCTCAATCTCTGACTGAAAGCGCTAATTAGTCATTCGGCTTTTGTCAGACTAAAGTAACTGTTAAAACTGTTTGAAAAGCTAAGCTATACAACAAGGAGAGATTGAGAATTTCCTTTTAGTTCTCAGTTTATTTGATATTGACAAAAGTTAGTCAATTTTGTCTGTTCTTCTGTAAAACGACCTAAGATTTATTTTTAGAATTAATATTTTGTTTCTAAGTGGAATTGACAATTTAGTGGTCTGTTTTGTTTGTTCTAATTTTGAAACTTAAACGCTTTAGCGGCTGCCTTTTGTGTAGTTTGCAATATTTGCCTTTATTTATCTGAAACTGAAGTCTCATGTTCCTTAAGTACATCTGCCCTGTTGAATTTATTATGGGAAATAAATATTTTAATTAAAACAAGCTGCTAATTATTTCACATTTTACTTGTGAGCAACGGCACATTTAAATCTTACAAATATAGTTATTTGGCTTATATCGTGATATATATCGTTATCGCCTGAAATGAAAAAAACATATCGTGATATGAAAAAATCTTATATCGCCCAGCTCTACTGAACAGCGGTTTTGCTGATATCTAAATCTGAAATGTAGCTAAAAGCTAAGCTAAGCTAATCGCCTAATAGCAGCTAGCGAAAGCTACCTGCTAATAGGCGGTGGGTGTTTACAATGAAATAAGGTAATACAATGAGGTAAAAAAATATACTCACAACTGGTAACACGAACATCCATCTTGCCCACGTTATTATTCCCCCTTTTTGCCTGGGTTCGCATGCCGGTCTGGGCTTGTCATGTTCACAGAGGAAGCCATTACTCCAGCTTGATTATGACCTACAGGTGAGAGGTCACAGCATCGCGGTCTCCTATTGGTCATGTAGGAAGCAGGAAGCAGCAAAAGCGCGGTTTCCTCTGTTGGCTTAACAACAAACTGGGTAAAAAATGGGAAATCTCACGCGACTGAAAAAACTAATTAACGAGGAGGTTTCGAAAAGAGGCCCACTGAAGCTTATAAAATATCTTCAGAGGAAAAAGCTACTTAAAAGAAAAATGAAATGAAAAGTCTGCCAGCAGAAAATGGAACTGAAGAAAAGGTTGAACAACGGAGACCAATATGCTTGGTAAGATATCTATTTTAATTTTCATATTATATTTTTAGACTCAACTTCATACAAAGTGACACACTTACTGTAAAATTCATTAGTATTATTTGTTTTCACACTAAAATTCTCCTTAAAACAGAGCTAACAGGGAACCTCTTTAACATATTCCATCCCTGCTAAACAAGACTTTACCCTCCTCTCATGTTAGTGCGTGTCCTCCTCGCTCCTCTGTCCATGCAGAGGTGCAATGAGCACCCTGGACAAGGGGGATAAAAGCAGCATTAACAGGGCACTAGGCCCCTGTGTGTGGTCTCATTTACAATGACTTGTGCATACATATTTCTCTGTCATAAAAAAGAAAAATGAGTAGCCTATTTTAAGTATATTAAAGTCGATTAACATAACATGTAATTGTCTGGCAAATTAAAGCAAGTGAAGTCAGTTAGATTATCACCTTAAAGACTTGTCATTAACATTACAACTACACAGAGTCCCTTTTATCATATTTTTCTTATTTGACAAAAAGACAATGGTAAATTGATGGCTAAAGTTAAACAAAACAAGGAATGACAAAATTTGTCTGCAAGTGCACATTAAGTTTAGTTTAAACAAATACTTATTGCATATAATTAAACATACATATTTCATGTTACTATTTTGAAAATAGGATCTGTCGTGGAGCAGCACATGGTGGAACACGTCAAACAAACCTCCGTCAGACACAAGTCACTTTTCAGCCGTTCTAAAGTCTCACTTCAACGCTGGATGCAATTTATCTACAGGTGAGCTTAAACACTACAGAAAGAAATAACGAAATAGATTTAAATTACTCTTTGTAAGGATTTTTTTTTTTCTCTGAAGATTTTCTCAGGATCTGCGATTACGTCAAATCGACATGATAGATGACACCATTGCAGGCAGTACAACAACACTTAGTAAAATGTCCCAAAAAATAAGAAGGTTATGTGTGGCTGCAGTTCAAAGATTGAGACGTCGTACAGGTCAGCAGATTGGTGGCCGAAGGGAGTTTGTTGTGATCGATGAGAGTCACTTTCGTCACAAACGAAAGGTACGTTTTTGTGACTGTAATTTTATATTACATCTATATATTTATCAACCTTTCATAGTATCTTTTAGTCATTTTTGTTCAGTTTTTTGTTTCTGCATCAGTATGGGAGAGGAAGAATGGCTGGGGGATGGAAAAGAAGAAAGTGGGTCTTTGGAATGCTGGGCATAAAACATCGAGGGAAAACAAGGCCTATCTTGCGACTTGTGGAGAAAGGATCTCGAAGACATCTTGTTCCTGTGATTACCTTTCATGTCCGGATTGGTTCCTCAGTGATAAGTGATGAATGGCAGGCCTATCGTGTACTCCCAGATTTAGGGTATGAACACCATACTGTTAACCACAGCAGGTGGTATGTTGACCCTCGTACAGGTGCCCATACCCAACATCTGGAGAGAGCCCGGAGGTCTTACAAGGAGGAAATGTGGAGACTCTGGGGTAACAGAAATGATAGACTACTGTCAGAACACCTTACAGTTACTGAGTGGAATGAGTGGCTTGCAAAAAAGCACAAAAATGGTACATTGGGGAGACTGATATATGACATTTCCAAAAAATACAAATAATTCTAAAAGTTAATGTTGCTACTGCTATTTTTTTTTCTTTTTGAAAATGTTTTTTGAAAACTTTATGTAAAGAGCTACAGGTCATATACTTTGCATCCAGCCGTGTTCTGTATTACCTCAAATATTGGCTGATAGTTTATGACACTGTTTTTATTTTTGTATCAACATTTGTGTGTCCAATCTGTAAGCATTGTTCTGATGTTTTTGTGATTGGCATCTTAAAAATACAGTGCGTTCTGTATCTACCCTGTGTGTTGTCATTTATTTTTTGTTACAATGTATTTTAAAAAAATTTCACATCTATAAATAGGTTGTAAGGTATATATGGTCCCCACTTTAGATGGGCTCACTCAAGATACTTTACTAACAAGTAGCAAATGGTTTGTAACTTCCTAAATAAGTTTATTAAGGTATTTATGAGTATTTACAGATAATCTATCGAAAAAGAAGTTGGTCGATAGTGAGTTACAGCTTTGGCAGCCTTTAAGTGACAGTTATAAATGTATTGTAAGACATCTGTTAAGATATAGCAGCTGACTGATGTAACCTGATATTCAGTGTTTATAAAAGATCTAGTATGAAACTACTTTGTGTAGTACATGTAGAGTTTATAGTATTATATAGGGTATGTTAACCATCTACTTACCTTTCACCAATGATTTTGTATACCACTGAACATCCTGAAATGACTGGTTTGTAACTAATGCAGAGTAGTGTTTATAAATGATTAATCAATGAGTTTTAAAACATGAAAACATAATTAATACAAAGTGTTGTACATTAGCTTGTTCGTCATGAATAAAGTGTTTAAAGTAGAGATGGCACGATACCACTTTTTTATGTCCGATACCGATACCGATATCATAAATTTGGATATCTGCCGATACCGATATGAATCCGATATAGTGTGTTTTTTAATCAATAAAACTGTTTTTTTTTAATATCTTGCTGCATTTTGTATAAGTTCATACTCAAGTTTAAATAAACAACAACACTAAAGCTATTCTGTTATACCTGTGTGTAAAAAATACACTGCACCCAAAATATTTCATAGTTCAGCAACACTGATCAATCTAATAAACCTTACCTAACTTAAAACCTAACTTAAACCTACTCCATCCTCCCTATTCTGGTATTTTAAAGAGTACTTAGCAGAAATATTAAGCAACCTAACTAATAGGGTTGCAAACTCCCAGCAAAAAAAAAAAAAAAAAAAAAAGGGAACCACCCCCCACCCTCCACCTCATGATGCTTAATCGATGTAATCAACTTTAATTTGATGCAGGGTGAAAAAAAATGCCCAGAAACAAATTATTTTTCAAGAATAATTAAATAGATTCAACATCTTTCTTCAACAGAAGAGGAAAAAGTACTATAGCTTACTAGGGTATATAGACTTAAGAGTTACTATATATAGTAATGGACTTCTATACATTTTACATCAGATTAAAACTTTGGGTGTAAGATTCAGATAATTATTTATTAAAAGCTACGCATTTTAAATGAGAATAAGAAAGAAAAGTATGTCTTTGTGCCCCCTTTTCCCTGTTCATGCCCTATCGGCCCCCCTGGCTAAACTTTGCTAGATCCGCCCCTGCACAGTTACCAGCCGTCAGCTGCGTAGAAAAGGATCCTGGTGTAGAAAGTAATATTAAATAAATTCTAACAACAGCTTATCAAGCTTAAACGTGCTGCTGTTGTTCAGCCGCTGGTTTCCTCTTTCTGGTGCAAAGTGGGCCAAAAACAAAGAAGAGAGACGGACTCGCGACAGAAAAGCCGATCAGCTGATCATTAAGCAGTTTCACGATTGAAGTAGCAGCAGGAAGGTGAGGGAGAGAGAGAGAGGCAGTCGCTCCATGTATCGGTTGTTAAGCTTAACGTGGGAATGCTTTACAAACATTCAGAGATGAACTTACACACTTGCTTTACTTCTCTCTGTGATAACTTCCTCGGAGATGAAATGCTGGTTTGGTAGCAGGCTACAAATACACACAGCCGCTCTAACACATGATGCACACTGCTCCGACGTGCTACGGTTATGAGCCGAGTTACGCCGTGTCGCAAGTTTTGTGAGGTGCTTTTTTGATATTTAATGGATCGGATTACATTTTTTATTTTTCGCCGATATCCGATCCAGTAATTTAGGTCAGTATCGGACCGATACCGATACGTAATATCGGATCGGTCCATCTCTAGTTTAAAGCAGTGCTTGTAAACTATTAACTGATTATGAGAAATACTTTGTAGATTCTGTAGAGATAATTAAGTAACCATTAACTAATGCTTAACAGATGATTAAGTAATGCTTAATAGTGTGCACTTATTATAAAGTGTTACCGATTCCGTTTCTCAACCCTGTCGTCACTGTGGTGGTGGGAAAGAATTTCTCTGTGACCTTTGTGGAAAAACCTCCAATCATGAACGGGACCTAAAAGCACATCAACGTAGACACACTGGAGACAAAATGAACTACTGCCAAGAATGTGGGAGAGGCTTCCACACACCAAGTACATTAAAAATACATGACCTCTTCCACAGTGGGGTCAAAAAGCACATCTGTGACCAGTGTGGGTCATCCTTCACCACTGGACATGAGCTCAATGAAACAGCATAAGGGAATCCACACAGGAGAGACACCATACAAGTGCAGACACTGTGACAAAAGCTGGACTTCCAGGCCAGCAGGTTTAGGAAGTCATTTAGGGGGACACACACACACACACACACACACACAGGGTATTCTTTGTTCACATGTATACCTATGTAAGCCGTTATATGTTAATGACCCTATGCATATTCATGTAACCACAATAAAAGGAGTGCTATGGGGAACCTGGCTGAGAGTCTGACGGAGGTCAAGAGGTTGGAACGACACTTGGCTCCAGGCAGATCTCCTCATGCATGAGTGACACAAAGAGCCTTGCCTACTTGTGTCTTGCTCTTTGCTGTGTAGCAAATTGTCCTGAATGTTCCAGCGAATAGGTTTATGCTATAAACCTATCATTAATTGGTCCTTTGAGCCGGATCCTTGGAATCGACATTCACCGAGGGGAAAAGAGACACGCCGAAAGACTGACGTCAGCCACGACTTATATAGGTCCTGCAGCAAAGCCCCGAGGCGTGAGAATTCGTCATCGGGCTGGTGGATTAGCCGTCTGTTTTTTCTCCTCGATGGATGAAGATTGATGGGATCTGATGGGACTGATGCTACACGCAATGAGCAACACCAAGTAAGTTCAACGAGAACAACTCTATAACCGTGCGAAAGAGATCACTGTAGCTGCGCTGGTTCACGCGAAGTACGGCCGTGCGGTTTCACGCAGGCAGGTGTAGCTCAGTGACTGCGCGGGTACACGCGAGTCCAAGAGTGTAACAGCCGTGCGGGTTCGCACAGGCTGGGGAAAATTATAGGCCTATTTTGTGTTGTTGTTGTGTTTGTGTGTGTTCGGGTGAGTGGGTGTAAGCAGCCACGCGGTCTGTGACGCCAGCTGTTTTTGCTATTATGGGTTCCCAAGCAACCAAGAGTGCGTCAGAAGGTGACGAGAAGTTTATGTTGAAATTTGCTCCTGGCAGCGCGAAGTATTTAGGACATTGGCGCAAGAAATATGATTTTGAAGGTAAATTGGTTGTAGGACAATGTCAAATGTTAATAGACCAGTTGACAGTAAAGGCAGCTTGTGCGAAAGGGAAATTGAAACAGGAGAGAGAGTTACAACTGGCCTCCGCTAAACTGTGGTTAGAGCAGGCGCAGAAAAGACAGGAGGCAGTGAACGCAAAGAGAGCAGCTTTGCAGGCCTTAGCTGTGAAACCTGAAGATGAGACGGTGTAGTCTACTTCAGTGGTGCTGACGTTAAGAGACCAACAGCGTAGAGCAGCATTAGAGAGGGAGAGAGAGGCCAGAGAGGAGGAAGGAAAGCAGGAGCAGGAAAAGAGAGAGAGAGAGGAGGAGGATAGAGTGCGACAGGAGTTTGGGGATGCCGCAGCACAATATTTAAGCCCTTATAACACTAGATCCAAAACTAAATTGGATGAGGCGAGTGCAGCTGGTATGCCTGTCTACCCTGCCCTAGATACCTTTCCCATGGTGGAGGTCGCGAATCCCCATTTTGGTGTTGAAAGAGATCGAAGCCGTGTTATTTGTGTTTACAGGCCAAGGACTGAATCTGAATGTGCAGAGGCATGTAAAGGTTTAGGAGACCTGTTGACTAATGTTGATGAATTTATCGCCCGACACAAGCAACTCTGCTCCTCGTACCGCTTAAACGGTCAGGAAACAGAAGCCACTTTTAGGAAGTGTCTCACATATAACTGGGCTCGGGTGCGAGGCACCTACACAGGGAGGGATGGTAATACCGTCCTACCCTATGGCCATGCAAATTTAAGGGGCCAAGTTGATGGGGTCTATGAGCGTCTTAGAACTACCTTTAAAGCTTCTGTAGATTACAACAAAATTGCCCAATGTGTGCAGAAAGAAGGAGAGGATGTTCATGAGTTTAGGGCGAGATTAGAGGAAGTTTTCAAAGTACATAGTGGCCTTGAAGAGAGTGCAGAGAAGGCCAGCCCATATCAGCAGCAGTTAAAACATGCTCTGATGAATGGCTTCCATCCACGCATTGCTGCTTTCATCAGAAAACAAAATGTTAATCAGAACACTGACGGGTCCGTTGAATGCATGAATTGGGCCCGCCATGCACAGGAAGTTATTAAAAATAAAAAAAGAAGTCACAAAGTTCTGCGGCCGCTGCCTTTTTAGCAGATGAAATTTTGTTTCAGGGACAGGCTGGAAGAGGGCAAAATAGAGAGCAGAATAGAGGCAAGTATAGAGGAAGCAGACATAGGTGGAGACCCAGGGGTGGACAAAAGCGAAGGCATGAAGCATGCCACAGGTGTGGGGAGATAGGTCACTTTGCCAGAGAGTGCCCCGAGAACAAACCTGAGGAGTATAAACGCCCTGATGCAAGAAACCCTTATTATAATAAATGACTAGCACCTGTTGACACTGCTAACACACACACATGTACAAATGATCCCCTAGTTTACCAGAATTTACAACAGCCTGCGTTTCAGACTCTAGATTTAACTGAAGTATTGTTAAATCTGTCAGGGAAAGAAGTAAAACCAGTTCGCACGTTAACTGTGCAGGGTAAAATCATTCAATTTCTGTGTGATTCAGGTGCAGATAAAACTGTTTTAAAAGATCATGTGTGATCATGTGACCCTTCAAATGGCACAATTTATGTGAAGTCTGCAAATGGTCAGTTAAATCAGCATAGAATCTCTAAACCAGTGTGGATTAGAGATCCTACCACAGGAGAGGCAGCTCAGGGTTCAGTTGTAATGTGCCCAACTTGTCCGGTGAACCTCTTGGGAAGAGATATGATGATGAAACTCGGAATTTCAATAATTCCAACATCCACTGGGATGATAGCTGCAGGGAAAGGAGAAACTGCTGAGACAATGGTTCACCAGGACAGCATCTTTCGTAAAAAGCTGGGATGGGTGACACATACTACACCACAAACACACTTAGAGGGGGGTGAGAATGACAAAACAGAATGATATGTTGTAAATGTCAGAGATCACCCGGAGCTTAAACAGGTCCCAGAGAAGCTCTGGTCTACTGGGAAGACTGATGTGGGGTTAATGTCCACAGCGAGTCCAGTAGTAATAAAGCCCAAAACGTCTTTTAGGCCAAGAGTGAAGCAATATCCCTTGAAGCCTGATGCAGTGGAAGGCATTAAACCAGTAATAGAGGATATGATTAAAGCAGGGATACTAGTTGAAGCTCCACAGGCAGTATGTAACACACCCATCTTCCCAGTTAGAAAGGCTGATTCACAGTCGTGGCGCATGATTCAAGACTTAAGAGCTGTAAATCAGGCAGTGGAGAGTATAGCTCCATGTGTTCCCGACCCCCACACCTTGTTAAATCAGCTTAAGCCAGACAAGACACACTTCACTGTGGTAGATTTGAGTAATGCTTTCTTTTCCATACCAGTGCATGAGAATTCACAAGGCTGGTTTGGTTTCACGTATCAAGGCAAAAAATATACATACACCAGATTGCCGAAGGTTTTTGTGACAGTCCTACAATTTTCACACAGAATATTACAAATTGTCTGTCTAATTTTGTAATTCCATCACATTCACAGATGTTGGTATATGTCGATGACATTTTAATTGCATCCAATTCAGAGCAGAACTGTAGAGACATATCATTGGCATTACTGACTCACTTAGCTGAGACAGGTAACAAGGCCTCACTTTCAAAGCTACAGTGGGTAAAGACAGAAGTGAAATTTTTAGGACATCTGCTTAGTGCTGCAGGGAAGAGCATACACCCAGAGAGGAAAACAGCTATTTTGGCAGCACCTAGGCCAGAGACAAACAAACACATGATGCAATTCCTAGGTTTGCTAAATTTCTGTCGATCATGGATGCCCCATTACGCTGAAGTTGCGCAGCCATTACTAGATATGATGTACAGTAAACCTTTAGCTATGTCAGAAAGTTTGAGTTGGACCCCTGAGGGGGAGCAAGCTCTGTGCATGCTGAAACAGATGCTGACAGGAGCATCAGTTCTAGGACTTCAAGATTATAACAAGCCTTTTGTTTGAACTGTTGATTGTAAAGGACATTTTATGACATCCATGTTAGCACAAAAATGTGGAGGTAGAATGAAGCCAGTGGCTTATTATTCTAAGAGGCTGGATTCAGTGGCTTGTGCCTTACCTCACTGTGTGCGATCTGTGTGTGCAGCTGCTGAAGCCGTAAAGTGTTCTGGTGAAATTGTTTTGTTTCACCCTTTGACCCTGTTAGTTCCACATGAGGTGGATGTTTTATTGCTGCAGACTAAAATGACATTTTTGTCACCTGCAAGACATTTATCTTTAATGTCACTGTTGCTCTCCCAGCCACACGTAACTATTAAACGGTGTACAACTTTGAATCCCTCTACACTGTTACCCACAGAGGAAGAGGGCACACCACATGTGTGTCGTGAGCATGTGGAAACACAGTGTAAACCTAGAAGTGATTTAACGGACATACCACTCACTGAGGGCAAGGTTTGGTTTGTTGATGGTTCAAGTTTTCAAACGGCAGAAGGAAAGACTAAAACGGGCTTTGCTGTTGTGGATGATGTACAGGTCATCCGTGCTGGGCAATTATCACATTCCATGTCTGCCCAAGCAGCTGAGATAGTGGCTCTGACGGAAGCCTGTAAAGCAGCTGAGGGGCAGGTAGTGACTATATATACAGACAGTCAGTATGCATATGCTACACTTCATTTCTTTGCCGCTCAGTGGTCAAGACGAGGCATGACAACCTCGACAGGGAAACCTGTGGAGCATGCAACACTTTTACAGAGCCTGTTGAAAGCAGTCTTACTGCCCAGTAAAGTTGTGGTTTGTAAATGTACAGCACACACACGTGGCACTGACCCCATTATACTAGGCAATGCCTTTGCAGATAAAATTGCAAAGGAAGCAGCCCTTGGATCACATGGGGTTCATATTCTGGCGTCTCAGGAGCAAACTATGCCCATTACACATGATGTGTTAGCAGACATGCAGTCACACTCACCTTCAGCTGAGAAGCAGCTATGGCTCACTAAAGGAGCGAGCCTGAGAGGTGATGTCTACTATCTTTGTGATAAACCTATATTGCCTAAGAACTTTTATAGGACTGCTGCAATTTTGAGCCATGGGCTCTGCCATGTCTCCACAGCCGGGATGGTGGCAGCAGTCGAACGGCAGTTTTTCACACTGGGATTCAATGCTTATTCAAAACATTTTTGTAAAGCATGTTTAATATGTTATAAACATAATGCTCAGGGGAACCTCAGACCTAGAAGAGGAAGGTTTCCCAGACCCAGCTACCCATTTGAAGTAATCCATATGGATTTCATTGAGTTGTCTAACTGTAACACCTACAGCTACTGCCTGGTAATTGTGTGCAGTTCTCAAAGTGGGTTGAAATTGTCCCCACTAAGAAAGCAGATGCTATTTCAGTGGCTAAGGCAATATGCAAAAATGTGATCCCAGAGCATGGGATCCCCCAGACTGTTTATAGTGACAATGGTCCTTATTTTGTGAATGAAGTAATTGAGAAAATGTCACAACATCTGGGGATAACACTGAAAAACCACTGCTCAGGGGTGGATCTAGAAGGGTGGCATGGGGTGGCAAGTGCCACCCTAAAATGATCCCTTGCCACCCCAGTTTTGCATATGACAGTGTTGTTTATTAAAATAAGATAGCATTAACAGTTTGAGCGTAGTTACAGTCAACAGTGAATATAAATGCTAAAACTAAATATATTGTATAGTGTTCCCCCCCTCCACTATTAACAAATGGTTCAGCCCATAGCAGGACCGGCTTTTTTCTAGTTTTCAGTAGCAAGCGATGCTTATGATTGTGCCAGAGCACATTTTGAACAACACCATGGGAATTTCGCATTTTACACAGGTGGTTGGATGTTACACTCTGGAAATGGAAGGAAGGTGAGTGTTATTAACCCTGTGTGGTCCACGGACACGCTGCACCTCCAAGTCACATGACTGATGTAAGCTGACACAGCAACAAGCTGCAGCCACGCTGAGTCTCTATTTCAGCCCACATTGAAAGTTCAGACTTCAAAGTTTTTACATTTTAATTACAGGCCAGTAAATCCAGAGTTATGATAATATATATAAGCCATGCTTTTTACTAAATACTGTCGTCACGTTTTTGTGTGCGTGGGTTTTAAGCGTTTTCTAAGGACAGCACGAAAACAGTAAAGAAAGGAAAAAATGCCACCTCTTTCCTATCGGTGGAAAAATGCACCATGTCGACCAATTTAAAAACAAAGTCAACATGTGGGATTTGGTTGTTTAGGAAGAGGGGAGAGTTTTGGGAGTGACGGTAACGGCAGCGAGACAGAGCGAGCGAGTGAGAGAGAGAGAGAGAGAGAGAGAGAGAGAGAGAGAGAGAGTTTTAGATGTGGGAGATTTGTGACGTTTAGTGTGGAGTGTATACTTAGTGTGTTGTGTTGTCTTGTGCAGCTGTTCTGTTGTCTAGTTGTTGTTTTGTGTGTCAGTGAGGGCACTAATGAATGTCACTAAGGCACATTTGCAACGTAAACACTGTCACTAAGTAGAAAACCAGCGGAGTGATACACCTCCTGCTGTCAGGCCTGCAGGTTTATCCCTGTGCTGTTCTCCTCTGTCTTTTGGTGGACAAACTTTTTTTTTTTTTTTTACTGTGACACATCATTTGTGGGGCATCTTATTGCAACACCTGATTGTTCTCTCATTTTAGTTTTAGTAATATTTTTAAATGGTTGTACAAAATGAAAAAACGGCAGGTGTATTGGCTGCATTTTTAGATAAATAGTTGTATATGTTTACAAAATGTACAATTTATATTTGCATTTCAAGTTATAAAAATTTACTCAACATGTCTGTGGTTTTTTTTACAGTAAAAAAAATACTACTAGGATCTTAAGTTCTTTGTGTGATTTCAGATCAGTAATACTAATGCAGTATGTCAGTGAAAAAAACAACTAAATTCATTTGAGCTGAAAAGAATGATACCAAACAAGGCAAAGGGAAAAAAAATATAATGAAACAATCTGAGGGTGAAATACAAACGTAAACTCAAAAGGAGTCAAAAATGGCCGGTTGTATTTCAGACCTCAGTGGGTTAATCCAACAAATCATGAAAAATTTAGTTTAAATTTTTGTTCATCACAGTGCAGATTTCTGACATTTCGTGTAATTTAAGCTGTAACAATGTGATTGTTTTCTGACAAAAAACAGTGTGAAACTTAAGTTAGACTTGTATTTGTAGATGAACCGCCCCATGTTGTGTAGCTTTCTGGATTTTATACTTATTGGGCTACATATTTATTTATTATACAGGCTATACAGTACATAGAATCAAAACTCACATGTTTTATGTAACTAAAGTGTGTAATTGTGTGGGCTACAGACAATAATTAAGTTATAGACTATAATGTGTATACTTACTGCATTTGAATCATTTTAACCATATGTAACCACCTGCATATGTGTTTGGGGTCATTTCTTTGCCACCCTCATGCCACCCTAAGAAAATTTCTCTAGATCCGCCCCTGCCACTGCTCATACCACCCACAAAGTGCAGGGCTGGTTGAAAGGACTAATGGCACAGTAAAGCTGAGACTCGGGAAAACAATGGAGGAAACAGGCAGAACATGGGTAGACTGCATTGAGCTGGTGAAAATGTATATGAGAATTACGCCAACTGATAATGGCCTAACGCCTTTTGAAATAATATATGGCAGGCCATTTAGAGTTCCAGTGTTTTGTAATGATATTGATAAAGCAGAAGAAGAAAACACACTAGCAGACTGGATGATTAAAATGCTGAAAAGCAAAGAAGTCATGAGTGCAAATAATCTGCCAGATGATTCTGTTTCTGTGCAGGAAGAACGTCTGAAGCCAGGGGACTGGGTGCTGATAAAGGTCATAAAGAGGAAGTGCTGGTCAAAGCCACGGTGGGACGGACCGTACCAGGCTCTGCTGACAACACCAACAGCTGTGAAAATCGCAGAACGACCCACCTGGATACACCAAAGCCACTGCAAAAAGGTGACACACATCCAGGCCAGCTCGGGGTAAGTGGCAGGAAGACCGGGTACAAAGGGGGGGGAAAGCCTCCAGGGCCCCTCGTCTCAATCCGGTGAAGAAACCAACTGAGCCACAGGTACCGATCAGAATGGCTGGAAGAGTGTTGTCCACCCTGCTGGGTGTAATGGCTTTGATGTCATGGTCAGCAGTGGAGACCCTGTATGTTTTGCATCTATTTGAAAGAGTGAGAATAAACACAAAATATTTAATTTTACATGCTGGAATATACAGAAAATAGGTTTAAATGTTCAACAATTTCTTCAAGTCAAAGACTGTTGTGTATAATTTAATTTTTGCTTGATGCATAACGTTAAAATATTAAAACTAAAAAAACAAATGTTTAAAAGAGTCTTTCATTTGATTATATTTTAAATGATGGATTATGCATAAAAACATAGAATTGGGCTAAAAGTCCATAGCTTTATTATCTATTCAGGTTGTGTATCATGTTTTCAAGAAGTAACTAAATAACTAATTACTTTTGAAAATAAGTATCAAAATCAGTAAAGTAACAGGATTACTTTTTTTGGAGAAGTAATCAGTAATTAATTACTAATTGGGATATGTTGAAAAGCGTCTGGACTTGTTTAAGTTGCTTGAAGATGTTTCACCTCTCTTCCGAGAAGTTTCTTCAGTTCCAAGAGCAAATGTCTGAGATTTTAACCCCTATGGGAGTGACCCATGAGGGTCATGGATCCCTGTTGATCCTCTACCTAATCACACGAGAGAAAGTGTGAAAATGGGTGTAGCTCACAATCAGCCAGGGTTTCGGGTGAGCTCATTGTGAAACCTAGTCCCACCTTGTCATGTGATTTCCTGAGGTCAGATGGCCCAGGATGTGAGTGGGCGTTAAAGCATCTGGGAAGGGATCTCAAAACTGGATTATAGATGGCAGACAGTTTAAGCCAACGCCTCTGTGTTGGGTCTGTGTTTCCACAAGCCCCGCTAGTTTAGAGACTTATTCCTCATGAAGAGCGCAAGATATAACAGAACATCTTTAACCGGTTTTTCACTCGCTAACGAGGGAAGTTTTGGGTCAGAACAAGCTCTTGGAGCTCACGCTCCTCACCTGACTCCAAACCCAAATCCTTCAAAGAGCAGCTTCCTTGTAGCCTTTTCATTGACAAACACAGTTGCAACACACATCACAGCAAAAGCGCCTCCCTCCATAAAACCCCCCAATGGTTCTAAGACAAGGCACTATGTGTGTGTATGTATGTGCACCTGTATGCATGTGCAAGAACGTGTGTGTGTGTGTGTGTGTGTGTGTGTGCATGTGAGAATGTGTGTGTGTGTGGGTGTCATGGGAGTGCTTTTGTGTGACCTCCTGCTCACCAAAAGGGTCATAAAAGCAGGAAGCTTACAACACAAGAAACAGAATCTTCCAGACAGGATGTATCTGCAATAAAACTTCCCCCAGCACAGAGTGGCTGGAGAGGTGGTCAGGATCAAAGGAACGTCTTGATCCTATAGATTGAACTAAGACTCTACAAATTTAAGAAACACAATGACAACATTCAACAATTAGACTTAACACTCTGTTCAAAGATGGTCACTCACAGTAGACATGAATGGCTTCTTTTACTCCTCTTTCAAACCATCTTTCTTCTCTGTCCAAAATGTGAACACTGGCATCCTCGAAAGAGTGACCTTTGTCCTTTAGATGCAGATGGACAGCCAAGTCTCGTCCCGTCGAGGTGGCTCTTCTATGTTGTACATTTATGAAGTGGCTGTTTGATCGCTCCATTGTAGCTTACACGATGTTGTTAAGTTTGTATGAGACCACGATGACCTGGATGACTGAGAACCTTCACAGACTGTGTTTTGCTGATTATTAAGTTTTCTGGGCGTTTGTGTCATCAGGTTTGTTCTACACACCTGCCAATCAAAGCTATATGCTGGCAGAGAGTTAGATTTTATTTTTTATTAATTTAAAAAATAGACATTAAATTAAAAAAAAAAAAACACTAAACGTGGTTTCCGTCTTTATAAAGAAATAACACTGATTATATTTTGATGTGCTAATTCTGACCAATCATGGCATCTTTAAATTATCCTCTGCTGAGCAACCTCTGAACCATGAAGAAACTAACTTCACACTGCTGTAGATGCTGTATCCTATAACACTGGCATGATTGTTTTTACTGTGAGTCTGGAGTTTTAGTTACAGTTCAACTCCCCCCTGATGTTTATCACATATTCACAACAGAAGCTTCAGTGAGAACAAAACAGGAAAGAAAAAAACGAATCTGTCGTGAAAACGGTTAAGAAATAGATCAGCTGTAATTAATGGCTGTGCGCAGTCAGGCCACTGTTTGGATTTGGTGCCATATAAATAAAACTTAATTGAATTTCACGTTCTTTTGGTAGCTTTCATTATAAACCTGTTCACTCATTAAAATATAAAAATTTAAAGTGAAGTTTTGAAAATGGAAAATAATTGGATTTAACTTTACAGTTAGTTTGGCCATTCACACATTTTATAATGCAAATCACTAAAACAATTTCCAGTTAACAGTTCTTCATTTATCCATTTCAGTCTAATAAACAGATATAATTTAAGAGAAAAATAAAGACAGTATACATAATATTTTTGCACACAAGCTTCCTGATAGATCCTAAACCAGGTGTAAAGGCTATTGGAGAACTTCATTCTCATTTAGCCCATTGTTTGCTGGGCTGTTACCTCTTCAGACCTGTTTGAATTATGAGAACATCCTTCATTTTCTAGTTTGCACCTTAATATTTTGATATATTCTTTAGATTTCTTTCTTATATTATGAAAAGTCTTCAGCGATCCATATTTCTCTATACTTTACATAAGTGATTAACATATACTTCTACCTAGTTTGTCTTTTTTTAAAGAGCTCTGCAGGTTTATAAAGGTTTCAGAGTTGTTCTTTGGTCATGAAGGGCCACACACTGGATCTTGGTTTCTCCCTGGGTTTAAATATAAACGATGTGTTTTCTTGTTTTATGACAGGTGGTCTATATGTCTATGTATAGAGTTATGAAAAAAAATCAATTTGTACTGCTTTTTGGTCAACCTGTGTTAAATTGACTTGACAATAGTGTTTAACTATTGTCAGTCATAGGACAGCCATTATACTGTAACACCCAGTTTTACCAGTAGAGCGCAGCAGATTTTAATTTTGATTCATGGCCATTTCAAACTTCAAAGGTTTAACAGGAGCTCTGAGCTGGTTCAGGAGACGCGAGCCAGAGTCACATGTTCATGAGATTTTGTTTTATCAGACACTTCAGTTATGTTTTCTTCCTAAACTACTGAATAAGACACGATGAATGTGTCCAAAGGGGAGGAGCAATAATTAAAATACAAAGCTTTGTGAAAACTAAAGTCAACTATTCAAGAACACTGGTCACCTGTCCTTGCCGTAGGTTTATCACCTCCTGTTTATGTAATTTAATGAAGCACAACTGTAAAATGCCACTGTTATTTTAATTAAGTTGCTTTAATAAAAAAAAATAAGAGTTTGCAAAACACAGAAAACTACAAAATGAGCAAACATCCAATGTAACTACTAACAAAGAATTATCTTTATATTTTTAGAAAAAAATAAAACAGTTACTTAATAAAATTCAACGTTTTTTGCCATGTCAGCAGCTGCCAGTTGTTTTTTGGGTGAGAAACAGCTTAAACTCTTCAGTCTCAAACACAAACATCCTGCAATGAAGGTTTAAAGACACTGATTGATGCTCTGGCTTTTTTGAGGTTATGGTTTAGTTTTTATTCTTTGTTTTCTTCAGTGAAAAAACGTGTGCATCGGTTAGCCACAACTAGACCAGAACAAGTCAGATTTTATCTGTGACACCTTTGTGAAACCCACAGAACCACACGAGGAAAACAGATGAGGCTAATGTTTGTTAATTTCACAGGGAAACTAAACTGTTTGTGGAATAAGATCATCATTCAACAAACAAATAAAGACAGTAATTTTACTGAGGACACAAAACAACAGGAAGATTTCATTAGATAGGTGTGTATAGGGATTTAATACAAATTTAAAAACAATGCATTTTGTGAATCACAAGTTTAATTCAGTGATAAAAAGAGGTAAAAAAAAAATATAAAAATCTGTAACATGTGGATGTCCTCTGGTCTGAGGTGCTGGGGGGACCAGTTAGAGACCAGCAGCTGGATGTCAGTGGTTGGACTGGTTGACTACTTCAGTGAAGAGTAGACGACGTCTGGCTCTGGTTTAAAGTCTGAACACAAACACACACAGTTCAAACAACAGGAAACATGATTACAAGCTTTGTAGTTCAATCAAGACCTCCAATCTCCACCTCTCTGCATCACACACAGTCCCAGTTCAGACTTTACTGGGAACCAGCTCAGATACAAATCACAGAGCTTCCACACTTTAACTGCTTTTTAAGATTTCCATGAGAAAGCTAGAAAAGTATATCTCAAAATCCAACCTACCCCATTTATCTTTGGTTGTAATCAGACAAATAATATAAAAGTGTTTTCAGTTAGTGGGGTCATCGGCAAGGTTATTATCGTTAACGAAAACTAACGAAATAACGAAAACTAGAAGTGAAAAAACATTTTCGTTAACGGAAATAAAAATAAAAACAAAAAAAGGAAAACTAACTAAAACTGTAATGAGTGTTCACAAAACTAACTAAAATTAATTGAATTTATTGCAAAAATGTGTTTAGTTTTCGTTGATGTGTGTGTGTCATAGTCAAGGGTGAAAATGAAGTTTAGTTTCCAGGTTTTTTTCTTGCTGTGTCTCATTATGCCAGCAGGTGGCAGTACGTTAGTCGAGTCGTCTGTGTTGGTGCTCCGTCCACGCGCAGAATCATGTCAGGAAAAGTCTGGAGAAAGCGCCAGAGTCCAATTTGGGATTACTTTGAATATGACTGTGTTTTGGATAAAGCAAGTGTCTTGTAGTGGAAAGAGACAAATTATGAGGACATTTCTAAAGGGAAAGAAATCCCACAAACCTTAAAGTGCACTTGAAAAGCTCACACAAGAAGGCTAACCTAGCTTACCTGGAGAAGGTAAGGGAGCACATTCAACCCTCATCCCCAGAAACAGAAACTAACCCCAGGCAAGGCAGCGTGATGCATCCCGAGACAACAGGACTGGGATATCTACATAACTGTGTGAGTCAATTGCCTTCAAAAGGTTTATCAATTCACTTGAACCAAAATTACGAACACCCGGTGCTGCAAGAGTTAACAGTCTAATTGCGGCCAAGATATACATTTTATAGTTGCCTGGTATCAACGGTTGTTCATCTGCCCTAATTTATTAATTAATTTATTTATTTATTTAAAGAACCCATAGGTGGGAATGTGAGTTGTCTGTCTCTGCGTGTTAGCCCTGCGACAGACAGGCGACCTGTCCAGGGTGCAGGGTATGGTAGCTGGAATAGCAACATACCCAAGGATAAGCAGAAGAGAATGACTGATATGATGAAACTGGGATTTTGTTACACTTAATTATTGCAAACACAACTAAAACCATAACTGAAACTAATCAAAACTAAACTGAAACTAAGGATTTTCAAAAAAATAAAAACTAAACTAAACTAGCAAACAATTGGTAAAAACTAATTAAAACTAATATAAAATTGAAAATCTAAAGTCAAAACTAAATAAAAATAAAAACTAATGAAAATTGCAAAACTATTAAAACCCTGGTCATCGGAGGGCTGGAGCCTATCCCACCTACCATAAGGTGAGAGGCAGCGTGGACCCTGTAGAGGTAACTAGTCTGTCGCAGGGCTAACACAGAGAGAAAGACAATTGTTTGCACTCACATTCAAGCCACAGAGAACTCAGGTAAACACAGGTAGAACATGAAGTCTGAACTCCACACCGGATGGTGGTGGCCAGGTGGAGGAATCAAACTCAGGACCTTCTTGCTTTGATGCAACACTGTGCCTCTGTTCTGCCTAATATTTCACATGGCTTCACTAAATAAACTAGAGTTAATCTTTCCAAACTGAGGTGATTGTTAGGAGGTTAGGTTGGAGGCATCACTGAGTTTTTGTGGGATGGCTTAGTGACATTTCTGCTAGATTGACTTATTTTATATGGACTCTGGCAACAAGTCCTACTTATGGACTGTGCTTTAATATTTTCTAGTTTCTAGGTTTTTTATTGTGCCTCCCATGTATTCCATGTTTTATCCCTAGTCTCCCTTATCTCTGTGTTTGTGCATCTCCTGTATCCATCCCTCTGTCTCCCCAGTCAGTCATGTATCCTTGTCTCTGTGCCTGTCTCGTGTTTTCTGTTTTACTTTGACAGCCTTGTGTCCTTTTTTAGAGTATTAAGTTTTGCTGTGTATTTAACCCTGTGTTTTCCTCTGCCTGTTGTCATGTTGTACCATGATTGCTGTGTGTGTCCCTGTCCACCTGGCTTCCATTGTTGTTTCTCGTCAGTTCCTGGTTTCTTTGTTTCGTTAGTAATGCAATAGGTGTCGGCTGCTTGGCGATTCCCATGATGCACTGAGTATGCAGACGGCCGCCACTTTCTGCGTCTTGTTCTGCCGGAGTTTTCTTCCTGTTAAAAAGGAGTTTTTCCTTCTCAATGTTGCCAAAGTGCTTGCTCATAGGGGGTCATATGATTGTTGGGTTTGTCTCTGAATCCATTATTGTAGGGTACCTTACAATATAAAGCAACTTGAGGTGACTTTTGTTGTGATTTGGTGCTGTATAAATTAAATTGAATTGAATTCATGTGTTTTTTGTGATTTTTCCTTTGCATTATTAATTACTTAAAACCAAGGACAGAAATAAAGCAATGATTAAGTCTGTACCACATCTACTTATAATTTAAATATAGTAATGATGCAGTATCCCTTTCAAAGGTAAAACAAAAGTGTAATTATATCTAATCAATTCTGAGCTATTTAGCATTTTTTTCAATGAAATAAATCTAATATGTCAAGATCTTAGCATAATTCATACTTTTAAATTGGCTAGTCAGTGGCACAAAATAAAATAATGCTGAAAAAAACTAACATATTGCAACATAGTATCATCCCTGGATATTCTCTGCCATACCACACTGCTGGTATGGCAGAGAGTAGAGGAGGACCAGACTGTGGCTGCTCTGCGCTGTGACACTTAAAAGCTGCGGCACTTACACAGACGGCTTCCTCTTTGATGAAACCTCAGCAGTATGAACAGGAGAGAAATAGAAACTAAAGTATTGATCTCATTGCACTTGTATTAATCAATATCAATACAAAAGCTGGTGTCAATATTATTATTATTTGGATCGGTCCACCCACCACTACCATAAAATGTTTATAAAATAAGGAGACAGTCAAAGAGAAGGGCCATGATGTCATGTCTGATGGAAGCAATGGAAAAACACATTACATTATAATTATTTTTTATGTAGCATTGTGAAAACACTAAGTGGTGTCTTTTATAAACTGCAGCAGCTTTAGACCATTTTTTCCCTCATCTTAACACCTCAGCTCTGAAACAGCACCTGTATACAAAGAAATGGGGGGACTTTCTGTGTGAAAGAGATGTGTACAACCACAAAGCTTCCATCTTCAGTTAAAGAGATTTACACCTTTCATCACAGAGCACAAGACAAACATGTTCTCACAACAAGAACACTCACCCAGGTCGGACTGACTACAGTTAACAACAGGATGTTGCTCCTGTGGTTTTATATGCAGAACAGTCAAAGTCTATAATAGCAATAAAGATACTTGTTTTATTCAACCTGTGTCTGTATGTCTCATATCCCACTAATCATGCTGAGAACTTGCATACTAATCTCAATGAATAGACACATATGGATCTAATCTGGGCTATATTTGATGTTTGTTGCCCAGTGCAAACACTGCTAAAGTAACAATGCACCTGACATCCTATTCATATAAGGTGGACCTGTAGCTGAGCTGAAGCTGTCAGACTCACTGCTGTTAATTAAGACAAAATGCAGCCCAATTAAATTACAGATGAGGCAAATTTGGCTCAAATAAAATGCATCACTAAACTCTGACATATTTCTGCTTATTTGTTTCTTTTTGACCATGTGAACACAAACAGTAGTCTTTTTTTTTTACTCAAGCATTATAACGCTGCCACAAACACAAATGTGCATCAATCCATGGCTGAAAAAAGTCTCTAATAATGACTATTTCTTGTTTGTTTGAGAAAACATTCGCAGAGCAGCTGTTTCAGGAAATAGTTCAATATAAAACAATAACAGAATTATGAGTGTGAGGTAGTCGGTGGGAACTACAGTGTTTGTAAGTTAATTATCATTTCTCCTGACTGAAACCAATACAACAGTGTGTAAAACTCATCCTGGTGCTAAACTGTTTGGCTTCTACCATGATGGCCATTAGATCTAATATTAGCATGTACAGTGGGTGTAAGAGTACACACTCGTGCTAAAATGCCAGGTTTGTGTGATGTTAAAAATAAGACCATAATACATGTTTTAACGTTTCCTATTATTAACGTGACCCTTAACCTCTACAATTCAACTGAAAAACAAAAAAAATCTGTTGGGGACAAAAACTCCAATAAGACTTTTGTATAAGACCAGGAAAATCCAGTTCTTTGCAATGTCATTGTTTTCCCACATTTTCTCTATTTTTTGATGACCTCACTGTGCTCCATGCTACATCCAGTCCTGTGAAAGTACTTCTCTTAATTAACTGATGCCTTTCAACAATTAGGCCCCTTTGCTGCTGAGTAATTGTCAGGAAAGTCCTACTAGCAGAGCACACTTGATTGATTCACTGTAACTGTCTCTTTAATTGTTGGCAGGTGTTTAGCCAAGAAGACTGGATGCTGTGATTAAATCAATCGGTGCTCCAATGCAACCAGCTTATTGTACTTTTTCATTACATTTATATTTTCTTATATAGTTTTTTGCCCTAATAGACTTATTTGTTTTTTATTTGAATCTTCACTTACATACAACATTAACGATGGGAAAGGTTTTGAAATTATTCACTGTAGTTTTTTTTCTTATAATCACAAAACCCCTAGTGTTTTCATAGAGATGTGCACTTTTCATATTCACTGTAACATAAACCAAAGCCTAAATTCCTGGCTGTAAAAGTAAATCTTGATGGACACAAAGAAGAGCAGCTGTACCTCTCATTTTTGATTTTTTCTTCTCATCTTTGATGATGATTTGTCCACAACTGACGTCTTCAGCTGAGTAAACAGCAGCTGGATCACTGTCTGTACAATAAAACACACCCAAAAGGACATCACTACAGACAGAACAGCTGATCATATAGAAAGTGATAGAAATGTTTAATAAGTAGAATTTAGAGTCAGTGAAAACTCGGCTGCTGCTGTAACACATAAACAGACAGGAGGAAGTGACTACAGAGCTGAGCTTTCATCAATAGGATGAATGTTGAACGTCAGGATCTCAGAAACTACAATATTATTTACTTCATAAATGTTACATTTAAAATTGAAAATGAAAAATAACAAATTTAATTTGGATACAACCAAAATGTCCTTAATTATAAAGTATCCTGCAGTAAATTAAGTTTAAAAAAATAGTAATATTGTAAATAATGCAGTTATTAAATGGGATTTTATTTGTAATAAATTGAGATTCATGATCTGTTTCCAGAGTTTACAGCTTTAAGAAATGATCTCAACATTTTTCTTCCTCATCTTACGACCAGCAGCTCTGTGGTGAAACACTCGCTGCCTACATGTGTTTCTATAATGAGAAACAGGATGCTGGACGACTGCAGAGCTGTTAGCTTCAGCTACCCACAGACCACAAACACACAGTCCAGCTCACAGTGAACAACACTCAGTAAGCACAGACACATGGTTACAGCTGACTATAGTTTCACATTTCAGATAAAGAAATGAAGAGTATGAACTTAAATATTGTGATTTCAGGTGTGAAAGAGATGATTACATCTGATTAAAATGATCACAATCTGGTGTGTTGCTTACAGAAATTTTTGTTCCAATGAAAATATGAACATTGCACACTCTGCATTAATACATTTGTAAATATATTTATTATAATAAACTGTAAAAACAAAGAAAACATATATTTTTGATTTTAGGGTTAAACTCAGCATCAAATCAGTAAAAAGCTGGAAAAATATTTTGTTATATTTCCAAGCTCTCTGTAATGTCCTCGCAAACCTTTATATAAACCATTCTATGATTACAGTCAGGAACCATGTTTTAATGAACATAAAATTAATTATAACCACCATCTTAAAACTGAGTCTGAATTATTTGAATGGTGTTATGACGCAGGTAATCATTTTGTGTATAGCACTCCTCCATAATGGGGGTGTTTCTGTTAATCTGAGTTACAGGTTGAAGGTGATCATTGGTTGAAAGTGAATGAAGACGGCTGATATGTCAATACTGGCTGTTTCCTGCCTACTTCCTGTTTCCAATGAAGCTGTGTCATGTGTTTAGTTGTGTATTGCTGTATGATGAGGTTTCTGCATCTAGAACAGCTCGATTATTATTTTTGTACACATAACCTAAAGATTGTAAATAATCCATGTTTTAAGAGAATAAGCCTGTTTTCTGTGGTGCTGTCAAGACTTTTTCTTTTAACACCTTTCCCCCCTAGGCCAGGGCAGACTGGGTCAAGGGTCAGAGGAAATGCCATTTATTTTGAAACCCATGTAAATATGGCAGAGGACAAAATGTGAACACCAAGGCTTCAAACTACAACATCTAAAACCAAAAGTGCCCCGAGGGTTTCTCCATCAATTTTTAAATTTCAGTCATACAACGTCATACTAGCTCATGATGGAAACAAAGTAACCCAACTTTTTAAAATTAAAAATACAAGTTTCTGTGGGACAGTGTATCTCTAACAAAACAGGTGGAATAAGAACAACCAAGAAAGAACCTTTGAGTAATTACTTTAAAAAAATTAAATCAATAAAATTAAAAAACATGGAACAAAAAGGTTTAAATAAAATCATACATTCTCAGCTGTTTCATTACGTTGAAATATTCTTCCAACTGTTTGTAAATTTTAAGTCCACAGAACAGAAACGCAAATAATCTGAACTGTGTTTGTGTAAAATTTAAAAATATGAGTCTCACCTTCAGGTTTCCTGTGAACACCTTGTCTCACCAGCAAAACCAGTAACACCAGTAGAACCACAACACAGACTGATCCAACACAAGACAACACAGGAAGAATATAGGAACTAGGGTTAGAGCTGGATGCAGGTGGAGGTGTGGATGTAGATGGAGGTGTGGATGTAGGTGGAGGTGTGGTGGTGTGTTTGTCTAAAATAAAGCAAACACAGTCATTAAGTTGTCGTCACATTGTGAATGTTGAAAGCTGCAGAAACACAGACAGGTGAGTGTGTCACCTGTGACAGTGATCCAGCTGGGTGGAGACTCTCCATGACCGCTGATGTCACACTTGTAGAGGCCTTCATCAGACCTGGAAACATGCTGGATGGTCATGTGACCTGTAGGCTGCTTCCTGATGAGGGAGCCATCTTTATAGAAAGCAGCTGGGAGGTTGGAGGGAGTGGTCTTTGTTTTACAGAGCAGAGTGACGTCATCTCCCTCCATCACAGGGAGGACAGGACTCTGCAGGATCACTGATCCACCTCAACACAGAGACAAACTACAGCATTTCATCCATTTACACACAGCTTCATCAACACTAACTCCACACACTCAGCTTACCAGTGACTGTCAGGTTAACCATGTTACTGATGGCACCCTCTCTGGACTCACACCAGTAAACTCCATCGTCCCATGGATACATGTATCTGATCTTACAGAAAGAACCAGCTGGTTTTCCCCACCCATCTCCACACTGAGTCGTCTGTTCTTTGCTTGTGTTTCTCCTCAGAGTCCATCCAGCAGAGCTGTCGTCCTCCTCACAGCTCAGAGACACAGAGTCTAATTTAAAGAACTGAGAGCTGCTGGGACTCACAGTCAGACGAGCTGTGAGGGTTAAAATGAAAAACTGATGATCTGAAAGACTTTACATTGTGAAACATGAACCCAATCAGGTCATATCAGTGAGCATTTATCAGGTTTAAACTGTGACAGAAGAAGGTTACTGACCTTGGTTTGTTGTGCAGCTCAGCAGTGAGATCAGAACTAAAGAGAAATGACACTCAGGTTGATTTGAGGTGAACATAAAGAACAACTCCACACAAACAGCTGACAAACACACAAACACGTCTCTCTCTGATATATCTGCTCATTTTCTCACAGGAGTAGAAAGTAGAACTAGACATGAGAGACAAGGAAAAACAGACCAAAATAAAACAGCAGGAAACAGAAAAAAACTCAAAAGAACAAATAATCAGATCAATAACCAAAGTCATGTGATTTCCAGATGCTGCAGCAGCTGCATGCTATCACTCCCTGCAGATTATTTGTGTTTTCCATGTTTTCTCTGTGTGTGTTTCTGCTGCTTCTTTGTCCCTCACTGTAAACAGATGTACTGAGAGACTCCTGCACTGATGTTTCATAGGAAAGTCCAAACAGTCTCACTGGTTCTCCATAAAGAACAAAGATTTGCTCTCTGTGGCTCCAACACAACTTAAAGACAATCAAAGGTGCACTGTTAGCCTTTGCAGAAATTTCCATAGCTTAGTACTGCAAAATCAACAGTAAAAAACTCTAAAGGATGTTTGCAGTTTAGTACTGTAATTTGCATGTAATTGTGGGAAAATTCCATGAGATTACATTATTTTTACGGTAACTCACCGTACTCATGGAAACAGCTGTAAAATACAGCAAATGTAACAATTGGTGATGTTACTGAGATTATACTATTACACCATCCGGATTTCTGTTGTTTTCTACTGTAGATCTAAGAGTAATTACTTAAATCCTCATTCAGAGTGTATTACCATAAAATGTGATTCACTGTGAAAGTAGTATAACATATAAACTACAGCATAATTTTTAACTTAAGGAGTAAGTTGCAGCCACACTAAAATTTAATTCCTTGAACTGAATGGAACCTCATATATTAATAAATGTATTTGTTAAGTCAAACAATGTGAAACATTAGTAATACTATTAATTAATAGTATACTTGTAAGGTTAGTATTGTGATAGAGTCGTGTATATTTTAATTATACACTGAAAAAAGAAAATAGGTGAACCAACTTAATTGAATTATTTCAATTGGTAACACCTAATTTAATTAAGTTCTTTGAAATGAAGTTAATACATTAGATAAATCAGTTGTGTTACTCTAATGTATTAACTTCATTTCAAAGAACTTAATTAAATTAGGTGTTACCAATTGAAATAATTCAATTAAGTTGGTTCACCTATTTTCTTTTTTCAGTGTACTCTTGTAGACATTATGACATTATGCTAGTACAATTATGGTGAACAAAAAGTACATCTAAAAGTTAATTTCAAGAATACTGTTATGTACTAAAACGGGGGCCAATATAGTCCCAAGAAGCATTATTAGTATACGTACTAGGAAAGGTATACTTGGGAAATATAATTGAAGTATACTTATTTTTTGTATGGCCAGCAACAAATACTAATGGCTACATTTAGAGTAATGTTTAAAAATGACTTCATTTAGCAGGGTGTTCCTTTTTTCTCTTCTTATTCTTTCTGGACCTTCATTTGTTTTGTATAAGGTGGTACTTTTTAAGACACCTCTGCCTAACTACAGTGAACTAACCTAATAATATGCTCTGCACATTATCACAGTTTAGCGCGTTGGGTTGTGTTTTTAAAGCAATTGTTACGTTTTTAAAGCTTTTTAATGCGACAGGTGCGATAGCCGACACCACACCTTCACCTGACGTACAACGTGACGTATGACGCACACGTCGGGTATTCACTTTCAAAACAACAATGGGGATAGAAAATATTGCTCGAGTGGCTAATGCTCCTTTCGCTGGTTGCCAACCACCATTAAATAACAACAAGAAGAAAATATTGATCTGCTTCTCTTAGTTTTGCACGTTTAAGCCGCAATTCAGACTCGAACAAAGCTGCAAAGCAGGAGAACAACATGACCATCAACTATTCTGTGCCACAGATTGTAACAACCCATTTTGGGTTATAGCACCACTAGGGGGGGTTGCCCTACTATTGTAGTAGTTGTGGGAGTCTCCTAGTGGGTGTGTGTTGTTAGCGGCATCCACTTTCATGCTGCTCATGTTCCTTCTCTCTAAGAAACCTTACCGTTGTAACGGCCTGGCGCCTGCGAGTACCGATCCCCGCACATGTATGTACAGACAGAGTGGAGCCGTGGAGACCTGGCTTGTATGGTATTGTTGCTGACACCAAATAAAGGTCTGTTATTGGATTTAACCGACTGGCTTCGGGTATTTCAGCTAACCTCCACACCACATGCCTGCTGGACCGGCTAGCCGCTCCCGCCTCGCCAGACTGCTGTTACAAAGTGGCGCCCGAACATTGTTCTCTGGATCTTCATCATCATCCAGACCGACGGACGGTGGGCACGGATATTTTTCCCGTGTTTTTCAACGATCGACACTTCGGCTGAGGTGGCGTGTTTTTTTTCTCTTCGTCTGGCTGTATTGGCCGGGCCGATAGGACCCAGTGAAGGAGCCGACTCTCCGCGATTTCAACGGTATCTGCAGGCACGGAAGAGCGCCGACCCATCGCTTGACACGCTCGCCTGCCGAGGGAGAGTGCTCCGTGAGTAACTGTATGGTCCGTTGGACCGCTAACTTAGTGCTACTGGACCGTTACGACATCGGCGGTGCTAAAGCTAAGGCTAACGCTACGGTGACTTTGACTCAGTGTTCATTCAGAGGGACGTATTGTTTTGTGTGAAGCCTCAAAGCATCAGAGTGTGCACGGACACTCTCTGTCTGACGGATATTAACGCTTAGGTACTGTGTGTGAACGCTCTTTCACTTTGCCATAACTATTGTGGGAGAGAGTTGTTTCGGCCATACTTTTGAAATGGCGTCCCACCCAGACACAGGGAGCGAGGGAGACGGCTACGACTCAGATGCTGAAGCTCCCAGCCTGACAAAGTATATCATCCCTAGCTCTACCCCTCATGACCTCAACCTTAAGGTGGAAAGCTTGCAAGAAGAGGTGGAGAAACTGCGAGTCTGCTTGCACGATTCGCTGGAGCTACAGAAGAACCTTCTGAAGCACTTGGATGGTGGCGCGAGAGGGGAACCGGGTGAGCAAGCATCTCCTCAGAGAACCCCCAACCCAGTGGCTTTCTCCACACCGTTCACGCAGAAAGGGATTAACACGGAGCCCCCTGTGCTTCTCCAGCGTCAGTCGGCAGAACTCTGCAATACATCGAGGATGATTGCTGCAGCGCTGCACCAGGCCAAGCTGGAGCCCCCAGTGTTCGCTGGTGACGGTGGAGTGTCACTGGAGGAGTGGCTCCAATCAGTGGACAGCTACAGATCGTCACTGCGCCTAACCGACTCGCAGGTTCTGAGGGAGCTCCCTCACTTCCTCAAGGGAGAGCCCAGTAAATGGTTTAGGGCCCTCAGCTCTCACATTACTACATGGGCACATTTTTACCAACTTTTTGAATCAGTGTTTGTGTCAGCTGATAACCAAGAGCACGTTTGGCGGGGCATCCTTGATCGCGTCCAATCACCGGAGGAGCCCCTCCCGATGTTTGTAGCTCACATGCTCGGTAAATGGTAAAAATGGTAAATGGCCTGTATTTATATAGCGCCTTTCTGGTCCCTAAGGACCCCAAAGTGCTTTACATATCCAGTCATTCACCCATTCACACACACATTCACACACTGGTGATGGCAAGCTACATTGTAGCCACAGCCACCCTGGGGCGCACTGACAGAGGCGAGGCTGCGGACACTGGCGCCACCGGGCCTCTGACCACCACCAGTAGGCAACGGGTGAAGTGTCTTGCCCAAGGACACAACGACCGAGACTGTCCAAGCCGGGGCTCGAACCGGTAACCTTCCAATTACAAGGCGAACTCCCAACTCTTGAGCCACGATCGCCCCCCTCGCTCGGTGAGTTTAATAAGCTAAGGTGCCCGCCGCCGGAGCATGAACAGATCGAGCTCATATGTAAACATTCATTGGAGAAGTATTGGGTTGCGTTATGCACGGATACGCGGTCCCGTCGGTTATGGACCTACTGCTTCACGCAAGCGAGCTCCACACAGCCTTAGGGCCAGTTGGCCGCTCAACCCCTACTTCATCCCCTAGTGTCGCAAGCACGAGAGAACCACATTGTTTTAAGTGCTCCCGCCCGGGGTTTACTACACGCACGTGCCCAAGTTGCACCTGGGTCGCCCCAAGAGACCGAGGTGCTACCAGACCCAGGGCAACCTCCCACCGACCTCTCCCAGGCCCACCGCCGGGCCTGGAACCGGCCGATACAGAGGGGCTTGATTCGCTGCCGGCAGCTCGTGCGGCCAGTCAGCAGTCGGGAAACCCCCGGGGGGGGAGGACATTTCAATGAGGCAGCCCTCCCCCCATTCGCAAAGTATGCCTCGCCCGCATGATGCCCACCACATTGTGCAAGGCATCGTGGGGCACATGGAAGATGTAGAGTCTGGAGCACACTGGAATACTCCACTGAAAGCCAAAATTAACTTCAACTCAGTGGCAATGAATGCTACGCTAGATACGGGGGCATCCCTGTCTGCTGTGCGGGCTGAACTCATTTTGGAGAACAACTTGTCTCCAAGCGGGACCCAACAGTGGATGGGTCCACCGGTGAGCCTAGTAGACGGTGCTCGCTGTCTTCCGGAGGGTGTTACATGGCTGCCCATAGGGTTCTTGAACAAAAGGTTTTATCACCGGTTTGCTGTCATCCGTAACTTGTCGTCCCCCTTTGTCTTGGGGATGGACTTTATGAGCAGGGCCTCTTTGACAATCCACATCCCCTCGAGAACCGTAGTTATGGACGACATCCCATGCCCAGGCATGAATGTGGAGGAGGGTTGCTCAGTTGATCTGTTGAGCGATGATAATGTCATTATGACGCTTGACATGGTAGAGCCCTCACTGGAGACCAAAGCTCTGGAGGCAAACCTAACAGATAGTCAGAGAGAACTATTAGTTGTCCTCCTTGAACAATTTAGCAGTATGTTTGATGGTCATTTGGGTCGCACATCTTTAACTGAACATGTGATCGACACGGGAGATGCGAGGCCTATTAACCTCCCCCCATACCGCACCTCCTCTGCAAAGAAACGACTCATTGAGGAACAGGTCCAAAAGATGCTGGAAGATGGCATAATTGAACCGTCCATGAGCCCCTGGGCCGCACCTGTCGTGATCGTTAACAGGTTGGGCGCTGACCCACGGTTCTGTGTGGACTTTAGGGGGCTGAACCAGGTGACTCGGAAGGACTCATACCCCTTACCGCGGGTCGATGAGTCTCTCGACTTCCTAGCGAGAGGTCGATTCATTTCAACATTGGACCTGGCGAGGGGTTACTGGCAGGTGCCGGTCTCAGGGGACTCACGCCCTAAAACAGCCTTTGTTTCCCATTGTGGGCTGTTTCAGTTTCGCGTGCTCCCTTTCGGACTCTGCAACGCACCAGCCACCTTTCAGAGGCTGATGCACAACGTCCTCAGCGGCCTTGTTTACAAGACATGTGCTGTATATCTGGACGACATCGTGGTTGTGTCCCCTACCTTCGAGTAGCATTTGGTGGACCTGCGGGAGGTCCTTGAGAGACTTAGGTCTGCGGGTCTCTCGTTGAAGCTTAAGAAATGCCAGTTCTGCCTAAAGGAGCTCACCTTCCTGGGCTACCGGGTTACCCCGGATGGCATTAAACCGGACGACGACAAAATCAAGGCTGTGATGCAGTTCAGAACTCCGTTCTCAATGAAACAGGTGCGGCAGTTCCTCGGTCTGACGGGTTACTACCGCAGATTCGTAAAGGAATATGCTCGCCATGCAGAACCTCTGCACACCCTGACAAGGCAGGATGTTGCCTTTCAGTGGGATGACAGGTGTCAGGAGTCCATGGACTTCCTGAAACAGAGCATTGCGACAGCGCCTGTCCTGTCACTCCCCGACTTTTCCCGGCCTTTCTCCATCCATACGGATGCATGTGACCTGGGCTTGGGGGCGGCCTTAATGCAGAAGGATGCAGAGGGTAGGGAAGTAGCGGTCGCTTCGCGCGAGTCGAGCTCTTCACAAGGCAGAGAAGCCATACTCTACGCCAGAAAAAGAGTGTCTGGCTGTGATTTGGGCTTTAGAACACTTTCGTCCCTATGTGGAAGGGCTTCACGTGACAGTCTTGACTGACCACAACAGCCTTAAGTGGCTGATGTCACGCCCAAACCCCACTGGCCGGTTGGCGCGGTGGTCCCTGCGCTTGCAGGACTTTGACTTTACCATCGTACATAAGGCTGGGGTGCACAACAGGGTGCCAGACGCTCTGTCTCGCAACCCACTACCTGCACCAGAGGGTCCTCCTATTGAAATCTTGCCGGAGCATGCTGTCATCTGGGGCATGGATCTTCGTGCCCAGCCTCCCCTTTTGTTAGAGGACCGAACACAACTAAGGCAGCTGCAGTTGGATGACCCAGGTGCAGGTCCGAACCTCCGAGACCTGGAGTGTTCCCCCGATCTGGGTTCGGATGTCAGTCCTCCACCATCCTTGGTGGTCAATGATGGCCTGCTCTATTACCGAGGCCCGAAACATAAGCGCAATCTTCGGCCACAGGGGGAGCTGAAGCTGTATGCTCCTATGGCTCTCCGGGGCACCTTGTGCGGTTATTATCATGACCACCCTACAGCAGGTCACCTGGGGATTGCTAAGACACTAGCGAGAATGCAGTCTAGGTTTTATTGGCCCAAGATGGCATCTGACGTTAAACGCTACGTCTTGTCGTGCCCAGTTTGTCAACTCACGAAACCCAGTCAAAGAAAGCCGGCGGGCTTCATGGTCCCCATTTCGCCCCAGCGACCCTGGGAATACGCAGGGGTCGATTTTGTCGGACCACTACCTCGCACCGCTTCGGGGAACTCGTACATACTGGTCTTCATGGACTACTTCTCCAAGTGGATCGAAGTGTGTGCGGTTCGGGATGCGACGGCTCGAGTGGCAGCCAGTAAGTTCATTAACGAAGTGTTTGCTAGGCATGGGGCCCCTAGGTACCTTATTTCGGACAGGGGCTCACCTTTTGTCAGTGAGCTGTTTGAGTCTGTTCTCTCCACTCTTGGGTCCACCCACCGCCTCACGACGGCGTATCATCCGCAAACTAATGCGACCGAAAGAGTGAACAGAACTCTCAAAACGGCCATCCGTGCATACGTGGGCGATAAGCACGCGTCGTGGGATAAGTTCATGTCCCAAATCTGTTTCGCGCTGCGCTCAGCCCCCCATGAGAGTACAGGACTCAGCCCTGCTATGATGTTGTATGGTAGGGAGCTGGAGACACCCCTTGACTTGCTTACTAAGCCGTCTGGAGAGAACGAGGAGTCATCCATGCCCTACCCGGAGACCCTTAAAGCCTCGCTTCAGGAGGCCCACGATCGTGCCAGGGAGACACTGGCTCGCAGCCACGCTAGGCAGAAACGCTACTACAACCTGAGAAGCCAGCCGATGACCTATGCAGTCGGAGACTTGGTGAAAGTCAAAGCTCATCATCGATCGGACGCTCAATCTTGTTTCACGGCCAAGCTGGCACCCTTGTTTACAGGCCCCCTCCAGGTTACTCAGACGCTTGGGGAGGTCAACTACAGATTAGCCAAGATTGACACTGGTGAAGACGCAGGAGTCTTCCACGTCGTGAACATTCAGCCGTTTTACTCCTGGGACTCCGCATCTCCTTCAGGGCACCGGATTTCGGCCCAGGAGAGCCTGAATGAGACTGAAATGTGGGAACAGCCCTCATTCCCGAGTTCAGGAGATATCAGAGCAGGCAGGCACCCCGCTGTGGGCGTCTCTGAGTCGCCACCGGCCAAGGGGGAACACTATCGTTTGAGACCCCGCCGGTGCCCCAGAATCACTGATGGTTGGACTGCTACCAGGTGGACTAACCGTTATCATACGGACAGACTCAATGTTGACTGAGGGTTGGTCTCATACATGTATGTGCTGTAATTATTCTGTTCCTAAGGGGTGATTACTTGTTCTGTTCCACTGAGCCCTCGTCATCGTGGCCCGTGAGAGCCTTTGTTTGGTTTTCTGTTGTACTGATTTGAGTGACCGGTTATGTTGTATGTTTGACGGTTTCCCTTGTCTATGACCATCTCTGGAAGATGGATTGGCAGTAATACTGCGTATTCTGTATTGTTTGCTTCAAGCACTAATTTTGTTTGTTGATTGTATTGACTGTACCGATGCTGTATAACAATTCCTCCACAGCCTGCTTACTACCTTAAGTAGCTATGTATAGTGAAAGGGGGTAGCGGGAGGAGGGTTACCTGGGTGCGGCTGAGGACAGCCTTCTAATTGCCGGGGGGGTGATGTAACAACCCATTTTGGGTTATAGCACCACTGGGGGGGGTTGCCCTACTATTGTAGTAGTTGTGGGAGTCTCCTAGTGGGTGTGTGTTGTTAGCGGCATCCACTTTCATGCTGCTCATGTTCCTTCTCTCTAAGAAACCTTACCGTTGTAACGGCCTGGCGCCTGCGAGTACCGATCCCCGCACATGTATGTACGGACAGAGTGGAGCCGTGGAGACCTGGCTTGTATGGTATTGTTGCTGACACCAAATAAAGGTCTGTTATTGGATTTAACCGACTGGCTTCGGGTATTTCAGCTAACCTCCACACCACATGCCTGCTGGACCGGCTAGCCGCTCCCGCCTCACCAGACTGCTGTTACAAGATCCAGTTCGCTGCAGCACAGAGTGATGATGAGACCGTTAAGATGTGCAACTTAGAAGTAGTCAGAGGTAACTGGATGTTCAATCGGGTTAAATGCAAGGTTGATTGGATTATATCTGAAGATCGTATGCTATTCGTGATAACTCTGCTAGACTCCAAATTGCTCGTCCATGCGGGAGTATCTCAAAATTAAATGAAACAACTAAACTTAACACTTTTTCCCTAAAACGGACTGACATGGGAAACATTAAAGTTGGATCGGAACCAGCTAATCAGTCTGAAGGTAAGTGTTTTTTCACTTATTCGAGAGAAGTCAGAAATGCGTTCTTATTACTGTTTGTTTTGACTTTTAAGCTACCCAGCCAGGTTATTTTCATTCAAATGCTAAGACAAAATGTCAATATCTATGAATGTGGAGACTCAAAAGACTAGTTAGGTAATAGTTGCCGATGGATTTATGAGACTTGATAGAAAGTTGGACGTTTGCAACAGGTGAATCGGTGAACTACCGAGGTTGCACCCAAATGCTTAAAGCTGTTAGCTGGTCAGTGTTTTCAGTTGTGCTTGTACTACCTGTACGGTGCGGAGTGCTGACTAAGTCATGTTAAACCCATTAAAGCGTCGAGCTCAAATATCTTTTCGTTTTTGTGCACTGCTCTCTTGTCAGCACACATTTTCTGTTTATTGAAGCCTTTTGTGAATAATTTTGATCATGTAAAAACTGGGAATTGGTCCCTATTGACAATACTCTTATTTTTTGCATTGCATATGTCATTCAGGAAAGGTAATTGGTCACTGAACTTTTGCAACTGTGTATTTCTAAATTTTGTGGCTTCAGTGCACGCAAAATTTATATTGTTCAGTTTGCATGTTAAAAAGCCTGCCAAGCACCCCAAGGCTGATTATGCTTGGTAAGAAGTCATTTATGAAATAGAGCTGATTAGACCATATTAAAATTTCTGTTTGGCACAGGAGCTTTTAGCGTGGACACAGGTATCCAGTCTCTGTTATGTTAGCTCAAATTTCTGTAATTTCCTTTATAAACCAAGGTTGTTGGACATGTGTCTCAGTGAATCCAGCAAAGTAACAATATCAAATTTCACATTACATATTACTGATCAACATAGTAATCTAGCTACACCAACAGCAAAAATACTGAAGTCAATACTGTAAAGTTTAACAGCAGCACAAACTATAAACTCCAAAATAACCATACAGTTGATTCATCTCCGGTAATTTAATTGGGCTGACTCTTTGTTAGGTGTGTTTAAATGTGCAGAATAATTCCCAATTATGTACAATTATAATATGTTAAAACGGACTTATGTACATAAGGCCATTAATAATTAACTGTGCATAGCTATTTGCTTTATGATTATCTAGACAGTGTGAAGAAGTGAAGTATTGAAATTATTTTGTGTTGCATAATGACAACATGTTGCCCCTATACGTACAGGACAAAATTTAATGACCGCCACCTGCTGGATGGTGAGTGCAGAGGGGCGTGTAATTGTTGAGCTGGACAAAGAGAACATCTTTGCTGATGCAATGTCAGTCTTCTTTGGTTCATTCTATGTATTGAACCTGGAATACCAGGAGTCAGCGTGTGCAAGGTTTTTTGTAAGGATAAACCCTGAAGAGGGAACAAAATGTACCTCCAAGGTTGGGACAAGCAGAAAGACTGGGACCACTGTGAAGCGAAAGGTTGTTCACATTAACCCTCATGTCACAACTTTCCTCCAGTGGCTTACTGAATTTGAGTGGAGAACTTCAAATTAGGTAACTGTTTTTGCCATTTTTAGTGAATTTCTTGTGTAATTTAAGTGACCAATGTGTTGTTACCTGTGTCTCCACAGATGATCCATGACCCATGCTTTCTGGACATTTACACAAGATGAGCAACAACGAAGACAAGCTCTCTTGCCATCCTGCAAGACGCTGTCTCTGTCCAACAGGTTTTTTGAGTGCAACAGTGTTGATTTTTTTTCCTTCTTTTACCCGTTTGTTAAAAATTATTTCAGCTACTTACACTTTAATTGTCACATGTATTGGCTCACCCTACAAATCAATGAACTCAGCCCACAAAGCAAGATCAGGGTTCAGTGCAGGTCAGTCAAGTTCCTTCACACCACACACGCTCATCCATGTCCTTGTGGACCCTGCTTTGTGCATTGATTTGGTGGTGTGAGCCAGTATTTTGGACAAAGTGTATATAAAGGCAGAAGTGTGGGGCTTGATATTATATTCATTGCAATTCGGTTTATTTGTATGGTGCCAACAAAAATGAATGCCAAGGCACTTCACAGTGTAGGTTTAAGACCCTACAAAATATAACTAAGAAAACCCAACACTTGAGCATATGTTGTCTGCCATGATATGGATATGACATAATATCGTTATTGTTTGTACAACCATCTGAGAAAATAATGGATTACATGGTTTAGTAAAAACAAGTGCTTTCTCAATGAAAATATGTTTTCAGTTCTTTTCAGTTTTTGATTTTGGAAATGTGTATTTCTGCAGAGGAAAATCAGAACTGAAATAAAAAGTGGTGTAAAGCACATGAATTATTGTGTGTGTGTGTGTGTGTGTGTGTGTGTGTGTGTGTGTGTGTGTGTGTGTGTGTGTGTGTGTGTATCTATCTATCCATCCATCCATCCATCCATCCAGTTTTTTTGGAACCCTCCAGTCTCTTACAGTATGTTACTGTTAACTGAAATTACGGTAAATTACGACTTGTTAAACAGTAAATGACCGCCTGTTGGGACACGGTATCCTCTAGCAGAGATGAATATTTTTGGTACTGATAACGGTAAGTTACTGGTTAATATATTGCAGTTTATTACCTTGCAGCGGGCTTACAGTGACATACCGTGAATAAACGGTAGTATACCAATTTCTTAATCGCAGTATGATGTTACTTTGTTGACGTAATTTACGACATAACGACATAATGGTATCTCTGACGCCAGTGAGATACCGTAAAAAAAAGCTACGGTGCGTTACCATAATTTGCCCAAGAGTATTATACCACAACAGCAAAAAACGGTATCATCCTGCAGAACGGTAAGCTACCGTAACACGGCGTCACGGTATGACGCTGGCAACAGTGACGCCAGTATGTTACCGTAAAGTGGCGATGAAAAGTCTAACAGTGTGGACAAAGTTCTCCAGAACAGCCGTACAGGAGGTCATGACCTTTGACTTTTATCTTGACTTTTATTTAGCTCAATTCACTGACAGACAGAGTGGAAGGTTGTCTTTACACATTGACCTGTTTTCTTTGAAACAAGATCATTTCCTGTTACTGTAATACGTCTGTGACTTTGCGAATGTGGTCTTGTGGGTTAAATGGTTTTGTTAGATGCACATATCTAAGAGGCGTCTGTAAAAACAGAATGTCAAAGTGAGACAACCTTAAATTTAATCTGATGTGTTCAGGTTTAAACTCAGGTTCAGTTATTGAGTGAAAATACCAACAGACTCAGACATTTAGAACAAACTAAGAGTCAGATCAGCAGAAACAGAGAACACGGACATGTCTGCTGTAACTGCGTCACTCTGCTCCACGCTGATGTTTGTCGTGTTCGTCTCTGCAGGTGAGATTTAACTGTTAGAAACTAAACTGAGTTTATTTCTGAGATAAAGAGTCTCAGTCTGGTTTACATGCTGATAATATTTCTCTAAGAATTAGTTTCTGATTCATTCAGTGTTGCGATCGACACAAAGCTGGGTGGAGTATGTGTGTGCTGGTCAGCGGTGCAGCACAGAGACAAAGAGGTTTAATATAAACTCAGGTTCAGTTATTCAGTGAAAACACCAACAGACTCAGACATTTAGAACAAACTAAGAGTCAGATCAGCAGAAACAGAGAACACGGAAATGTCTGCTGTAACTGCATCACTCTGCTCCACGCTGATGTTTGTCCTGTTCGTCTCTGCAGGTGAGATTTAACTGTTAGAAACTAAACTGAGTTTATTTCTGAAATAAAGAGTCTCAGTCTGGTTTACATGCTGATAATATTTCTCTAAGAATTAGTTTCTTATTCATTCAGTGTTGCAATCGACACAAAGCTGGGTGGAGTCTGTGTGTGTTGGTGCAGTTTGCAGCACAGACACAAAGAAGTGTAATGTGTGTGTCAGTGTGATGTGTTGTAGTGTCAGGAGTCAGTATACAGCTACAAAGCTTTTAGTTCAGTGTATACAAACAGCTGTAGCTCCATAAAGGCAGCATGCAGAGACTCACAGTGTCTTATAATGAGAGGCTGCTTTCTCTCACACATTATGTTCACTTATTATCAGCACATGTTGTTGTTCTGTGGAAGCTAACATCTTGTAGTTTCTGACACTTTGCATGTTTAGCATGACGCTAAAATTCCCCCTCAGTGGGTCACTGGCATTGATGGGAATAATGGCGTTACTAACGGCGTTACTTTTTTCAGTAACGAGTAATCTAACTAATTACTATTCCTATCGTTACAACGCGGTTCCAGTTACTAACAAGAAAATGCGGCCCGTTACTATTTTTCAACAAACAGACGGTTGAAGCTGTGTTCAGCTTACTGCATCTTATATCAGTTGCACGGAAGTAGCTGACTACGTAAGTAATCTGGACACTACAGCTTTAAGCAGCTGCGCGCTCCCGCAGACGGTAATCATGATCACTGTCTAGCACAGGGGTTGGCAATCTCAGTCCACGAGGGCCAGTGTCCCTGCAGGTTTTAGATGTGTCCTCGAACCAACACAGCTGATTTAAATGGCTAAATTAGCTCCTCAACATGTCCTGAAGTTCTCCAGAGGCCTGGTAATGAACTAATCATGTGATTCAGGTGTGTTGACCCAAGGTGAGATCTAAAACCTGCAGGGACACCGGCCCTCGTGGACTGAGATTGCCCACCGCTGGGCAATCTCAGTCCACGACACCTGGGGTCCGTTCTTCGTACCTCGCTAAGTAAGTTAGCCGGATCTGATTGTTGACGATTTCGCGTGATCTTGGATCATTCGGTTCTCCGAAGCTCATCCGGGACTTGCTGTCATAGCAACAGATCCGTAAGTGTAAACCTGCTTGGGAGCAGGCTTACTTTATGTAAACAGGATTAGATCGCGGCCACTCAGGTATGTCCGCTGCAGTTATATGAAAGCAAGAGCGATATTTCTCCACTGTTTCTCCATAAATAAATATTATCAATGTAACTAAAGATAATGCAGTATTTGATTCTTTTATTGATTTCATACAGATACATACAGGTCATTTCCTAAAAAAAGGGAAATGTACTATTAATCATTCTATTTCATGTATTTGATTATTTCAGATGTAATTCATATTTTAGAGTAGTAATAGTAAAACACTTCGTGTAATCAAGATGAGAGACCACGGCTATAAAAGCGAAGGTGGATTTGGGAAGTCTGTCGCAGCCATGTCCTGTCCGTTTGTACGCGAGCAAGGAAGGTGCAAGATTGATAAGGAGAGTTTTCAGAATTCAGCGGATTTGCATTTGCATTTACATTTGCAACAAACTTGCCGTTTATTTTGCAAATCGAGCTCAACACTGCCCCTAGCGTCCTGGAGCACTTCCGTTGTGTTTTGGGGTTTGCATGTGTTTTGGAGTTTGCAAGTGTTTTGGATTTTGTACGCGTTTTGGAGTTTGCATGTGTTTTGGAGTTTGTTCGTGCTTTGTCTCTACGGACAGTGCTAGCAAGTACTCTCTGCTTATGAGCAAAAAACAAAACTGGAAGTTTTAGGAGTGATGGCGAGAGAGAGAGAGAAAGAAAGACAACAGAAAAAAAGAGAGAGCGAGTTTTGAGATGTGAGAGATTTGTGACGTTTAGCATATTTGGAGTGTGTAGTTAATGTGTTGTCTCGTGTAGTTAGTGTGTAGTGTTGTAGATAGTTTTGTGTTGTGTGTCAGAACAATGAGGCGACTGCTGTCTCCAGGTAGAAACAGCAGTGATACACCTGCTGCTGTCAGACCTGCAGGTATCAGGCTGTGATGTTCTCCTTTATAGTGGACAGAAATGATTTTTTGGGAGTGGCACAAATAATTTGTGTGGCATCTTATTGAAGAACAGCTGATTGTTCTGTAAATAGTTTGAAATTGTTATTTAAAAAAGGGTAAAAGGTAAATGGATGCAAATAAATTTGTTGTTTGCAAAACTTGTGCATAGGATTTTAAAATTGACAATTTATATTTGCATTTAATTATTTATTAATTACTTTTAGAATCTTGTAACTAAATTACTAACTCAGTTACTTTTTTGAAGAAGTAACTAGTAACTATAATTAATTACTTTTTCAAAGTAACTTGCCCAACACTGGTCACTGATGACCTGAGCTGTGAACTAGGAAGCCATCCAGTGTGTGTCTGAATTCATTTTACACTGACATTGGCAATCAGGATAATCAGTCAGGTGATAATAAAATTGTGATTGATAATCTATGAACAACATTAAAAATATAACAGTGAAATGCAACACAGATTAAGTGCTGATCAAGATTAAATACAAAACTGGATTCAAACTCAGTCTTTGTAAAAATTTAATATGAGGTCAGCACAGTGAGTGTGTCCTCTTTAGGATCAGATATTAATACTTATAGATAAATCCACCTGTTGTAAATGTGTTCGCTGCTAACTGAGGATAAAACTAGAAAATCACAGAATAAAGTTGCATCTAAAATTCTATATTATTTACTATTTATCACTGATACTTGTTAGGGAAACAAATACATTAGTTGCTGTTAAAAACAAATAAAATTCATCATGTCATGGTCCTGGGTCGTTGACCCAGTGTTTTGAGTTTATTGTTATTATTTTCCAGTTTCTGCTGTTTTGTGTTAGTTCTTTGGGTTTGGTTGTTGTGTTTATTATCCCTACCTGTGTCTTCCCTCTGTGCTCTGTTCAGGTCCCCGAGTTTTGTGTGGTAAAACACTCTGTGTGTTTCCTGTTTTACTTTGTAAGTCTGTGCCTCGTTATGCCCATTAATTCCAGCTGTGTCCCCTCCTGTGCGCTATTTCCTGATTACCTAGTGTGTGTATTTATAGTGTATTTCTGTCTGTGCTCCTCGTCGCGTCGTCTGTGTTTCTCTGCGTCTCTTTGCCCAGCATTCATCATCTGCTATCTCTGTACATCTCCCGCTGTCCTTATTTCAGGTTTGTTTGTTAGTTTTTCCCAGTTTAGGTTTATGTTCAGTTCTGCCCTCACCTTAATATTTTTATTGTAAATAAATCTCCACTCACATCTCCACTGCATCATGGGTCCTCATTCATTCCCCCACACGACAGCTGCCCCAGCCGTGACACATCACATACACAATCTTAAGCAGAACAACATGCAGTGAAATGCTTCCGTCCCAGCAGACTTGGCCATGCCATCTCAGGGCTTGATATAGCACAGGGGGGTCTAGACAGGACCCTTACTGGATACCGCCCCATGTGAGACTTGAACTTGTGACTCCTGCTCCAAAGGTGTACAGTCTTACAACTACGCTTTCCAGCCACAGTGCAGAAAACCAGGCCCTCCTACTGTTCACGTACAGAGTTCTGAGGAATCTTCCAGGAATTGTGATGCTATTTTCAGTCACATGTTTCATACCTGATTATCTCCAATCTGTTACTATGTTACCATATCAAGTTACCATGGTGATGCACTGCCATAAGGAGTGAACCACCTTCCAAGTTAAGAAAACCCTATTAACCATGAATTCACCTGAATAAACTCAAATGCTGCCTCACAGTACAGACCTCTGGAGGATGTTAAGATGTTAGAATTAATTAGTTCAAAATGACAAAAACACTCAAATGTCAAAAGAAAATAAACACCATACTTAAAGTAAATAATTCTGATTATAATTGTACTTTGACCTTTAACCTCTCTGCTCTGTGTTGTTTCCTCTTTCAGGCCAGAAGAACATCACAGCTGATACTGGAGACAACGTCATTCTGCCATGTCGACTTACAAATAAGATCACAGCTGTAGAGTGGAGCAGAGCTGACCTGGGAGATGAAATTGTCTTTTTGTACCAGGATGGACAATTTGTTCCACAAAAACAGCATCCATCTTTTAAGAACCGGGTGGCTCTGCGGGACAGACAGATGAAGGATGGAGACGTGTCTTTGATTCTGAAGGATGTGACAACTGCTGATAGTGGAACATACAAGTGCCGTGTGAAAATAGCAGAAACGAATTCATGGAAATACATCACCATCAATCTGAGTGTTTCTCCAGGTGAGTGAGTAGAGTTGAGTGTGTGTGTGATATCAGAGGTGAAGCTGCTTCCTGGTTGTTGATGTTTGTTTGTTGTTGTATCAAAGCAGCATTTTGAATTATCCCGGTAACTTGAAGGTTAACACTGAGTGTTCTGTAAATCTGCACACAGTTGTTGCTTCATTCAGTGATTTTAGTGCGGCAAATCTTCCCATCATCCCTCATGCTGGAAATAAAAGACAAGAAAATGTGACACTGTTTAGCATGAGGTTAAAATTCACCCTGAGTCGGTCACTGGTGATGTTAACATTAATGGTGGATGTTAGGAGGTTAACATTAATTAAACAGAAAATGACCAAAAGGTATTCTGTCCATCTCTTTCTGCTTATCTAAGCCAAAGTTAAGGGGAGCTGGAGCCTATCAGAGATAACACTGGGTGAGGGGCTGGTTGCCAGTCTGTTACAGGCCTAACACAGAGAGACAAACAACTACTCACACCACCCTAGAATCACCAGTTAACCTAACCCCACTAAGTGCATATTTTTGTAGGACGCCAGAGTACCCTGAGAAAGGCTCCATGCAGATGGTGGATTTGAACCAAGAACCTCCTTTCCATGAGGCAACAGTGATAACAATCATGCCACCATAAGGCCCTGAAAGCTCACCTATCAAAGTAAATAAACAACAAACACCCCTCTGCTCTGTGTTGTTTCCTCTTTCAGTAATAAAAACCATTCCAGTTAAGTCTGGACAGAACGTCATTCTGCCATGTCGAGCTCCAAAAAACAATCAACGTGTAAAATGGAGCAGAGCTGACCTGAAGACAGCAAATGTCTTTTTGTACCAGGATGGTCACTTTGTTCCAGATCACCAGCATCCATCTTTTAAGAACCGGGTGTTGCTGCGAGACGGACAGATGAAGGATGGAGACGTGTCTTTGATTCTGAAGAATGTGACGATTAATGACGCTGGAACATACGAGTGTCGTGTGTTTATGGAAGAAAGACGCACATGGAAATTGCTCGTTATCATCAAGCTGAGAGTTGATCCTCCAGGTGAGTGAGTAGAGTTGAGTGTGTGTGTGTGAAAGGGGTTGTGTTGGCAGCACAAGTTACCATGGCGATGCACTGCCATAAGAAGCGAACCACCTTCCAAGTTAAGAAAATCCTGTTAACCCTGAATTTACCTGAATAAACCCACATGATGCTTCATAGTACCCCTGGAGGATGTTAAGACGTTAATGTTAATTTCATCCAAAATTACTAAAATCTCAAATGTCAAAGGAAATAAACACCATACTTAAAGTAAATAATTCTGATTATAATTGTACTTTGACCTTTAACCTCTCTGCTCTGTGTTGTTTCCTCTTTCAGGCCAGAAGAACATCACAGCTGAGTCTGGACAGGACGTCACTCTGACATGTCGAGTTACAAATAAGATCACAGCTGTAGAGTGGAGCAGAGCTGACCTGGGAGATGAAAATGTCTTTTTGTACCAGGATGGACAATTTGTTCCACAAAAACAGCATCCATCTTTCAAGAACCGGGTGGCTCTGCGGGACAGACAGATGAAGGATGGAGACGCGTCTTTGATTCTGAAGGATGTGACAACTGCTGATAGTGGAACATACAAGTGCCGTGTTAAAATAGCAGAAACGAATTCATGGAAATACATCACCATCAATCTGAGTGTTTCTCCAGGTGAGTGAGTAGAGTTGAGTGTGTATGAAAGGGGTTGTGCTGGCAACGCGTGATCAATCACAAACGGGTGATTCATGATCAAAGGACTTTTCTTCCACATGATCCCTATGAGTGACACCTACTCCAGAGATGTTACCACATGGTGATTAAACATTTATAAAGCTGCACTTGTAATGGTGCAGAAAGTTTCTTGTAAAAGTGTTTGGTTAGGTTACGTGGTTACATTCTTATTCCAAGCAGAACAACCAAGACTCCTGGTCTGTTTCACCTTCTTCACTTCGGAGTTTAGTTCTTTGTAACAAAACAGAAATGATAAACAGATTAAGAATAACTGAATCATTTATAATACAATGAGTGTTTGAGGGAGATACATAACAGGTGGATAGAGACTATTGAGAGATTATTGAGAAACAGACTCTGTTCTGGGTATGTCTTGCAGTCTGGTTGATCTGTGGCACAATAATGGGTTAGGGATGATCGACGACTTTTTTAAGGACTGGGTCAAAAACACCCTGGACATATTTTATTGTTAGTTTGCCAAAACACATTAACAACATTAACTTATTTACAACCTAACCTCTGTGATACACTGTTATTGCTGGCTCAGAAATGTATTCTTACTAACTGGGCCAAGGATAAACCTGCTACTGTTACTTTGTGGTTCAGGGAATTGTTTAGAGTTATTCCTCATGAACAATTTGCTGCTATTTTGGGAGGAAATAAGGATTTGTTCCTCAATGTTGGGTCTTCCTTGCTTATTTATTTGCTAGATGATTTGTCTCGTTGCGAGTGGGTCGGTTGTCTTTGATTGTCCTCTGAACTAAACTTTGCAGGCGGTTCCTTTTCTTCTTATATTTTCTTGATATCTGCTGAGCTGCTGTGACTCTGTTTCCTCTCAGCACAAAACTGAAGCATCTTCATCAACACTACAGCCCAATAAATGCCAAAATGTGTAATAGACACACTGGCCCACAGTGTCCTTTTCACACTTTTCCTCTCCAAAACGTGAAAAATACATGCACTCAGTAGTTGCAATAACAGCGAAGGGAGACATTGTACTTCAAGCCAACATTAAAGAAACCACAGGAAAACATTTAAACAGAGATTATAAACACATTAACATTAACACACATATAAGCTGGCTGGCTTAATTGTTTGTGAGGAATAAGAACCTTAAAAATGTACTTTTCTGTCCACCACCGACTTCTCGGCTCAGTGTATTATCTCCCTCTGCTGGTGAAGCAACTTGTGGACGCAGCATTAAACTTTTGCACGTGTGTCCATTTCACATTTTGGCATGATACTGGGTTGAATAGTCCAAAACGCCACAAAACTCCTTTTTCTAACCTCCTCTTTTTTATGACCTCAGTGAAAAATATCACGAGGTCAGAGGATCAATGAGGACTCCTGAGAAACTTAATGACTGTTATTTTAAAGGAGGAGGAAAATATAGGGCCTCATCCACTAAATGTGTCGGACTCAGGAAATACTTTAAAAAAAAACTCACTGTAGTGAAACATACAAAAAAAAAAAAAAATTAAAGTATTTTGGGATGAGCCAAAGTATCAGCTTAGTGACAGAAAGTCATGGACAGGTGTAGATGCATTCTCAATCATCCAGGAAAGTAAATCTCCAAAAGTTGAATCTGTTCATCTGGACGTAGCGTTTTGTGGGAGAAACGTTTCATCACTCATCCAAGTGACTTCTTCAGTCTCAGCTGACTGCAGGTTTCCCCAAACCTTATAAACAGTACATTTGCATAATGACTGAAACCAGCCCACTGAAGGAACAATGGGCTGTGAGGTCAGTTCCTTAATCATAATTATGCAAATTCCCATGACCATTGATCAACAATCACTGACCAAAACCCACTGATCAAAGAACACTGATCAATGATCATGAGTACCATTCACAGAGAGTTGGGGAATGGCTGCAATCACAGCATTGTAAGATGTCGAAAGATGTACCCTTAGGCCCCCTCCTCGATTCAGAGATGGTCTTTCCCTTTTCACGTAAATGGCCTCCTTGACTCCGCGCTCAAACCAGCGTTCTTGCCTGTCCAGGATGTGTACATCCTCATTCAGTCATTATGCAAATGTACTGTTTATAAGGTTTGGGGAAACCTGCAGTCAGCTGAGACTGAAGAAGTCACTTGGATGAGTGACGAAACGTTTCTCCCACAAAACGCTACGTCCAGATGAACAGATTCAACTTTTGGAGATGGACAGGTGTATTTTTTCCAGCTGGACTTATGTCCAAAGAACTGATAGATCATAATGATCGTGATGTTTCAGTACAGTCTGGGTTACATTAAGTTACTTTGATTTTCTTCTTTCAGAGGAGAAACTAAGAATTTTAGCTTCACTGCTTATTTTTTATTTTCTCATTAATGACTGCGGATGCAGTGTAATTGCAGCTGTTTCCAGTTATAACTATGTAATAACGCTCCGGGATGTAATACATTTTATGTTGTTTTTGGTGAAAAACAAAAAACAAAAAACAAAACAAACAACAAAAACAGGAAAAAAAACCTTTTAGTTATTTTACAACTTTTTTCTGCTGATGAAACATGCACTTCTTTTAGTGTCATTTTCACTGCTTTCATCAAATTTGGAGCATTAAGGTAGACTTCAACAGTTTCATAAACTCTACATATCTGTGAAATAATCACAGGTTCTCTTCAGTATTTTTAACAATTTGTTGCTTGACAACAATTGAACCTGTGCATATGTTCACAGCTTCACTTTTTTATGTTACTTTACAGCAAACATATTAATTTGCAGTCTATTTTTTATATTTCATGTTTTTCCAAATATCAATGAATGTATCTACTTTTTGCTGTGACGATATAAATTCTCTTAGGCAACTCAAGCACAAATGCAGACTCACAGAAAGTTTGCTTAAACAAAATTTCTGTGAGTTGGTTCAACAACAGCGGCCGAGTGTGAACACGTCTCTCAACCTGGAACTGAGCCGGAGCAGCTTTCTCATGAAAAATGAAAAACTTTCCAATTTCATCATCCCATTTAATAATTCTCTGCTCTGTGTTGTTTCCTCTTTCAGTAATAACAAGTATTCCAGTTAAGTCTGGACAGAACATCACTCTGCCATGTCGAGCTCCAAACAACAACAAACATGTAATGTGGAGCAGAGCTGACCTAAAGACAAAAAATGTCTTTTTGTACCGGGATGGTCACTTTGTTCCAGACAACCAGCATCCATCTTTTAAGAACCGGGTGGATCTGCGAGACAGACAAATGAAGGATGGAGACGTGTCTTTGATTCTGAAGAATGTGACGTTTAATGATGCTGGAACATACGTGTGTCATGTCCTCATGGAAGAAACGCGCTCAGTAAAGTCCATCAGCATCATCAAACTGATTGTTGATCCAGGTGAGTGAGTAGAGTTGAGTGTGTGTGTGATCAGAGGTGAAGCTGCTTCCTGGTTGTTGATGTGTGTTTGTTGTATGGATGAGCTGGTGGATGTCAGAGGTAGACAGATGTTTCTCCAGCTGTTGTCTTTGTGGCTGGTAGTCTAGAGTTGTAGAGCAGCATTGTTTGGGTAAGGTTAGAGCAGAAACAAAGACATTTATGAATCAGTCTCTTCTTCTCTTGCTCTCTAACTCGTCTGTAAACACGTGTGGGGAAACTCAATGTTAAAGGCTACAGCTGGAGGGGGAGGGGAGGGGTGAAGCTGGTGGTTGTGAGTCTGTGAAAGTGAATCCTGCCGGTGCCATAGCTGCTGAAAACGTACTTAGTGCAGACACAAAATGTCCATCAGCTTCAAAGTGTGTCAGAAAAATGTCCACATGATGACTGATGGATGAGAGAGGTCCCATTTTTCTTCTTTTCTTTGATGTTCAGTCCTTCACACACAGACACACATGTGTGTAGGAGACACAAGTTTGTGTGGACCTCAGATCTGTAAACATGATGTGACAGAGACACAGAAATTTAATGTGTGTGCCATGTGTTGTAGTTCCAGGAGTTAGTATACAATATTCTAAAGCTGTGTATTATTTTACTGACTATTATTTTAGTGGATGTGCAAATCTGTGTAAATTGCAACACTTTATTCACATTTTAAACATTTTTGTTGTTGTTTTTTTTCTTAATGTTCTGCACTGGAAGATAAATGGATTTTTCACTCGTCATCTCACACCTGTTTCTCACCTGCAGGTCGATCAGGAGGACAGGGTGGATCTGTTGGACTGATAATTGGTTTGATAGTTGCTGCTGTGGTTGTTTCTTGTTGTTGTTATTTCTGTTGCCGCAGAAAAACAAGTGAGGACTCACAGCAGCTTCCCAGTCAAATCTGAAGATTATCCTCATACCAGAGCACAACCGCGAGTCAGATGATCTAAACAGACAAAATCTAAGGTCACATCTTTTTTTTCCTTTGCCTATGTGAAAGAGATTGAGATCATTTTATGGGTAATGTGATACAGTTTGTTCAAACAGAGCATGTCTGTATGTGGCTTTGCTAATAGTTAATCTTGCTTAATTCTAATCAAAATGTGCTCAAAAGGAAACCTGATAAAAATGATGAAAATGCAGATTTGGTAGTGATTTTATTTTAATGCCTGGATTTTTGTGTGTGTTGGTCTGATTCTCCTTCAACCTTTGTCAGATTAGTCTCAGTATGTGAGACTAGCTGGGGAAGAATGTAAGACAGATGAAGGTGTGAAAGCCTCTGGCCCATCGCCAGGCGTGATGTGAAATAAGAGAAATGATTTACATATGCTTTGATTGATAAATACAGCATCATAACTTAGTGCTTTTTTCAGACTATAATTCACACTTAAAATCCTTTAATCTTCTCAAAAATCAGCAGTGCGCCTTATGTATGAATTCTGCTTGTGCTTACTGACCTCGAACCAATTTAATGTGGTACACGGCGCTTTGGTAAGCTACAAAGCCGCACTGCTTTAAGGACTGTCTGAGCATTACGGCTACCATAGTCAGGAGCCTCATGGATTATTGTGTGTATATGAGGAGCCCAAAATGGCACCTGTTAAGACACATACTTATTTGACAGTTTTGTTTCGCTTAATGAGCCTTATAATCCGGAGCGCCTTGTAGTCCAAAAACTACAGTATATGTTATTTTGCTAATAGTTGAACATGCTTAATTTGAATCAGCATACAATCAGGAATAAATCTCATCAGAATAATAAATGGGAGGGCTGATTTTAATGCTCAACCTTTACATGGACAGAAATGTGCTAATGACAAATCCAGTTCAAGTATAAATGTACAATGAAGTACAGCATATGGATAAGAAAATGTAAGGGATGCGATGTAATGATTATACAAATTCCATGTATAATTTTTGGCTGATCATTTTTGCCTGGTTGTATTGTGATCTTGAAGTTTTTGGCCCTCTGAATATTAGATTTGCTAATATCATAGATATAAATTGTAGAATTGCTTTAATAAAACATCCTGCATTCAAAAAGTCTAAATTGTGGACATTCCCTTTTTAAATCAGTGAAACAGTTCAAGTAAAAACCTATGTATAAATAATAACCTTTATAAACATTTTTATTTTTGTGGCAAAAAATTTCAAGTTAAAAAAATATTCTGTTTGTATTTTGTATATTGTGAAACACAATGTACTATTGATAAACTGTCACTGCTTGTCTTCTTAATATGAAGTTTGATATTAGCGTGTACTTAAATAGAGACTTTACAAGACTGCATGATATTTTTTTCATCTTTTAACCTAATTTCATGTTTTTTGGGAGATATTCATGTTCAAATATGGCCTCAGATGTGTTACCGCGCCAGATTCGCGGCTCCGAACCGTAGTAAGGAAACCTCTGGCAGTTACTTGAAGGTTTCGTGACTGGCTCGTAGCCGGTGTTCCAGATCAACTGGCGTTTAGATCAACTGGCGTTGGTCGAACAGATGTGTGGCAGACTTGCGTTTCAGGAGCTGCTACCGACAAAACAGCAAAAAAAACCGCCAAATATGTCATCCGTGACACTTGTGAGGTTATCTTAAACACACTCCGTCAGTCTTGATGCCATTGAACAACAAAATGTTTAAAAATGTCGCGAGTTTACCTGGTGATAGCCTCATGCTCGACACGATCGCGAAAACAGCAAACAATTAACACCACACCGGTGTTGTTCACAGGACAGCGAGAATAAATGATCGGGAGACTCTTGTCGTCGTTATCGCTCCCCTCGCACGCTTTTATTTCTCCGGTTTCAGCGCTTTATGCTCAAAACTAAAGCGTGCAGTTTACTTTGTGTGCACTAACATGGACTCGAATCAACCAGCGCCACCTCTGGCCGAGTGCCACAGCCTACAGCCAGATCAACTTGTGACACACATCTGCACCACGTTTGAATTCGTTTCATGCACAATACATGTGTACTTTTCAATTGTGTGTTTGTGCGTCATGCAAATAAACCTTTGAAATGAATGAAATCATACCATATATTTATTATTGGCCTACATTTGTACAAAATGCCAAATTATATACACAAAGTCATAGAAATCACCACTCCAATTGGTCATCATGATTTTAATATTCTCTTTTTCCATAACAATGAAATACGCCTTGGACAAATATGACACATCAATAGTTCATTGGTGTTGTCACATCACATCCTGTAAGCATCTTCTGTCTGTGTCTTTTCTCTGGAAATGAATATTTCCAGCCAATATAGGCAATCCATCAACATGGCTGGAGAGTTGGTAGTTATATACAGTCTGTATAAGTGTGGTTAATCCAATGAAGATTTGTAAGGTGATGCCAGTTATGGTGAATTTACAGCAGTTACACAGTGATTAGTAACAAACAGAGCCAGTGAGAGTGAGTGGATTGAAGAAAGTCAGTGACTCAGGTGTGTCGATTGGTTTGTCATCTGTTTGTGAGACTGGAGGAGACGTAGAAATCTTTTGTTTTAAATCTTAGTTAGGAAGATTCCTGTTTTAAAACGAGAACATTTTGTGAGAAATGCAAGAAGTACATCTGCAGAAAGCACACAGTTACATTCTGTCCATCATGTGGACAAAATTGAAAATGTTGAACATTGAAAACTGAGAACATTGGGCAAGTTCAAAAGAAATGTGCTTGTAAGAACGAAAAACCTTTAATAATTGTTCCTAAAAATAGTTATGGAAAGTTTAACTGTTGTATGTCTGTGTTCTACATGTTTATCTAATGGAAAATAAAGTTGCTATTGTTTTATTGCAGTTTCTTGACAGTTCTGAGTGGATTTACATTTACCTGCAACAAAATCAATGTCATTTTTCTGTTTTTCAACATACTATAAGGTTTAATTTCCAAAACGTGCATATGATCTTCAATTTTTAGCAGATCCAATATCACATAGCTGCTATGTCATAGCAGCTGGAGCAGTCTCAAATAGAGGTATGTCCACTGCTGCCACCTGTGGCCAAGTACCATAGCCTACCTACTACTAGATTAACTTGTGACACATCTGCACCTGCTGCTATGATCACATTGAGTAGAGGCTGAGTGGCTGCACTTACCCCTGGTACATCCAAATCTACCCACAAACATGTTGAAAGATGCAATCCCAACAATGTGCATTGTCAACACTAAAAACAATCAGTAAGCAAAGACAACAGGGATCAATTTTTTCTGTTTATTTAGCACCCACAACATTTGTAGTCGCCTTCTGCACAAGGGAAGTCCACACACACTGTGTGGTACCACTTTCCGCAGAAGGTGCATTCAATCTGCAAGATTGAATGAGATTGTCAGAGTCATTGTCTGACTGTTTATTACTAATCACTGTGTATCTGCTGTAAATTCACAGTAACTGCCATCTCCTTACAAATGTTCATTAGATTAACCACACTTAGACTATATACAACAACCAACTCTCCAGCCATGTTGATGGATTGCCTATATTGGCTGGAAATATTCATTTCCAGAGAAAGGACACAGACAGAAGATGCTTACAGGATGTGATGTGACAACACTAATGAACTATTGATGTGTCATATTTGTCCAAGGCGTATTTCATTGTTATGGAAAAAGAGAATATTAAAATCATGATGACCAATTGGAGTGGTGATTTCTATGACTTTGTGTATATAATTTGGCATTTTGTACAAATGTAGGCCAATAATAAATATATGGTATGATTTCATTCATTTCAAAGGTTTATTTGCATGACGCACAAACACACAATTGAAAAGTACACATGTATTGTGCATGAAACGAATTCAAACGTGGTGCAGATGTGTGTCACAAGTTGATCTGGCTGTAGGCTGTGGCACTCGGCCAGAGGTGGCGCTGGTTGATTCGAGTCCATGTTAGTGCACACAAAGTAAACTGCACGCTTTACGGTGCGTTCACACCGGACGCGAAAGAGGCGAGCGAAAACGCCCAAACGCCCCTAATGTCACGCGTGCACATTTGCACCTCAACGCGTGTCCAGGGAAAATCCACCGCGCCTCAAAATTGCATGTTTCCACGCGCGTGAACCGGAAATGTGGGAGGAAGTTGTGCCAGATGTGTTGTGCTGCAGATGTCCTCTGAATAAACACATTATCTTGTTAGCGGAAAGGTATTTGGACATCAGTGGGAAAATATCAGGACAGTAGGTGGGCTTGCTAGCTTTTGCACGGTTTCATTGGGTCAGTCTGGAAATTAAAAAGCAGAATGAATGAACTTACCAGGTTGCCCAATCTCCTCACTAATGTGCCTCCAAGCTAGGTCCGTTTTATTCCTGTCTCGGTAGAAGTAGCAACATGCATCATTTAGCTCTGGATGATTAGCCACGGCACAGATGAGCTTTTCCTCCATACGGAGTGACTGGATCTGCCCCTTTGACCTAGTTACAGCCACGTCACCAGGCTCCTGATTGGTTGTCGGGGCGTGATTTGACACCGGAGTTCGTATTTTCCAACTCAGCGTGTGCACAAAATGCAACACACAACCTGACGCGTGGTTTTCTTTCGCGAGTCACACGCGCCCCCACGCGGTACACTGACGCCGCATTTCACGGGTTTTGGCGCTTCCCGACGCAAATCTGCCTCCGCATTTTCGCCGGACGCGCAATCGCGTGTCATCGTGCTCTTTCCATTGACTTTACATGTGAACCTGACGCTCTGGCCGCCTCTTTCGCGTTCGGTGTGTGCGCACCGTTAGTTTTGAGCATAAAACGCTGAAACCGGAGAAATAAAACGTGCGAGGGGAACGATAACGACGACAAGAGTCTCCCGATCATTTATTCTCGCTGTCCTGTGAACAACACCGGCGTGGTGTTAATTGTTTGCTGTTTTCGCGATCATGTCGAGCATGAGGCTATCACCAGGTAAACTCGCGACATTTTTAAACATTTTGTTGTTCAATGGCATCAAGACTGACGGAGTGTGTTTGAGATAACCTCACAAGTGTCACGGATGACATATTTGGCGTTTGTTTTGCTGTTTTGTCGGTAGCAGCTCCTGAAACGCAAGTCTGCCACACATCTGTTCGACCAACGCCAGTTGATCTAAACGCCAGTTGATCTGGAACACCGGCAACTAGCTTACTGTACAGGTCTACTCCGCTAGTGAAAAGATCGAAGGAGGCGTAGGAAAACTGCTTCACCGAACTTTATTCCTTCTCCAAGCCACGAACACCGTGTACAGTGAGCTGAAAACAATTTACTCACAGTGAACATTGCCGACCCAACTCCGGCTGCCGAGGGCGTTATTATATTCCTTTTTCCTTATTTCCTTTCCCGTCTCTTCTGTCGCTAACCGTTACTTTTCCCTTCTCCTCTCTCTCTTCACTCACACACACACACAGGCCCGTCCCGCTACACACATCCTGAATACATTTCCCATCAGGCTTCAGCCTTAAAGGGCCATGCCGGTAACAGATGTCAAAATAGTAAAAAGGATATGCCGACCATTTTTTTTAAAAAGACAGATCTTGAAAAGTGTTTGACTTAAAAAAAAAATAGAATTTCACATTAATCTTTATACATGTTCAACTTTTGTAGCATAAAATCTGAAAGCAAATGAGGGAAGTCGAGCAGGAGGCACATGAGGATTTGAGATGGAAAGACCCAGAAGCTAACAGCTCTGCAGTCGTCCAGCATCCTGTTTGACAAAGTTTGACAAACTTCGTTTGGCTCTCAGCAAAGGCGGTCGCACTTTTCTCCTCTCCTCTCCCTTATCTTCTTATGTCCTTGTCTTGTCTCATGTGTTTCTTTTACTTTTCCCTGGAACACTCTCTCACAGTCTGTTCTCTAAAACCTAAAAGAGGAATTATGGATTTGATCAACTGGTCCCTAAATGCAATTGACACCCCTTTCTCAACGAGAAGTTTGGGCTTGGGTGAGCCTGAGTGCTGAAGATATCTACCTATTCGGAACCATGATAACAGGGTTCTGGCTGATCGGAGCTGGCTTTGTCCTGACTTATCGAACAATTAAGAAAGCGGAACCGGCTGTTCAAACCCCCACAAGGCTGCCCACTGGGATTGAAACGATGGGAAGAGGCGTGAGTTTCTCAAAATGGGCTCATTGAGTGCAGCACGGATAAGATCTTGGAGAGGCTACGGCTGCTGTGAATATTCAGAATAAAATCTCTGAATGCAGACTGGATTACATCTCGGAAGGGCTCGCTCGGCATAACATCTCTGAGCCAAAATCGGATGACATCTCGGGGAGGCACACTGTCGTGACTTCTCAGAATCGGCTCTTTGAACACAAGAAATGACAACATCACGGAACGTAAGTTTGATAACATCATGGAGAAGTGCACGGCTCTCCAACGGGAGATTGAGAGACCAGTGTAGGACTGTTAGAACAGCTTTGAAATTCACATGAGTTGTTCGCACTAAAGTAAAAACCACCATCACTTCATGCGGATACCCCTTCGGCGCCAGCTGTGGTCTCAAGGCTGGAGCTGAACAAAACACCCTGATAATGGACTGTGTTGAGACTGTTCTTCCCATTCTATGCAAGGCCACCTGGGTTGGCTGGAAGACTGTTTACTTAGCCTGGCAGTGCGAAGGACATTGTCTCAGCTGAACTATGGATACGCACACACATTTATTTATTTATTTAACCTTTATTTAACCAGGAATGTCCCATTGAGATTAAAAACCTCTTTTTCAAGGGAGTCCTGGCCAAGAGGCAGCACATTTCCAAACAAATACATACAAAGAAACAAGATTAAAAATTACACAAAACAATTACACATTATTGAGGCAGTCTGTAGGCCTTTGAGTTTAGTTTTAAAAACATTTAAAGACAACAATTCAGTCAGTTTCCAGTCTTTCTGTAACAGGTTCCATGAAAAAGGCGCAGAGTGGACAAAGGCTTTCTTACCCAACTCTGTGCGGACAAGGGGAACAGACAGCAGCAGCTGATCATTTGAACCCAAGGAGTAAGAACCACTATTTGTCCTTGTGACCAAAGTACAAATATAAGGAGGCAGCAATCCAAGCATAGCTTTGTAAATAAAAGTGTACCAATGCCCCTGTCTTCTAATGGCCAAAGAAGGCCAATTTACTCTTAAGTACAAGTCACAATGATGGGTCAGATATCTACAATTGGTGATAAACCTCAAGGAAGCATGATACATCGTATCCAACATTAGAAGACATGAAGAAGAAGCGTTCATATACAGAATGTCACCATAATCTAACACAGATAAAAAGGTTGCAGTGACAAGACGTTTTTTTACTGCAAAAGAAAAACACTGTTTATTACGGGGGAAAAAACGAAGTTTCAGCCTCAGTTTCTTTACAAGTCTCTCTATATGTGGTTTAAAGGTAAAGGAGTCATCTATCCAGACACCAAGGTATTTATATTCATGAACTATCTCTATGACATTTCCTTCAAGGGTGGACACCACTGGAATAGGCTCTGGGACCTTCTTTGACTTAGAAAACAACATTAGCTTAGTCTTGTCAGCATTGAGAACTAATTTTAGCTGGATAAGTGAATGCTGGAAAGCAACAAAGGCTTTCTGTAAGGTTTCAATGGCCTGAGTAAGAGATGATCCATAGCAGTAAATAACTGTATCGTCAGCATGAAAATGCAAATTTGTGTCTGAGACATTTTGACCCAAGTCACTGATATATAAAAGAAACAAAAGGGGACCCAAAACTGAGCCCTGTGGCACCCCCTTGTGGACAGCAACAAATTTAGAACAAAGACCTTCAAGTTTAATGCACTGGGTTCTATTATTCAAATAATTTGAGAACCACGTTATTGCATGTTCTGACAATCCAAGGCTGAGCAGTCTGTTTTTTAGGACAGCATGATCAACAGTGTCAAAAGCTTTTGAGAGGTCAATAAAGAGTGACGCACAGTACAATTTCTTATCAAGTGCCATAATAATATCATTTATCACTTTCATAGTGGCAGTGTTAGTACTGTGTTTTTCCTGAAGCCTGACTGAAATTTAGAGACAATATCATTAGAGTAAAAAACTCCTTCAACTGGTCACAAACTAGCGATTCCATGATTTTGGATAAAACACACAAATTTGATATTGGCCTATAATTAGTCAACACCGATGGATCACCTCCTTTTAATAAAGGCAAGACAAAAGCTGATTTCAAACCCGATGGAATTTCTTTGGTTTTAATTGACAAATTAAATAAAATTGAAAGTGGTTCTGCAATATAATCCGCTGCCAGCTTCAAAAATAAGGTTCCATCAAGTCTGGACCAGGAGGTTTTCTGTGATCCAAAGCCTTTAAAGCTTTATGCACTTCATAAACACTAAAAGGTACAAAGTTAAAACAGTCTCCAGAAAACAGAGAGAATTCTGGGCAAGAATTTGTTAAAAAGTTTCTGCAGAATCAAACAAGGAACCCACTGATAAAAGTGTTCATTAAAGCAATTCAAAATTTCAGTTTTATCATTAATTGAGACTGAATCTTTTACAACAAATTTAGGAAAGGTTTGAGTCATTTTATTGACAGAAAAGGACTTGATTACTTTCCAAAATTTCTGTGGATCGTTGAGATTCTCAGTGGTAACAGACAAAAAGTATTCGGATTTGGCCTTTTAATAAGAGAAGTGCATTTATTTCTAAGCTGTTTGAAAGCAGACCAATCAGTGGAAGTATCTGTTTGCCTCGCCTTGTCCCATGCTCTATTACGCTTGTGTATGTTATCTCATGCAGTGTCTGCGAAAACCAGGGATTTTCTCGACCTTTAATTCTAACTTTCCGTAAGGGGGCATGTTTATTAACAATTTCCATAAAGCTTTCCTTAAAATATGTCCAGGCTAACTCTACATCTGATAATAATCTGATTTTTCCCAATTAACTACTGACAAATCATGATGAAAAGCCTGTTCATTGAATTGTTTAAGATTCCTTTACACACTATGCGCGCTTACATTTTGGAATTTTAGCATTTCTACAAACAGCAACAACACAGTGATCACTTAGGTCATTACAGAAGACACCAAGCGAAGAGAATTTATGAGGTACATTTGTTAAAACCAAATCAATTAATGTGGACTTTTCAGGGCATTTAAGATTTGGCCTGGTAGGAAGATAGACTAGCTGGGTAAGATTAATTGAATCGCAAAATTTTTTAAATTCACCAGAAGTTGCATTTAGCCAGTCCCAGTTCAAATCTCCAGCCATTAGTAGCTCAGTGTAATTTAATTTAGCCAAAAGGTGCTTTAGTGAAGATAATGCCTCTTTTGAAGCAGATGGGGGCCTGTAACACCCAACAATGGTTATCGAAAGAGTATTAGCAATATCTACATTCAAAGCCAAAAACTCCATTTGTTTACATATCGATTGGGACAGAACAATCGAGGCATTAAATCTTGATTTGACATAAATAGCTAGACCGCCTCCTTTTTTTGGCCTATCAGTACGATATACATTGTACCCATATATATTAATGTCTTCATTAGTAATAGATTTAGTTAACCAAGTTTCAGAGATTATAACAACATCTGCATCTGTAGATTTAACCCAAATTTTGACCATGTCCATCTTCGGTAGTAGGCTGCGCACATTAAGATGAATATATTTAACACCAGACGTTATTTTAAAATCAGAAAGAGTCTGGGAATATTGCAGTTCAGGGCCAGGATTTGGTTGCACATTTCCTGACAAAAATAAAAGCAAGACAATCAACAACCTCTCTTTCACCTTTGATTTGGGTTCAGAACTTTGATATGTTGAACCCGAGCTGAAACCTCCATTAAATGGGCAAATGAAATAAGTATGCAAGACCAGAGTAGACTGAAGTTTAGGGAAGTCTCTGGGCAAAACAGGCATGAAACTAATGTCATGATCCAACTGAGCTGGTAACTGCTCTATTTTTTGCAACATTATAGAGCATGTGCCTTTTTCAGAATTCTCTTGCAGATAAAGATCATTTTCAGAGATTCCCCTGCTATGTGTCCATATGCAATTGCTTATCCGAGGGTCCAAAAAGGCCAAGAGGAATATAAGAATAGCAAATACTGCCATCATCCACAATTTTAGTACTTAACAAAAGTGAACAGTACAGACCTGTGGGTGAAGCAAACCAGTTAGCTCCAGGAAAATGGCACAGGGCCAGACCTAAGCAAGTTAACTCCAAAAGGATAGCGCTTGGCCAGGCCTGAGCCGGTTAACTCCTGGAGGACAGTGCAGGGCCAGATCTTGGCCAGTTTGCTCCTGTGGAAAGATGCTGGACCGGGCCTAAGCCAATTAGCTCCTGAAGGACGGTGCAGGGTCAGGCCTAAGCCAGATAACTCATGGGAGATGGTACAAGGCCCGACCTAAGCCAGTTAGCTCCACAAGGATAATGCGAGGCCAGTCCTAAGCCTGTTAGCTCCACAAGGGTGGCACAGGGCCAGGCCTAAGCCACTTAGCTCCTGGAGGATGGTGCAGGGCCAGACCTTAGCCAGTTAGCTCCTGGAGGATGGTGCAGGGCCAGACCTTAGCCAGTTAGCTCCTGGAAGATGGTGTAGAGCCGGGTCTAGGCCAGTTAACTCCAGGAGAACGGTACAGGGCCAGGCTAGGCCTGTTAGCTCCAGGAAGATGCAGCCATCAAATTCCAAGGCATCTACCAACCACACATTTTCCAACAATCCATGCAATATTAACTGTCAGGTTAAGAGATTCTTAATTATTTTTTAACGTAATACGTTAAAAAATGCAAGAAAAAATATACGAAAAAATCTTTTAAGAACAACTAATTACAAACAACTAATTACAGACGGACACGTAACGAACAAAGAGCATGCTGCCACATACACTTACACTGATAAGCAAACACTCATCCCCCCTCCCTTTCCAAACGCCTTCGATGCTTGTTTCCTGCGGGGAAACACGGCGGGTCTGTGTGCTGCGCTGGAATGGTAGCGCTGTGCAGGGTGGCTGCTGTGTTCGCTTGGATTACTCCTCACCCCCCACCCAACCGTGTGGCTTGTGATGTCTTTCACAATGTTGTACTGTGGACATTTATGTGCTTTTTGTGCAGAGGAGTTTTTTTGTTTCCTGTTCTCATGCTGTCCTCCCAGGAGCCCAGCATGAGCAGAGGTCTCTTTTTTTCCTCTTGTACTTTCCCAATGTAGTGTACATTTCAGTGTTTTTCTGTAACGCTACCGATCTCCCACTTGTATCCCCATATAATGTCTGTAATTGTAACAGGGTCATAAATCACATTGTTATAATTACACAAAATGTGTTCTAAACCCCCAAACTCTTCCCTTTATACCTGACTTTTAGGACCTCCAAGCCTGTAGTTATGTTCATTATCGGTTAGAGCCCCTCCTCATTCTTTTCTTCTTCTTCTTTGGTGCAACCATATAAATACAGTGTACCCCTTTTGCCTCTCCCCTTTTCTACAATTCCCCTGTGGGAGAGGTTGGTGTAATTTCTTTCCCAACACTGTAAAACACTCATATAATGCATATTTAGCCACCTGGATGTTTCTGATTGTGATTTTAGTTCAATTATTGTCATTATTAAGCCTGTTTTTGTTAGATGTTACAAATGTGTAGTATGTGTGTGCCATATGTGTGTTCTAGGGAACGTGAACACTAGCATGAATAGATAATTCTTGCTAGCTTGGAAGTTGTGGTGGGTTAAGCTAACCCTCTTCCCCACTGTTTGTGTTTGGTCATAGGAGCTGGAGTGGGCAAGCTATTTATTTGGAGGTCTTTCTTTCTTTTACCGTTTTTATCAGGTATGTCGGATTTCATGTTGTTGTTTTTGTTTTATCAAATATGTTACGTGTAAATGCATATTTTATGTTTAATGTAATAATAAATGCCAGCCCCTTTTCTACAATTCCCCTGTGGGAGAGGAGCTGGAGTGGGCAAGCTATTTATTTGGAGGTCTTTCTTTCTTTTACCGTTTTTATCAGACACAACGCAGAAACACACCGGTTACACTTGGTGCCGCTGACCCGTCACATCGCCAGTCCGCGATCTCCTCCTCCTTCTGCTGCCGCTGTTTTCCCGCCTCCTCTCTGCAGCTGTGCGCTGTGTGCCAGGGTTCTGTGCCCTGCGCTTTGACTCACAGGTTTTTATATCGTGCGTTTGTGATCGATGCCCTGCAATTTGGCTCGCAGGCATCTCTGTCACTGTGAACTTAAAGGGCAAATACATAGGTGATCATTTCTGTCACTGTTTCATATTGTTGCCTCAAATTATACAGGTACAGATTGTGATTTATTTTTTTTCTATTGATATTGACTTTTACAGCCTGTTTTAATTGATTTTCTTTTCTTTTCTATGGTGTTTTGATTCTTTGATGTTTTTTTCCCCACACTTTTCATTGTTTTGTGAAGTTTTGTATAATTGCGTGTGTGGGTTAGGCTCTTTCTTTTTTTTTGCTGTTGAACAGTGATATCTCACTTGGGTCAACATGTTAGGTGAGGAAACTGCGGATAGTGCTATGCCTGATCTGTTCTCTGCAGGGAGTAATGTGACCTTTGGTTTGGGAGGGGTCATCAGATTGCTCCAAAGTGTTTTGGGAGGGGTAGGCCAGTAGCCCCGGTATTGGTGCCCACACTGTAGACCAGTCAGTGATGCACTCACCATTAATGCCAGCAGCTAGCTCCACACCAGCTGCTCGCGAATGCCAAATGCACACCCAGGCTGTCACTAGTGACATGTCGAGCAGCTTGATTACTGACTTAGCAAAGCAAATTGGGGAAAATATCACATCCTCTCTTAACTCTATGCACCAGCCGGCCCCCACCCAGCCACAGTCTCCCAGAATGTGCCCTCGAGCTGCAATGACCAGTCCCAGCTGAAGGTTGTTGTTCAGTCAGACACCAAAGCTCCACCATACTTCAAGGGTGACAACACAGATCTATTCCCCATCAGTGAATGGGAGGACATGATGAGATGTTATCTGCACAGAATCAGCTGTGACACAGATGAAGAAATGTTCGCCATATTAATGTCTAGACTGACTGGCAAAGCCAGAGATGTGGTCAAGGTGTCACTGCTGCCGCCCTGAGTTGAATGGGAATGATCTTATCACTGCTGTGTTTGACATACTGAGGTCTAACTTCAGCGACTTGACATATTCCAGCCTACCCATGAAAGATTTCTACAGTACTGTGCCACGTCCAGGTGAGAATGCCATGGATTACTGGATCCGGTTGAACAAGTCTATTGATGCTGCTGATGAGTGTCTCCGCAGGCGTGGCAAACTGGTAGAGGACCCCAGTAGTGAGGTTGTTTCAATGTTCATTAATCACTGTCCTGATCACAGTCTTGCCTTGTCTTTTCAACTGAAGGCTCCTGAGGAATGGACTGCGGCTGAGGTTCAGAGCCGCCTGGACAACTATGTGAGGAAAATAAGACAGTCTAGTGTTTTGTCTCATAATACGGCATGCCTGTCCATCCCACATCAAAGTCCTGTTACTGTTAACAGCCAGCCCCACTCCGGCGGTGCTCAAGCAGTCCCAGTAACACATGAGCCATCTTTGTATCCTATGCCCTCTGTTCCCTCTGCAGCCACATGTCAGCCTCTTTCTTCTGCGGACCTGGTAAGTGTGCAGCAGCCCTCTGCTTGTCCTCCCTGACTTCTCATGTCACGCCCCATCTTTGCCAGTTTCCGGCCCTCCTCCAACTGAGCCAGGTGTTCAACAGATGGTAGCACTGTTTGACAAGGTTCTGTCCATGTGCACTGCATCATTAGCCACTGGTCCTAGGCGCCCACAACCCACGGGTCATTCCCATGGGCACCGCAGTGCTCATCGTGCTTCGTGCAGAGTGTGTGGCTCACATGAACACACAACCCATGTGCATTGTAGGCTGTACAAGCTATGCCACAGCTGCTTTGACCCTGGACACATGAGGCGTGAATGCCCACAGTTGCGCCAGAAACCAAACATGTCAGTCCCTCCTCCCACCAGTGCTGCTTTAAACTAGCCAGCCCATGTGACGAGAGGGGTAGCATGGGCGGTGTTGATGAAACCCTCACGAATGCAACCGATCCAAAACCATATATGTTAACTGCTGTAATACCCTCTCTGATGAGAAGACTGTTATTATGGGTTCACAAAGAGTTGACAGGGCTAGTGAGCTGTTTTACACCCCAGTGTCAGTCAGTGGCCGGTGCTCCCTAACAGGCATGCTTGATTCAGGAGTATGTCATGCACACTGAGTGAAGAGGCTGATTGCAAGCTAAGAGCCGCTGGTGTTGCTCTGATTTCGCAGCATGCCCCTGAAAATGTGGTGCTGGTTGGTTGCGGTGGCCTTCTCACACAACCCAAATGCATCTATGATTTGGACATTGAAGTATATGGGACCAGGTTTCTTGTGCCAACATTTGTGGTTCCTGGGCAAAAGATGAACTCATTGTGGGGAGCAATGTGATCCGGCCCATCATTCAGAAGATGAAGGCTGATACAAAGTACTGGGAGCTTATTAACTCCAATTACACTGGCACTGATTGTGAAGACTTCCTGCAGTTGCTGAGCTGTATCTCACGGTGGTCTGCTCCTGTGATGCCAGATAAAGTTGGTACAGTCAGGTTGCGGAAGAGTGTCACTCTCTTGCCACAAAAAAAGAATATGTAGTTTGGGGAAAGCTGCCACCTTCTGCCCTTGTGTCTCCAGGGAGTACTGTCGTTGTGGAACCCACGCCAGCCTGCTCCACTCCAAAGAACATAATGGTGGGGCGCATTATAACACCCATGTGGGGAGATCGTTGGGTCCCTATGAAAGTCCTTAACCCAACACAGAGCCCTGTGACACTTCGTCGCAATGCTAAGATTGCTGATGTCTTTCCTTGTATTGCTGTAGAAGACCTGCCCATCACTCAAGGTCTCTGCGAGACTCTGACTGACCAGTGTACCAGTTTTCCCCCCTCATCAGACCCTGTGCCTGACTCTGTGCAGCTACTCAAAGACGCTGGGTTGGCTGATATTGACATTGAGGGCTGTGAAGTGTCAGATGGGTGGAAGAGGAAATTGGTGGAGCTTGTGTTGACTTACCAAGATGTGTTCTCTAGAGACAACTGGACTGTGGTGAGGTGAAAGACTTTGTCCATCGTATCCACCTCACTGACGACACACCCTTTCAGGCTTCCCTATCGCAGAGTACCCCGGCTCACTATCACAAGTTGCGAGAGGTGCTGTCAGACATGGAGATGAAAGGCATCATCAGTAAGTCCACCAGCGAATACGCTTCACCACTGGTGATGGTTTGGAAGAAGTCAGGTGACATGAGGATATGCACTGACTTCCGCTGGCTTAATGCCAAAACTGTTAAAGATGCTCACCCACTGCCCCATCAGGCTGACTGTCTTGCTGCCCTTGGTGGGAATGCTTTCTTCAGCACCATGGACCTCACATCCGGGTTCTACAACGTTCCCTCCATGAGTCTGACAGACGGTACACGGCTTTCACTACACCTCTTGGCCTGTATGAGTACAACAGACTTCCCAGGGTCTATGCAACAGCCCAGCATCTTTTATGCGGATGATGCTCAGCATCTTTGGTGACTTGAACTTTTCGAGCCTCCTGTGTTATCTTGATGACCTGCTGGTGTTTGCACCTTCAGAAGAGGAGGCCCTAAAACGTCTTGAGATTGTTTTCTCTCGCCTGAGGACCAGCAATCTGAAGCTGGCGCAGAAAAATGTCACTTTCTCAGACGCTCTGTGAGGTTTTTGGGTCACGTAGTGGATGCTGGTGGTGTCTCGGTTGATCAGGATAAAGTGAGGGTTATCGCCAGTTTTCAGAAAACTGACCTCATGGATGGTGACAGTTGCACCCCTTCTCAGAGGAAAGTGAGATCCTTCCTTGGCATGGTGATGTTTTACCAGCATTTCATTCCAGGGTGCTCTCGTGTTGCAAAGCCACTCTTTGCTCTAACTGCCGGTCAGAAGAGGACTAAAGGCTGCCATGGGAGTCGGAAACCTGGAACCTTTCGTAAGCTCACCCTCAAGACTGGACTCCTGCTTGCGAGAAGGCATTTGAGGAACTCAAAGGTGCACTCCTCAGCTGTGCGGTGCTGGCACATCCTGATTTTGAGAGGCCATTCATCCTTTCAACTGATGCTTCCATGGATGGGCTGGGTGCTGTCTTATCCCAGGTGCCAGCTGGTGAGGAGAGAGCAAGACCTATAGCCTTTGCTAGTAAGTCTCTCAGCCGCAGTCAGGCCAAATACCCAGCACACCGGCTTGAGTTTTTGGCTCTGAAGTGGGCTGTGTGCGATAAGTTCAGCCACTGGCTCAAGGGTCACCAGTTCACTGTCTGGACTGATAACAATCCTCTCACGCACATTCTGACTAAGCCAAAGCTGGATGCCTGTGAACAGCGTTGGGTCTCTAAGCTTGCACCATACTGCTTCGAGATCAAATATGTTCCTGGAAAGCTGAACATCGTGGCAGACACCCTGAGCAGGGAACCGCTTTGTGAGGCCTTTGGCCCAGCGCCTCCTGTCGGAGCCCTACTTTGAGCTGCTAGAGCAAGTCAGTGATGTGAAAGATGCCAGTGTCCAAGATGCCTTCCGCTTGACCTGTCAACCTCAGTCGATACACAGTGCTCCACCCTCTGCTGTGCTTGATGTGTCTCTGTCAACTGATGACGTGTCTTCTCTCATGTCTTCCCTCTGTGAGTGGGAGTCTGCTTCTCGCCAGCGTGCAACATCCCTCGCTGGTCACCTGACCTCCATTAGTCCACCTGACTGTGATGTCTCTCATGTGCTGTCCCACGCTGATCTCCTGTCTCACCAAACAGGGGATCCTGTGATCTCCAGAGTAGCCCGCTATGTTGAGCGTGGCGCGCAGACCCTCCAGACGTGAGCGCTATCACGAGAACCAACATACATTGCGGCTCCTGAAACAATGGGACAAGCTCACATTCCTCAATGGTGTCCTCTACAGAGTTGTGAGGGATCCACTGACAAAACACAAGAGATTCCAGTTTGTGGTACCTGACTCTCTAAAGCAAATGGTGCTGTCTGGCATACACGACAATGCTGGTCATCAAGGTCAACCTCGCACACTCTCCTTGGCTCGTCAGCTTTCTTCTGGTATGACATGGAGAAGGATGTGCGCAATCATGTGAGAAGTTGCCGCAGGTGTGTTCTCAGTAAGACTCCAGAGCCAGCAGCTAGGGCCCCATTGGAAAGCATTAAGACCTGTGCTCCACTGGAACTTGTGTGCATTGACTTCTGGTCAGCTGAGGACAGCAACAACAAGTCTGTGGATGTTCTTGTGATTACTGACCACTTCACAAAATTAGCACATGCATTCCAATGCCAGGATCAGACAGCTAAGAGAGTTGCTAAAAAGCTCTGGGATGGATTCTTCTGCGTGTATGGCTTCCCTCAGCGCATTCACTCTGACCAGGGAGCTAGTTTTGAGAGCGAACTGCTTGCAGAGCTTCTGGTTTTGGGTGGCATTGCCAAATCCCACACTTCACCGTACCACCCCATGGGTAATGGTACCACGGAGAGATTTAATCGCACCCTTGAAACATGTTACGGTCCCTCCCCAGATCTAAGCAGAAATGGCCGCAGATGATACAGTCCATGACGCTTTGTGTATAACTGTACGGCACACGAGACCACCGGCTTTTGCGCCATTCTACCTGATGTTTGGGAGGGTCCCAAGGTTACCAGTTGACCTAATGTTTCGGGATGTCCTTCATGATGACACCATTTGTGACTATGATACCTATGTCAAGTCACTGATGAATGACCTGCGCTCTGCCATGCTCCAAGCCCAGGAACACAGCACGATGGAGCAGAGACACCAGTCTGACCAGTACAACAGTAAGGTGAAGGGTCTGCCTCTTTCACTAGGGGACCAGGTGTTGTTGGCAAACAAGGGAGTCAGAGGAAAAAGGAAGCTCTCTGACAAATGGGAACCTGTTGTGTACACGGTAGTCGACTTGGATCCTGCTCTTCACATCTGCCGTATCAGAGACAAAGAAGGTCATGAGCGTGTGGTGCATCGCAACCTGCTCCTTCAAGTTAACTTTTGCCCTTGGACACAACATTGAATGACGATGCTGCACATCCTGCTGTGAGCGTTGTCAGTGGCCCCCCTGAGTCTGACCTGGATGGGCCTGTGACATCTTTTGGGGACACAGGAGCTGTACCCCCTGCTACACGTTCTGAGGCTTCTGTCTCCAGCATTGGCGAGCGTGATGACCGCACACTATCATGGATCCATCAGCAATCCGCCGCTGACCCAGTCGAAGATGGCATTCTTGAGACCCCTCCCATAATGGATGTTCCTGATCTTGGTGGGCTGGCTGGTGATGGAGCCTCCCCAGACTCCCCTGCTGCTTTCCCATCCCACAGTTTTCATTCTCTTGAACCCGAAAATGTGGACGTGGATCAGGGACTTACCACACGTTTTGGTAGAATCATTAAACCAGTTCGTCGCTTGATTGAATCAATGGCTCAACTCGAGACACTCCTTGGTGTTGAACCTGTTCAAGCAGCGGTTATCGATGTGTGAATTTGTTTATTGCTATATGTTGTCTATTGCTATTGTTTTTGGAAAAGTATAATACAAGCAAAGAGTTGACTGTATTTTTTTTTTTTTTTTTCAGTTTGTGCAGTCTGATGGTGATGCCCATAGATATTATGGCCTGTTTTGTGTGGTGTAAATGGCACCTCATTTTGTCTATTGTGTGTCCTGGGATCTTGCTAGGCGCCGAGCGAGCGGGTCTCAGGTCTCTTATCCTCCTTGGAGGAAGTTATGTTGCTGATCTAATTCACTGTATATGTGATGTGAATTTGTTTGAGGCCACTGTATCTGTTATTGTGGGTTTATACATTTTATTTTTTTTTATTTTTTTTTGGTGTACTCTTTAGGATTTTGTGTAATTCTTGGGGGGTGAATGTAACAGGGTCATAAATCACATTGTTATAATTACACAAAATGTGTTCTAAACCCCCAAACTCTTCCCTTTATACCTGACTTTTAGGACCTCCAAGCCTGTAGTTATGTTCATTATCGGTTAGAGCCCCTCCTCATTCTTTTCTTCTTCTTCTTTGGTGCAACCATATAAATACAGTGTACCCCTTTTGCCTCTCCCCTTTTCTACAATTCCCCTGTGGGAGAGGTTGGTGTAATTTCTTTCCCAACACTGTAAAACACTCATATAATGCATATTTAGCCACCTGGATGTTTCTGATTGTGATTTTAGTTCAATTATTGTCATTATTAAGCCTGTTTTTTGTTAGATGTTACAAATGTGTAGTATGTGTGTGCCATATGTGTGTTCTAGGGAACGTGAACACTAGCATGAATAGATAATTCTTGCTAGCTTGGAAGTTGTGGTGGGTTAAGCTAACCCTCTTCCCCACTGTTTGTGTTTGGTCATAGGAGCTGGAGTGGGCAAGCTATTTATTTGGAGGTCTTTCTTTCTTTTACCGTTTTTATCAGGTATGTCGGATTTCATGTTGTTGTTTTTGTTTTATCAAATATGTTACGTGTAAATGCATATTTTATGTTTAATGTAATAATAAATGCCAGCCCCTTTTCTACAATTCCCCTGTGGGAGAGGAGCTGGAGTGGGCAAGCTATTTATTTGGAGGTCTTTCTTTCTTTTACCGTTTTTATCAGACACAACGCAGAAACACACCGGTTACATAATGTCTGTGTGTGTAAGGACGGGGGAGGGTCCCATTTCACTGCAGGGCATCCTGCATGTGGCGAATAAAGCCTTGATTGATTGTGACTTCAGCTGCAGGTGTTTCAACACAGGGCTGTTCATTTTAACAACAGGACGGAACATAGAGACGTCATTTGGAAACTCTGCACAGAGACCATCAGTTTATTCAAAGTCAATATTAATTACATCATGACCTTATTAGATTTATGTGACTCTAACATTTTTATTTCTGTCTCAGTATCTTTACTTAAACTCTGACTTTTATAATTTGATAGTTTCTGTGACATCCTGACATGTTGAACAATCATCCTGTTGTTGAACCCTCAGAGCTCAGTATGTCACATGCATATGAAACAACACTTTCTGACTTCTCTACTCCATCTGTGAGTCCTTTTGAATATTTATGGGCCGACTGTGGCTCAGGACGTTGAGCCGGTTGGCTACTAATTGAAAGAAAATGTTAACTGAAAGCTGCTCTCTGAGGCATCCGTCAGAGTGTGAATGTTGCACTGAAAACACTCGGGTGTGGATAAAAATGTTTGTGTGAATGACTATCAGACAGAGATCTACAAAGTAAAACAGGAAGTTCCCAGACAGAAAACAAAATCAGAATAAAACTAGAACATGAGAAAGTTAATCAAAACAAAACCAATGAGTCTGCAGACTCAGGACAATGTCAGTATCTGTGTTTTAGTGCAGATATGGTTCATCAGCAGGCACGTGCAGAGGTGGGGACGGAAGGGGCTTGAGCACCCGCCCCTTTCCTGATGGGTGCCCAAAGTGCCCTTTTGTTGAGGCAATTTTTAAAAAAATTTTTAATTGTTTTTTTTTAAATGTGTGCGTGCGGAGTCCTGTCTGTGCCCCTCAACAATAATATTTAACTATTAATCACATTTTTGCTAAATAAAAGGATCTGGCTTGCATCAGTCACATGATCACCATTAACCAATGATCGCCCTTGACGGCAGAACACGCTGGTTACGAGCCGGGAACGAGCTCACAAAGAGCACGCGCATTTTTTGCGGTCCGGAGCTGTAGGAATCTGAAGGCTAGACCGTCCCATTTCACAGCCTCGCACTTCCGGCCTTCTCGGACTTCGAAGGACCCGGCCCACGTAGACCGCGAAGGCTGCCTTCGATGGATGCAGCCGACGTTTTGGGACACAGCTACAAATTACCTCAGACACACAGACTGATGCGACAAAACCAGTAAGCTGGTGTACAGCGTACACTGTAGTGTATAGCACACAGGAGTATTAGCTTATTACGTACACGTTGGTAAGCTGTCTTGTGACAACTGACGAACTGAAACAAATGAGCGTGCTGTGTGTGCAACAGCGCGACAAACATTACCTGTCCTTTTATTAACTGCACAAGTAGTGCTGGTCATAGCTGCTGGCTCACTGGGTAAGGCTGTCATGGGTCTGTAGCTCTGTCACCGTTTTAGGGAACATATTTAGTTTTAAAGTAAGTTACAGGGCTTTTCCTGCCTTTCTGGGGGGCTTATATTTCACTTAAAACGATCTAATATGCATGTCCACATAATGATAGATTATTATAATGATAATATTTTAAAAAACACACTGTATTTTAAAGAACATACATTAAGAAACATATTAGATTTATATTTTAAATAAGACAAAATGCTGATTTTACAGCAGCAAAATTATTGTATCTCTACAGTTTAAAAATGTAATAAGCTTTCTCCCTGCACAGAGTGGATAGTGAAACAAATGGAATCATCATAAATACATTATTTCATATTTATTACTTTTTATCCCTCATTGCTTTATTATTGTAGCTCTAGTAATAAATAATAAGGGAAGGATTCTGGATCAGCACCATGATGCAAACTTGTGCCCACAGTATATACAGTATTCTGAAGGTCTACAATGTCACTGTGTGTGCATGCATGTGTGTGTTTTATGTATATGGATTTTTTAAATTATTACTCATGATACAACATTGTCCAGACATGGCTGGTAAGGACATGAGGAGGAAACAGTAGGAGCTGTGTGAGGCTACTAAAGGCAGTGGATCCCTCAGCAGCTGGATTACAAAGAGCACAGGTAACATTAACACATGTACCAGTTGTTGGAGACGTATTCCAGTATAAAAATAATAATAAGCACAACTGAAATGTTTTGCTTCTATAACATTTTTCTGTCATCATTTTATTATAGATTAAGTGTAAGAGTTGTTAAGTGTGGATAATTAAATAACAGTTTATTGCAATAGCAAGTTGTGCCTTGTTCTCAGATGGACAGCAAGTGGAGAGTGATAGATGAGATGAGGGGATGGAAGGAGGAAGAGAGGCAAAGAGTGATTCACAGGCAGGGTCTAGTTTATTTCTCAGTTTTTTGTTGCCTTATGGTTCCAAGCGCTGTCACCAATCTTTGCATTTTGTTATTATCTCATGACACTTGTTTAATCAGCTACCATCTCTCATATGGACTTTTTAATGTCTACAGTCTCAGATCAACACAGCCCTGCCCTCCAGCACTATCAGCAGCAGGAGCAGCAGCAACCCCTCAACAGCAACATTGTACCCATCAGGTAAAACATAGGCTACGTTTGCTTTGCCTCACAACAGTGATATAGTATGATGCGATCCCATATTAGATTCTTGATGAATGTGTGTTGTTGTTGTTATTCAGCCTGGTTCAATGTGCCCCTTTTTAGCTTTGAGCACCTGCCCCTTTAAACGTCTCTGCACGGCCCTGGCCAGTGTCTTTTCAGGCCCACTATTACTGGCCCCTGTCTAGAGACGGCGCAGAGTGGCTGCTATGCCCTGGTGACGAACCTTGAGTTGCTCCTCACTTGGGCCCTCAGTGGCCTGAGCCACCAGCCCCTCCCCTGTCGTGGATGGTGCAGGTCAGCTGCTCTACTCCTGGGATAGGCCCTGGGCCTGTGTCACTGTGGCACTGCCTAGTGCCAAGCAGGGCTCTGTTGTGGCTTGGCTTCCCCAGGTGGCGACTCCGCCTTCCCTTCTGGGGCATCATCCACATTTCGCGGGCTGCTGTCACAGCGATAGCCAGCTGCTGTGCTCAAGTGGCTTGGTAGGCTGTGTTGCCCTGGCGTTTTGCCTGTGTTCGCCGGCTTACACGCCAGTCGCACCTCGCTGCGGCGAGTTGCATTCTCCGGCCTAGTGCAGCTGCTGCAGCTGCAGGCTGTGTTCCCCTGGCATATTGCCCGTGCTTCATCGGGTTGCGCGCTAGCTGGACCTCGCTGTGTCTGCTGCTCAGTCAGCGAGTGAGTGTTCTCCAGCCTGGTGTGGCCTGTTCTGTCTGGCGTGTTGCCCGCAGTGCGCGGTTCACGCGGCCAGCAGGGCTCCTGTCATTGCTCGAGTGGGGTGGCTTCTCGGCTCTGACTGCAGCTTAAGCCGCCGCCGCTGCTGCTACTGCTGCTGCTGCTGCTGCTACTGCTGCTGCTGCTGCTACTGCTGCTACTGCTGCTGCAGGCTGTGTTCCCCTGGCGTGTTGCCCGCACTTCGCCAGTTTACACGCCGGCTGTACCTCGCTGTGTCTGATGCTCAGCCAGCGAGTGAGTGTTCTCCAGCCCGCAGCGCCAGGCTCCCTGCAGGCGGTTCGCCTGTTACATGTTAGCCGGCCCCCGCCGTGTCTGATAAGCCAGCCGCCGAGTGTGTTGTGCCGCTTGGCCCTGGGGCAACCTGCGGGTCGCATCCCTGGCTTGGAGCTCCTCTCCAGCAGCTGCACTACAGCTGCTTGCTGTGTTCCCCTGGCTTGTTGCCCGCATTCGCCAGCTTACGCGCCAGTCGGCCCTCGCTGTGTCTGATACGTCAGCCAGCAAATGTGTGTTCTCCAGCCTCCTTGGCCAGTCTCTGTCTGGCATATAGGCTGCTGTGACTGCAGGCTGTGTTCTCCTGGCGTGTTGCCGCATTTGCCGGCTTGCCCGCCGGTCGGTCCTCGCTGTGTCTGATGTGTCAGCCAGCGTGTGGGTACCATAGGCTCCAGCTGGAGATCCTTGGGGAGTGTATGCATGGGCTTGTCCTAGCCGACCGCCCGTGCTTCTGGCATTCCGTTGCTCCAACCGCATGCCGCGGGTGGCGGCTGTCAGACCTTGCTGTGTCTGACATTTCGGCCAGTGAGTGAGATGTCCCCAGCCTGCAATGATGGCTCCCTGTTGGTGCTTTGCCTGTGTGTCACGGACTTCCATGGCCAGCACGGGGACGCCCAGTAGCTGGGACTTTGTGTCTGACCTTGAGTGTCTCATTACGAGTTCACTCTTGTGGCTCCTCTGTCTCAGACAAGCACGTGGTGACGGTGCTCGGAGTGGACCTTCAGGTCGTCGCCTTGCTCAGCCCTCCACTTCCGTAGGCTAGGCTGCCAGCCCCCCGCCTCCCTGTCTGTGAACAGCTCGGGGTGGGTTCGGCTTTGAGGATGGATGGGTCACATCCCAAGCTTCACCTGAGGTTGCTGGCTGTGTTCCCCTGGCGTGTTGCCTGCCTCACCGGCATACACGCTAGTCGGAGTTCTCCAGCCTGTAGCGCCGACTCTCTGTCTGGCATTGCTCGTAGGCCTATGCGACCAGCGGGATACTACTTGGACATAATCAGGATTATCCTCTGCTGCAGACACAGACCTTACTGTTGGGCTTCTTTGAAGTGCACTGCCTGGCTGCACAGTTGGGTCACTGTAAAGTAAATTCTCTGCAGACTCTGCAGGTAGTTGGACGTCCACACCAACACTCGCTCTCACTGCAGCTACACAAATCTGTACTTTGTATATTTATAGCCCGTGAAAACTCAAACGAATCATCGTAGGATAACTTAAATGTCCAACAACCCCACAAAACATGAAAACTGCACCAAACACCACAAAATAATCCACATTAAGGCCAAACCCAGATAGCAAGGAAACATTGAAACAATGTTGAGTCAATATCAGGCGACGTCATTGAAGCAACGTTAAAGTGTGACGTTGACCCAACATCACTCTTGCACCCATTTTTAACGTTGAAACAACGTCAGGTTTTGATGTTGAATCAATGTTGAAACCTGGCATTGATTCTACGTTATATTTTCTAACACTGTTGACATTGAAACAATGTCAGATTCTGATATTGAAACACTGTTGAGCTATGGTATTGATTTTCCACCTCTTTCGTACAGTTGCTTTTTATTGAAAAAAAACAAAAAAGGTCAATAGACATGTATCATTTGCAAAATACTTTATTAAAAGACAAAGTTTCCTATTTACATTTCTATGTTTCACGTCACTTTTTATTATTTACTCCGGGATGGGGATGGATGATGTGCGTCCTGCGCGCCACCCGTACGATCTGGAGCATATCTGAGCCATTTCTGGACTGCTTGAGCAAAGACCAACTCAGACATAGAGTTCGCCCCTACCTGCTGCGCCAGGCCATCTAGGACAAAAATAGACACACACACAAAAAAACAAAGACAAAAAAAGGGAATTAGAGCACATGAATAAGCTCTTGTTAATTGTCTTCAGCAGGGAGAAAGTATGTAAACTCCTAGGCTGATAAACATGAAAGTCACCAGGCGGAAATCAGCAAACTGCCGCATTTGATTCCCAAAGAGCTATAAGCTGAAAATGTGATATGTCTTAGCATGGTGTGCCGTGTATCCTTTAAAAAAAAAAAAAAAAAAATATGGGGTCTCGGGCTGTACAAAGTGTACAACCCGAGGACAAAACAAGTCGAAGACCAAAGACTCCATCTCCAGATTAACCGGACATGAAAGTCTTGTTATTAAGAAAGACAAAGTAATATAGCAAAAAAACAGACATAGGAAATGTGAAACGCACCCAGCACATCAATTGATCCCTTTATTGTTCACTTTAGGCTCATAAAACTACAATAAATGTTAAAACTTACCAAATATGCATCTGCACAGCGCTGTCTCTTTAAATGCCCTTTTTTGCTTTGTCTGGTCCTTGGTTTTTTCCCCTGCCCAGTTGAGTACAGAGGCCAGCTCCTTTGTAATGGCATAAACCATTACACGGCGGACTCGCACCTCCAGTGTGGTCCAGCAGCACCAATCAACGCAAAGCGTCTCACCTATAGACACATTTTATGAGATGGAATTAGCGTGTCTCATGTCTTAAATGTGTATGCAAGTGCTTGTGTGTTTACTTCATGTAATTGATGATAGAAACATGTCATTTAGTTTTCCTAAAGCCTGATTTTCAAGTCATACAAAGAATAAACCAAAGTATTGGCAGTACAATGTATTTCTATTCCCTTTTGTTGGATATTCATTTGTTAGTTCTTGTAACTGCTAAAAGTGTTTACTAGTTTTTGCCTGTCACATATATTTGTTATACCATGTAAACTGTGAAATTCCAAGATTTTCAAACTTGCCTTGTAATAGTGGCCTCACAGAGTCTCTGGAATCTACAGAAGAAAAAAAAAAAAATCACAACAAGATGACATTCAGGAGTATAAATTGGGTTTTTTTTTAGATAAGAGTACAATGACATTGTGATGCAGCTTTAAAGCTTTTTTAAAAGCATACCATCTATAGGGAAGACATCAGACTCTGCATGCTGGCGAGATAGCAAAGCTGTGTCGGCTTGTGCCGGAGTGGCGAAAGGTGCCGGAAGCTGGGTGGGGCATTATGATGGTTGCTATCAGTGGGCTGGGGGGCAGACTGGAGTGATGAGGGCTGTTTAGAAAAAGATAATTTTTTAAGTATTTAAGAATACAGACAACTTGTCAAAAAAGTTTCCTCGTGTCAGACACAGATATGTACACAGACACTAGACAGTATTATATTACCTGGTATTTTCACTCGAGGGGCCTGGGGAAACCGTTTTTTTGTAGGTTGCTCATCCTCTGAGTCCGTATATGTGTACAGGGGATTTGGTCTAAAGAAAAGAAATTAAAAACGGTCTTAAGTAATTGTAAATATGCTTTTGGCATATTGTTTCCTAAAGTTAGTTTGATTTCTAACAACACACACAGGAAACAGAGACGTGCAAGAAGGTACAGTATACAATGAATTTTTGAAGTGCACAAGTGTACACGACTTTGCATTTTTAAAAAGTTTACAAACTTCCACTTTTTGGACTATATTATGTGGTGATATTGCAGTATGCAAGCACCACAGATATGTATAAAAGACAAGATCATAAATTCTTAACAATCAAAGATATGTTTGTGAATAAAAAGGTTTTACTTGTGCTTTCTTTTAAGACTGGTCTGGGTTTCTTCTTCGGACTGAAGGTCAGACGTATCACAGCGTTCACGTGGATATCTCTGAAGACTGCGTTCTGCTTCGTGAAATGTGCCTGGAAATACAAACACAATGTACGGCCAGACATAAATTACGTGTGGACAAAAGGTGCAAACGCATAGAAAAATCAGCGTTTTCAAAAATACGCTGGTACGTGTGGACGTAGCCTTATTCATTATTCAAGGCACAAACGGAAAGTCATGTACGCGTGCAACGTAAAGTTAGGTGACCGTGAAACGTACAGTCACGTGGGCATTCAAACTGAGTCTAAAGTTTTCGTTTGCGAATTGAAGCGAGTGCTCTCCAATCATCAAAAGTAACAAAGTCATTGAACACGTTTATACAGTTAACTTTACGTTTATCAATCATATATCACAGATTTAGAATTTTTTGTAGTACTAAGCAACTACAGAGCGAAAGTCTGGGTCAAGCGCCGAGGCCACGGCAAGAACAAAGGAAAACTCGAAGCGTTAAAGCTAGCTTTGTAAGGGAATATAACGAAGAAATTATGAAACGAAAATGTTTTCTTTGTTGATATACTTTGTTCGCAGTGCAATTTATTTGTTGCCGGATTGTAAGAAGTAGACACAATTTCCGGCTCAGAATAACAGTAAAAAACTCGTTAATGTACAACATTAACAAGTTTTTTTTACTGTTATTCAAATGCAAACATGGAAATAACGAGTAGGAAAAAAAAAATCATTCATTCTTACCTTATACTAATCGTGGTGCAGGCCAGTGCAGTGCATGACCTGATGCCTTCTACGGTCAATTCCGCTGAGAGTAAATCAAATGTCCCGCTCTACTGTAGAAGACAATGAATACCTGGGGATGTACCAATGTGAGAGGGGTGCTGCGGAATAGTCCAAGTGATCGCTGCTTTAATTTCGGTCAACTACACATAAATTGCACGTAGACATGATTTTTTAAAGCTGGTGAACTAGACCAAGTCATTGATAACAAATGAACAATAAATCTACTTTCTCTGGTACTTTATACCTGATCAGTTGCAGTGCAATTTAATGCTCAACTACAAATCGATGGTTTTTGATGGTGACCGGAGCCGAATGATCGTCAACTATAAATAGACGTTTTCTCGACGTTGTTGTTGTCACCTGGTCGACTATAAATAGATCAAATATCAATGACAAAAAAACAACGGTGAATCAACATCGTTACAACGTCTCTATAGTAAAACCGTCGGTTTACCACAGTATTTCAATGTTGTTACAACATTGGCATTTCAACCCCGACCATATACGACGGTTCGGATGAAAAATCAACATAGATTCAATGTCGTCTTGCTATCTGGGAAGTAACAAGTCTTCTCATACAAGAAGAGGATATCAGGCCCTTGTAGAGCAAAATTTAGTATTGTGGTCTAGACAACCCAAAATGTGATATCCACCTATGTGGACTCCAGGTCCTAGGTTAATCTATCACCTGTCATGTCATTAGGTACAATTATAATGTATTATAATTGTAATGTAAAGGTAGTTTTAAAGTATAAAATATTCAATATATACAAAAAAGAAAATTAAATTTGTTGACTGTCTCAGTGGCTGATACAGGCCTCAATGTGAGCTTGAAGCCATTTATAATGTTTGAGTTGTTTAATGTGTAGGTGCTCACAATAAACAGATTTTGAATTAAAGCCAGGGAACATTGTTAGCACAGAAAGTGTCTATTCTTCGTGCACATAATAATCAGTCATATTACCATTATTTCCCCCTAAGGTGTTGGCAAAGGCACCAAGTTAATACTTGAAAAAGCTTCTCAGTCACTCAGGTCATCCTAGTCTAAGGAGCTTGGAAAGAAAATGGGGGGGTGGGTGTCTCTTCACCATTTTCTCTTTAGAACTGAACCTTTTTTAATGAGAGGTGAAACGTCTTCAAGAAACTTAAAGAAGTCCAGATACTTTTCTTTTCTTTCCAAGCTCAGACTATAAACTATTTACTTAGTGACAACTTTGCTTTTAACCTTTAATCAGAAAGCCTTATGCTGGCTAGTTATGTATCAGGGTAACATTTAAAGCTTTCACTGTACAGAACTGAACTGTCAGTTTCTGTTTGATAATGGGCTGTTGTGGTGAATGAGATAGTTACAAGTCCATGCAGTTTTAAGTCTGAAGAGGCTGTTTCCTGTGTTGATCAGCAGGATGCTCTTTTGAAGGTTGATGCTTTTTTCTATAGATCAATAAACCAAGAACGGCAATAACAAGAAGCACAGCAGAAACACTCAGACCAACTATCAGCCAAACAGATCCGTCCTCCTTTCCTCCATCTTTGTTGTCTTCATCCTTCTCTTGTCCTCCTGTCTGACCTGCAGGTGAGAAACAGGTGTGAGGTGTCAGCTGTCAGGTAGGTGATGAGTGAAGAACAGAACAGAATCCATGTGCAGGAGGTGAAGTAAAAAATACAGTGTGAAGATTTACCTGCTGGTGGGATTTTCTGTGCTTTGATTTAAAAAAGGACATCTGACAAAAACTGCAGCCACAATCTTATTTTTAAAAATGGCAGCAGAGTAAGCGCTCATATTTGTGACGTCACTGTGTCAAACAATGGTGAAGCAGTGTCTGAACTGTACTGACTTACCTGGAGGAACATTCAGGTTAATGATGCTGACGAGTTTCCATGTTCGTGCTCCTTCTATAAAAACACGACACTGATATATTCCATCATCAGCAGTCGTCACATCCCTCAGAATCAAAGACACGTCTCCATCCTTCATCTGTCTGTCCTGCAGATCCACCCGGTTCTTTAAAGATGGATGCTGGTCGTCTGGAACAAATTGACCATCCTGATACAAAAGCACATATTTATCTGTCAGGTCAGCTCTGCTCCACTCTATAACTAAGATGTTGTTGTTTGGAGCTCGACATGTCAGAGTGACGTCCTGTCCAGACTCAGCTGTGATGATTTTCTGGTCTGAAAGAGGAAACAACACAGAGCAGAGAGGTTAAAGGTCAAAGTACAACTGTTCACTTCTACAACAACCAATCAGATTGAGGACTTTTTTCTAAAATGATATTTATCTCACAGTGACACCTCTCTGAATCAGTAATAAAATAATCAGTATATAAACCAAGCAAAAACTACTTATTTCTCTTTATCTCCGTGGGATACTTTTTTCAACTACTTAGTCTCACTGTAAGAAACAAATACCAAAGTTGAACAGAGCAACAAACCACAGTTTTAGGTTATTAAATTCTAGTCATGAGTTTGTTAGCATGTTCAGTGACTAACAGAGAACCTGAGTGTAAATGTGATGAGATGAAGTGTGAGGTTGTGAGAAAGTCTCTGACTGCATTCATAGATGTGTCCTTTCAGCTGCTGTGATCCAACCTTTGGTCTCTAAGGAAGAGGCTTCAGGGAGATGTTTGCTACTCACCTGGAACAACAATAAGGTGGATGATGCTGAGCTGCATAAGTGTGTTTCTCTCATGAAGACACCACACTTGTATGTTCCAGCATCATTAATCGTCACATCCTTCAGAATCACAGACACGTCTCCATCCTTCATCTGTCTGTCCTGCAGATCCACCCGATTCTTAAAAGATGGATGCTGGTTGGCTGGATCAAAACGCCCATCCCGGTACAAAAAAACATAATTAGCTCCATATTCAGCTCTGCTCCACTCTAAGACTATGATGTTGTTGTTTGGAGCTCGACATGTCAGACTGACATCCTGTCCAGACTCAGCTGTGATGTTTCTCTGGTCTGAAAGAGGAAACAAAACAGAGGATAGAGGTCAAAGGTCAAAGTACAATTATCCTCAGAAAGATTTAATTTAAACACAATGTTTTTTTCTTTAACATTTGACTGAGAGTATAAAATATTTTAAACGTGGATAGAAATCACCAAACTCTTTGTGTTTGTCCCTCTGGAGTCAATCATTTGAAAAATCCCATTAGCTATTGCAATTTACAAATTGGTCACCGTATTCTAAAATATCCACCATGTCCAACACAGTAAAAAAACACATCCAATCACTTTTTTCTGTGTCTATGTGCTTTCTATCCAACATTCACACTCCGATTAACACACTAGGAGCAACTCTTGTTTTTAGCATCTTGCCCAAAGATACTTTGGCATGGAGCCTGGAGAAACCACTAACTTGTAAAAGATAACCTGCTCTACCTCCTGAGCCACAGGCCAAGTTTACCAAAGGTAAAGGTGTGTAGGTCTGCTGGAGCCCAAACATTTGTATGTTTGCTACAGAACAGCTGGAAACATCTACACCTATGACAACAAATATATCAGTGTTTGCTCAGAGTATTTTATTTTATAACTGTTTGTTGAACTAATAACCAAATGAAAGAGCCTCACATACTGAAACACACTTTACAGTCGCAGCTTGTTTTTAAATTGTTATAATATTCACTGTGAATCACCTTTCAAGCAACTGTGAGTCTCTGCATGCTGCCTTTATGGAGCTACACACTGAACAAAAAGCTTTGTAGCTGTATACTGACTCCTGAAACTACAACACATCACACTGACACACACATTACACTTCTTTGTCTCTGTCACAGCTGGATTACAGCCAACACACGTTTAATCCACATTGACTCCACCCAGACTCGTTTCTCCTTTGCAGGCAGACAAACTGAATCAATATAAAAAGAATTATTAGAGAAGACATGGGACTGTCAGTCTGGTTTACTTGTTAGCAAATCGCCACCCAAACTGTGAGGTTTCTAACAGGTAAATCTCACCTACAGAGACAAACACGAAGACAAACATCAAAGTGGAGCAGAGCGACGCAGTTACAAAAAACATTTCCATATTCTTCTGTTGATCTGACTGTTAGTTTGTCTGTCACCTGATCCGACACGTAGTTTGGTCTACATGTCTGAGTCTGTTGCTATTTTCTCTGAATTACACAACCTGGTTTTAAAATCTGACTCCATGAGATTAAATTTAAGGTTTAAATAAAGTTTTACTCGCTCGATCCCGAAATGTCAGACTCGTCTCACAAGTACGGAGCTGTGTTTTGGTGATTTTGTGCGGGAGAAAGCGAAACAAGTGTGTGACATGATTAGAGTCACTGCGCCAAGAGACGATGCGTCGTTAAATTGTTAAAAAAAGCATACTGCTAACCTATTATGATAGGTTGTTGTACATTCTTATTCTTATTATTTAAAAAAGCCATAAGACACAAACAAAGAGAGAACACAGCATGGCACATGTTTAAACAAAATTATTTATTCATCAAATAGATATAACATGTGATATGACATGTTTTGTTTTGTTTTTTTAATCCAAAAAAATACATTTTCAAAGCACCACAACGGTACCCTGATGTCTCACAGAAATGCCACGTCAAAGCAAACAGAAGCTGGCAACTCAGCTCTGCAGAGTGGACAATCATAACGAAGCAGTTCATTTCCATTTTTAGATTCAAGCTGCTTTTTATACTTTTGGCCACCAGATGTCACCAAAGAGGACTGTGTTGAAAAGTTTGGAGTAATGAACCTTTTTTCAGTTACAAGCTTCAGAAAGCTTCATTTGGTCATCACTACGCTTAAGGAAGTTGAAAGTCCACAGGAAGTGTTACATCGTATGGACAGGATGATCATACATATATATATAAATATAACAAAAGTACGTAGTGAAAAGTAGTATTGGGCCCACATTATAAAAAAAAAATATTGATGATCATTTTGAGAAGAAAGTTGAAATGTGGAGGTTAGAGTTGTTTTTTTAAATGCAACAACTGTCAATGTTGCTAGATCCTCCGAGTTAGTGAAATCATACTTCAGAATCAGATTTTAGCAGTGACGACCAAATGAAGCCTTGTGACGCTTGTATTGAATAAAGTTTCATTACTCTAAGTTTTCTTTATTATCAGATTCAAATACCTCTGTGTGTTTACATATATGTATATGTATATATATATATATATATATATAATTATGTATATATGCTAATAGATATATGTAGAAATAGAGCATATTTCTACATATGAACATTTATGCTTGAAATAAATAATCCATTAATCAATTAATACAATTAGTGTCCTCAATCCAAAACATGAGGTCCAGATAAGAAGGAGATTTGTAGATTTGCTGACATAACCTTACACTGTCATCTCCTGAACAATGTGATGCTAGATGTCTGTTATGTTGAAACTACAGTGTGCAGAAGATTGACTACAAAACACATTTTAAAAACACACCCTGACTGCATGAGGTTAAATTTAATTGTTTTTCACACTTCTGCTTCAACATCTGTGAGGGAAGTCATGTGACAGATGTTTGGTAGATTGGAGTGTAGGACAATCATGAAGTGTGTTAAACAGAAGCAGTGAAATCTAACACAGGTCTGAGTGTCACTGTATAAAAATGTATATTGTGTGTATATCGCTGTAGCTTCCATAAAACCAAAGCTATCCTGGAGAACGTTGTCCACCTTTGTGAGGAACAAAGACGCAGGAGAATGAACAGCATCAAATAATTAGTTTCATAAGAGTCGAGTAATGGAATACATTTTGTCTTTTTGATTGAGTAGATTTTCTTCTTTATATTGTGTCAGAAAACGTCTGACAGGTTTTGGCTCTTCAGATGATAAAATACATTGAAGTAAATTAATATGATGAGTTTTCACAGACTTCAGTCAACCTGACAGATTACCTGAAATAGGTCATTTTAAACACTTACAGTTTTTCTGAAGTATCTCTGAAACCCCAAAACGCTCTACTCATCATCAGGATGGAGAAAAAAAAAGAAAGATAAGAGGTTTGAATCCATTTCCCCATTTTGGCCTTGTGTTGTCTAATATTGCATCTTCTGCCACCGTGACCAATGTCGTAATCATCATTATCAGTTCTGTGAACTTACTGCTTGGCTAATGGTGATAAACTTCAGGGGAGATCATGATGGCAGAAAATTGCAAACAACTCTATGAAGTCAAGCTGCCTTTATTGTTTCTGTGACCTCAGCACGCTGACAGACCTGAAGTTGCTACATATTTTAAAAAGTGATAATTATAGGGAAGAAACTTCTCTTTTTCATCGATTTAATCAAACATTTGATGCCTCAGCTGTCTCAGTCCTATAGCGTTCTGCAAACTAACCTGAGGCTTGGATTTGGCTGCAGGTGCTCCTGTACATCCTTCTCAGCAGCACACATGTGGGTACCATTTAATCACACTTCTTCCTGAGCTTTGCTTCATCACAAGACTAAAGGTGACATCCCGTGTCACGGTCTTATCATCATCCAATTGGAGAAGAAACATTTCCAGTCATCCTGGTTTTGTTTTCTGATCCTGCAAAAAGACTGAGGACAACAAAGCCCAGAGAACACGAGATACACAACATCCAACATTCAGACTCAACAGCCTCCATAAATGAAGAGCACCAGGTTGGTCCAGTTATACTAGATATGAGCATAATTCACATTACTGTGTATGAATAACAATCAAACTTTGGAGATGCAGAGCATGAGGTCCCATCATGAGAGTGTAAACATACATCTACCAGGCTTCTTTGTTGGCAGAGGTGATGATTATGACATCAGGGATCAGTAGTGTGTATTAACCTGTGGTATAAGCAGCAGTCACTGAAATATTACTGTTTCAGATAAGCAGTGTTGGGAAGGTTACTTTTAAAATGTATTCCACTACAGATTACAGAATACATGCCCCAAAATGTATTTAAAACGTATTCTGTTATGTTACACAATGAGAGTAACGTGTTCTCAATACTTTACTTAATATATTATCATGCTTTTTACAACTACATGAATGGAATTTATTACTATTACTGAAGGTCCAAACCGTAGTAAAGGGACCTCTGACTAATAAGTTGGGTTCTATGTCGGGCTGGTAGCCGAAAAATAGCTTTACTTTGTTGTCTGGGTCAACTTTGCTAGTGAGAGACAGAGAGAGGCGTTGAAAGGCTGCTCCAACGGAACTTATTGTTTCAGAGGAAAACACGAACACAGTGTACAGTCGAGTCTTATTTGAATTACTTTGAAATAAGCAGTACTGCATGTAATCAACAATGTAATTCATAATGACTATTAATGTTAAAATACTTTCTTGGGTTCTTAATGCTGTAACTCAAACCAGGAATCAAACATCATTCTGTGCAAAAACTGAATATTTTGAATATTTCTGGTAATATGTATTAGAAGACTGTGATTGGGTGAATGCAACTGTAGTATAAAAGCCTTTTGTTCAACACTATACAAGTACTAGGCCATTTGCCTTTTGGTGCTGCACTGAATGACATTTTTCTGGTGTTCTTCATGTTTGACTGTAAAGGAATGTGTATCTGCATGTAACATGTTAAGACAGTTTTTTTCTATGTTTCATGTATTTTTGCGGTCTACATTGGGTGTTGATTAAAGATCCAGCTCAAGCTGCCAAAGTTTTCAGAGAAAATCTATCGGGAACATGCATCTGGGAAACCACTTCAGCTGGGACTCTGAGAAGGACATAGAACAGGCACTTCTCTCATTCTATAAACAGCAACAGGAATGGGCGTGTCCACTTCACTGTACCCATCATTTGCATAATGACTGAAACCATCCCACTGAGGAACAATGGGCTGGGAGGTCAGTTCCTTAATCTTAATTATGCAAATTCTCATTATTTATAAGATTGGGGAAACCTGCAGTCAGCTGAGACTGAAGAAGTCACTTGGATGAGTGACGAAACGTTTCTCCCACAAAACGCTACGTCCAGATGAACAGATTCAACTTTTGGAGGTTTTGGAGATTTACTTACCTGGATGATTGAGCATGCACCAGGACATTTTAAAATGTTCAAAGGGGAATACTATCATTGCTCCATGGAGAAGACATTAGAAAATTAACAATAATAATGTCCTCAGAGCAAAGAGTGAACATTCAAATCAAAAATAAAACCAACTTCCAGTGTGTGTCCTTTGTTATGTGTAAGTTTAGACAAATGCTGGGTAAAACGAAAAGAATCCATGATGCTGATAAAGCTGTTGATAAATCTGGCAAAAAGGTCACAGTCTTTGTTAATGTTTAAGTTAAAATTCTAATCTATAAGCAGTCTGGACAGCGTCATGGTGGAGGATAAATGTCACTGAACTCCTTTAAGGAGAAACCATTTATAGCACAGCAAAAAGAATCATGAAAACTGGCGTCCGAACACTGCAGTAAAATTTCACCAGCCTGTGGAGTAACCACCTGGACAGGGAATATAAAATAGTTCAGTTAGTGAATACTAAGGGTTTGATCTTTGACATTAGTGAATTTCACTCACCGAGAGGAGTCTTTGACTAAAACGAATTGACTTGACAATAAAGTGTTTAACTATTGTCAGTCATGAGGCAGCCATTATACTGTAACTTCCAGTTTTACCAGTAGAGTGCAGCAGATTTTAATTTTGATTCATGGCCATTTCACTTCAAAGGTTTAACAGGAGCTCTGAGCTGGTTCAGGAGATGCGAGCCAGAGTCACATGTTCATGAGATTTTGTTTTATCAGACACTTCAGTTATGTTTTCTTCTTAAACTACTGAAAAAGACACTATGAATGTGTCCAAAGGGGAGGAGCAATAATTAAAATACAAAGCTTTGTGAAAACTAAACTCAACTACTCAAGAACACTGGTCACCTGTCCTTGCCATAGGTTTGCCATATTGCTTTCATTAAAAAAAATTAAGAGTTTGTAAAACATAGAAAACTACGAATTGAACAAAGATTCAATGTAACTACTAACAGAATTATCTTTATTTATTTATTTTTTTATATAATAGTTAAAAAGTTACTAAAATTCAACTTTTTGCCATGTCAGCAGCTGCCAGTTGTTTTTTGGGTGACAAACAGCTTAAACTCTTCAGTCTCAAACACAAACTTCCTGCAATGAAGGTTTAAAAACACTGATTGATGCTCTGGCTTTTTTTAGGTTGTGGTTTAATCTTTATTCTTTGTTTTCTTCAGTGAAAAAACATGTGCATTGGTTAGCCACAACCAACCCAGAACAAGTCAGATTTGATCTGTGACACCTTTGTGAAACCCACAGAACCACACGAGAGAAACAGATGAGGCTAATGTTTGTTAATCTTACAGGGAAACTAAACTGTTAACTAAACTCTGCCTTTAACTCCGGGGATGCTGATGCATATAAAGCAGCCAGGTATGACCTCCGTAAGTCCATAAAAAAGGCCAGAAAGGACTACAGGGACAAAATGGAGTCCAGCTACCACAGCTTTGACACCAGGCGACTGTGGAATGGACTGCGCTGCATCACTGACTACAAGAAGGCCAACGCAGTCAGTGTCCAGCCCACTGCATCTCTCGCAGACGAGCTTAACAACTTCTATGCTCGTTTCGATGCAGACAACAGAGAGCAGATCCTCTACCCTCAGGAGGACTGTGAGGCTGCAACTTTAACTCTGAAAACAGAAGCTGTGAGATGGACCTTTAAAAAGGTCAATCCTCACAAAGCTCCAGGACCGGACGGCATCCCAGGCCGGCTACTCAGAGTGTGTGCAGACGAGCTGGCAGAGGTGTTCACCAACATCTTCAACCTCTCCCTGAGGCAGTCAGTGGTCCCCACGTCCCTCAAAGCATCCACCATCATTCCCGTTCCCAAAAAATCAGTGGTCTCCTGTCTGAATGACTACCGTCCTGTTGCACTGACATCCGTCATCATGAAGTGCCTGGAGCGGCTGGTCAAAGGTCACATCTGCTCCTCCCTCCCTGACACACTGGACCCTCTTCAGTTTGCCTATCGGACAAACAGAGCCACAGAGGATGCCATCGCCTGGCAACACACACCACCCTCACTCACCTGGAGAAAGGGAATACATATGCAAGAATGCTCTTCATCGACTACAGCTCGGCATTTAACACCATCATCCCCTCAAAACTTGCCACGAAGCTCGTCGACCTTGGGCTGGGAACACCGATCTGCAGATGGATTCTAAACTTCCTCACAAACAGGCCCCAGGTGGTGAGAGTTGGTAAGCACACTTCCTCATCACTCATCCTTAACACAGGTACGCCACAAGGTTGTGTGCTTAGCCCCCTCCTATATTCCCTGTTCACACACGACTGTGTTGCTAAACATGAGTCCAACATCATCATCAAGTTTGCTGATGACACAACCATCATAGGCCTCATCATAGGTAATGATGAGACGGCCTATAGAGAGGAGGTGATGGCACTGTACGAGTGGTGCCTGGAAAATAACCTGACTCTCAACATCAGCAAAACTAGAGAAATGATAGTGGACTACCGGAAACGACCAGTCAGGGAACACCAGCCCATCCACATCAACGGTGTCAAGGTCGAAAGGGTCAGCAGCTTCAAGTTCCTTGGAGTCAACATCACTGAGGACTTCTCCTGGACCCTTCACACAGACACTGCTATCAGGAAAGCTCGCCAGCGGCTTTACTTCCTGAGGAGGCTGAGGAGGTTTGGCATGAACGCCAGCATCATCTCAAATTTCTACAGGTGTGCAATCGAGAGCTTGCTGACGAGCTGCATCACAGTTTGGTACGGAAGCTGCTCTGCCAGCAGCCGTAAATCACTACAGAGGGTGGTGAAGGCAGCAGAACACATCACTGGCACGAGGCTTCCTGCCATTCAGGACATTTATCACCAGCGATGCCTCCGTAAAGCACACAGCATCATCAAGGACCACAGCCACCCAGCACATCAGCTCTTCTCCTTGTTACCATCTGGCAGACGTTACAGGAGTCTGTCTGCTCGGACTACAAGACTTAAAAACAGTTTCTACCATCAAGCCATACGACACATCAACCACAACACTTAAACACACACAACACAGGACTCAGAAGCTACCCTGCAGCTTCACAAGTACTCTGTTTAATCTGCACTGGTCACTTCACTTTATTGTTATTGATATTTATATTTAAAAAGTGCAATACTGTAATTTTCTGCTGCTCATTCCTGTGCAATATCCCATCTGCCCTCCGTCATATTTCTTTTCAAGATTTTCTTATTTAATCACTAGTGTACATATATTTATATTTATAGATACATATATATTTAGTCATCTTTTCTCTTTTACCATGTCTCTCTAATATTTTGTTCTTTACTATTTTTCTATTTGTTATTTTATTTTATTATATTATATTTTATTATATTTTTTCCTACTGTATCATGCTGCTGAGAGACCGCTGCTCGTCAAACACATTTCATTGCGATGTTGACCCTGTGCTAACTTGCATATGACAAATAAAACTGAAACTGTTGATCAGCATTTGACAAACAAAGACTAATTTTACTGAGGACACAAAACAAGAGGACAATTTCATTATAGAGGTGTGTGTCTATACCTGTATAATACACATTTAAAAACATTTTCATCACTTTTTTGTGAACTATATGAATCTAATTTGGTGATAGAAAGACATAAGACATGTAAAAATCTGTACATTGTGGATGTCCTCTGGTCTGAGGTGCTGGGGGGACCAGTTTGAGACCAGCAGCTGGATGTCAGTGGTTGGACTGGTGGACTACTTCAGTGAAGAGTAGACGACGTCTGGCTCTGGTTTAAAGTCTGAACACAAACACACACAGTTCAAACAACAGGAAACATGATTACAAGCTTTGTAGTTCAATCAAGACCTCCAATCTCCACCTCTCTGCATCACACACAGTCCCAGTTCAGACTTTACTGGGAACCAGCTCAGATACAAGTCACAGAGCTTCCATACTGCTCACACATTTTAAGACGTCCATGAAAAAGCTAGTAAAGTATATCAAAAAATCCAACCTACCCCATTTATGTTCGGTTGTAATCAGACAAACAACATAAAAGTGTTTCCATACTAATATTTTTTTTCAGGGTTGTGGGAGGGCTGGAGCCTATCCCACCATATGGTGAGAGGCAGCGTGCACCCTGTAGAAGTCACTAGTCTGTCGCAGGCCTAACACAGAGAGACAGACAACTGTTTGCATGCACATTCAAGCCACAGAGAACTCAGGCAAACACAGGTAGAACATGAAGTCTAAACTCCACATAGAAAGGCTCCGGCCAGGTGGTGGACTCGAACTCACAACCTTTTTGCTTTGAGGCAACACTGTACCACTGTGCTGCCCAATATTTCACATAGCTTCACTAAATAAACTAGAGTTAATCTTCAGAAACTGAGGTGATTGATATGTTAGGTTGGAGGCATTAACTGAGTTTTTGGTGAGATGGTTTAGTGACATTTTTGCTAGATTGACTCATGTTTTATGGGCTCTGGCAACAAGGCCTATGAGGCATTTATGGACTGTACAGAAACATTTTCTGTCTCTCTTTCTTGAAGAAATTAGCAACACATGTGTCCAAATATTCAGAAATGCAACAGTTGAACTTCAGTGTTTCAATTCTCAAGTTTCTGGCAACACTAACATTTCAAAATTAACATAAGTAAGTAGTACACAGTGTTTGTGAAGTACTACTGTGAAGGGTCTTTAAAAAAAGGAACCTTGTGTTTGCATGGGTTTTCTCTGGGTACTTCCTCCCATAGTCCAAAAAAATACTGTTATTGGGGATTTGGTTAACTGATGATTCTAAATTGCCCATAGGTTTGACTGTGATTGTAAATGGTTGTCTGTTTCTCTGTGTTAACCCTGAGACAGACTGGTGACCTGTCCAGTGTGTATGCAGCTTCTCACCATGTGAAAGGATAGACTGTAAACCGTATTTAGCTACTTTGTTCAAAATAATCCATGTTTATCACATACTGTTCATTGATACCATCTCTGAGTGAATCCTCTGTACATAAGCCAACTGCCATTAAAACACAATAATAATTTATTATTACCTTTTTTTATTTCTTAAATTGCTTTCATTCTTGCCTTTACCGCTGAAATATTTTCCTTATGTGTATTTAGTTTATAACGCTAAGCTAAGATGACATAAGAAACATTATGTTAGCTTAGCGTGCTGGCTGGAAACAAAGTAAGCATAAAGCTCCTCTCTGTCCAGCGTTAAAGAGCAGCTATACATCTGGTCTTGTTTGGTCTGATGGTTATTTGTCCATAACTGACTTCGTCAGTTCTCACTGCTGAGTAGACAGCTGCTGGATCACTGTCTGCACAATAAAACACAATAAAACACAATAAAACACACTGCAGGTGAAACCACAACAGTATTGTTACAGTTTACACCAGCGGTCCCCAACCTTTTGTGCGCCACGGACCGGTTTAATGTCCGATGATATTTTCACAGATCGCCTTTAAGGTGTCGTGGATAAATACAACAAAATAAAAGGAAACAACCAAGGCAAAAAACTGTAGTATTTGGTCAATTTCATAATAAATGTGAATTCACTGTGTAAGTGTGTTTCCTCCTGAAATGCATCAACAACATTGACAGTAACATTCTCCTCTCTGCCACTTAATGGTCCCTGGTCGCTATGGTAACACATAAATATTTCTTTCAAAATAAGACACACAACTACAACACAGGAAAAGACCCAGGAAAACAAGTTAACGACAAAACCCCCGAAAACCTGTTGATCTCCATTTGTGTGGTCAGCAAATGGATTCCTGCACAACTGTTTACTGTGTGGCAAAAGACAGAAACAGTCATCAAGTTCACAGACAGTAGAGAAAACAATTCAGAACGTGTCCAAGATGTGCCATCAATTCCATCTACTATAAGGATACATCAGGCAGTGACCCTTACCTAGGGAGAACTGACATACAGGGATATCAGCTGCCTGTGCACAATAAATCAAATTTTGACCTGTCAGTGCTTTAATGCAAAGCATTTCACATTCAATCATCAACAGACAGCACCCACAGCCACAGAAATTCAGTGGCAAAGTCCTGAAGTTGTTGTTGAATGGTGTGTGGCAAAGTGTGGTAGTGCCGAGAAGCTGGTGTGGCAACAATTATGTCATTGTCCGACCCAGTGTTTGTGTTTCAGTTTTTTTTCAGTTTTTAGTTTTTTAATTTATTGTTATTCATGGTTCTGGTTCTCGTGATTGTTTTTCTGCTTGTAATTTAATAGTTTCTAGTTCCTATGTTTCTATTATTGTATCTCCCATGTATTCCATGTTTTATCTCTAGTCTCTCCTGTCTCTATGGTCGTGCATCTCCTGTATCCATCCCTCTGTCTCCCCAGTCAGTCATGACTCTTTGTCTCTGTGTCTGTCTCATGTTTCCTGTTTTACTTTGACAGTCTCATGTCCTCTGTTAGTGTATTTAGTTTGGCATCCTCCCCATCTTGATAGGTTCAATCTCTCCAAGCTGTGTTCCTCATGTATTCCTACTTCCTCATTACTCCTCTGTGTATTTAAGTTGTGCGTTTTCCTCTGCCCATTGTGTACCAAGATTGCTGTGTATTTCCCCACGTGCCTGTCTTCCGTTGTTGTTTCTCGTCGGCTCCTGGTTTCTGATGTCTTTTCTGTTTTTAGGCTGCTTGGGGATTCCCATGATGCATTGAGTATGCTCATGGCCAACTTCCCTGAGCCTGGTACTACTGGAGATTTCTTCCTGTTAATAAGGAGTTTTTTCTTCCCACTGCCACCAAGTTCTTGCTCATGAGGTTCAATTGATTGTTTTTCTCTGTATGTATTATAGGATCTATAGGATATACCTTATATAGGTCACCTCACAATCTAGATCTACCTTTGTTGTGATTTGGTGCTGTATAAATAAAACTGAATTAAATGAATGTGTGGTTTTTGTGATTTTTTTCCTTGTATCATTAATTGCTTAAAACCGAGGACAGAAAAAATGCAATGATTAAGTCTGTACCACATCTACTTGTAGTTTAAATATAGTTATGATGCAGTACACCTTTCACAGTTAACACAAAAGTGTAATTATATTCAATCAAATCTGATTATTTTTTCAGTGAAATAAATCTATTATATCAAGATCTTAGCATAACTTATACTTCTTTTTTTCCCCAAAGTCTAACTGCTTTAATATAAACAATTTCTTATTAAAAGGCCATGACAAATGTTAAATTGGTCTTACATTGTTATTATGTTGTATTGTTTCCTGTGGGATAGACCTTTGTTCTTTTTTTTTTTTAATTATTATTTTAATTATATATATATACTATGTATATATACTATATATACTATAATAATAATAATAACTTATACTTTTAAATTGGGTAGTCAGTTGCACTTTTAAAGTAATGCTGAAGAAAACTAAAATATTACAATTACCAACATTGTAGTTCCTGGATATTCTCTGTGATACCACGCTGCTGGCTAGCTGAGAATGCTTGCTTGTTTGCACAGCACTGCTAAGTCACAAACCAGTAAAACATGAAAACTCACGAGTGTAGAGGAGGACCAGACTGTGGCTGCTCTTAAAAGCTGCGGCACTTACACAGACGGCTTCCTCTTTGATGAAACCTCAGCAGTATGAGCAGGAGAGAAATAGAAACTAAAATATTGATCTCATTGCATTTGTATTAATTAATATCAATACAAATGTTGATGCTGATATTATTGATATTTGGATCCATCCACTATCATAAAATGTTTATAAAGTAAGGAGACAGACAAGGGGGAGGGCCATGATGTCATTTGTGATGGAAGCAATGGAAAAACATTTAATTATAATTATTTTTCTTTCATGCAGCATTAAGTGGAGCCTTTTATAAACTGCAGCAGCTTTACACTGTTTTTTCCTCATCTTAACACCTCAGCTCTAAAACAGCACCTGTATACAAAGAAATGGGGGGACTTTCTGTGTAAAAGACGTGTGGATAACCACAAAGCTGCCATCTTCACTTAAACAGACTGACACCTTTGACCACAGGGCACAAGACAAACATGTTCTCACAACAAGAACGCTCACCCACGTCGGACTGACTACAGTTAACAACAGGATGTCGCTCCTGTGGTTTTATATGCAGAACAGTCAAAGTCTATAATTGTAATAAAGATACTTGTTTTATTCATCCTGTGTCTTTATGTCTCATATATGCTGAGAACATGTGCGTACTAATCTCAGATATTAGACCTATATGGGTTATATAAGTTTATTGTTATTTGCTGCTCAGTACTGCTAAAGTCACAACACACCTGACATCCCAGTGATATAATAATAGATTGCATTATTGCACTAGTAGGCAGTAGGGTAAAGCGTCTTGCCCAAGGACACAACGACCAGAACAGAGAGAGGTGGGGGATCGAACTGGCAACCTTTCAGTTACAGATGAGCATCCCAAACCCTTGAACCACGGTCGCCCTGTAATATGAGGTGGACCTGTAGCTGAGCTGAAGCTCTCAGACCCACTGCTGTTATGCAGCCCAAAGAAAATACAGATGATTCACATTTGGACAAAAAAAGAAAGAGAGATTTCATTCCTCCTAAAGTACATCACTAAAGTCTGAAATAGTCCTGCTTAGTTATTTCTTCTTCACCATGTGAACACACGCAGTCATTTCTGACTCAAACACAAATGTGTGTTAATCCATGACTGATAAAGTCTCCAACAATCACTATTTCTTGTTTGTTTGAGAAAACATTCACAGAGCAGCTGTTTCAGGAAATATTTATATATAAAATAATAATAACAACATAATTATGATTGTGAGGTGTGATTAAAGTTTGATGTGTTTAGTAGTTGGTGGGAACTACAGTGTTTGTGTTTATAACTTAATTATCATTTCTTCTGACTTAAAGTAACCAATGCAACAATGTGTAAAACTCCTGATAGTCCCTTCATCCTGGTGCTAAACTGTTTGGCTTGTACTATGGTGACCATTAAACTAAATATTAACATGTACAGTGGATATAAAAAGTACACACTCATGCTAAAATACTAGGTTTGTGTGATGTTAAAATAAGACCACAATAAATGTTTTTAAAATAGTTCCTATGATCAACATGAACCTTTACAATTCAACTGAAAAACAAAAAAATCTGTTGGGGGCCAAAAACTCCAATAAGACTTTTGTATAAGACCACACCCTTAAACTAATACTTTGTTTGTCACTGCCAGCGTCTAGGGAGCCAGTGCTTGTGTTTCTCTGTAAATATGTTTCTTGTCCGTGGGTGGTGGTTTGTTATCTCCCTTCTTTTCCCCTCTCCCTGTGTGTGTTTACATTCACTCTCCCAGATGTTTTGGACATGGAGCGACCTCTGACGAGGAAATGCCCTGGTGCGGGAGGCAGCAGCAGCTCATCAAGCCATCACCAACTGTGCACCTATCTCACCTGTCTGCCTGCCTGCTCACCATTGGATCAAAGTTGCCACAATTCACCCAGACCTCCCTGGAAATGACCTCCTGCTTGCATACAAGTTGTTATCATTTGCCTCCACCGGTGAATTCTATGCAGTCATTGGAATCCCACGCTGACACGCTTCTCCTCTGTTGCAGTCTCACAGAACGCCTTTGTGCCCTGCTCCTGGATTCACCTCTCCAAATGCCCAGCCTTAGCGTGTACTTCTTCATTGTGTTTTGTCATGAGTCATAGTTCATAGCCTCAGAGTTCATCACTGTGTGCCCTCCATAGCTCCTCGTCCCTGTATCATAGTCACAGCTGTAGAATACATCACAGTGCAAAAACCCATAGTGTGTAACTCGTGTCCTGCTTTATTTTTTGTTTAATCATTGAATTTCGTCCCTGTAAATAGACCTGTGCTTTTGTATTCTAGTGTGTTGTATGACTCAACTTATTGTATATATCCACTGCCTCACTTCCACTCAGCACTGTCCTGAGATCTTTAGTATTACGACACTCTTACGCACTCCTTCGAGTCTGTTGTCTGAAGGCTTATGCCTGAACCAGGCTTGGAATGAAAGCTTTTGTCTTGCAATCATTCCCTCTTAGTCCAGACATATTGAAAATAGATTATTACATTTAGTACACAACAGTACTTGCCAGAAATTCCAGCAGCTCCCTCAGTGTTGCTGCAGGGGTCTTAGCAGGATCACTGAGCAGTTTCCGCCTTAACTAAAGCCTTTCAACAACGAGATCCCTTTGATGGCCAAGTAATTGTCTGGAAAGTCTTATTAGCACAGCACAGTTTTGCTTGATTGATTGACCGTAATTGTGTCTTTAATTCTCGGCAGGTGTTTACCCAAGAAGACTGGATCCTGTGATTAAGTCAATCGGCGCTTCGGCAAAGTATTAGTTTAAGGGTGCACACACCAATGCGACCAGCTTACTGTACTTTTTCATTATAGTCATAATGTGTTAAATTTTATTTATATTTTTTGCCCTACTAGACTTATTTATTTTTACCATAATGTACAGGTTTTCACTCATTGCATTAAAGATGGGAAAGGTTTTCAAATAATTTATTGTGATCTCAGTAGTTATAATCACAAAACTCTGGTATTTTTATAGAGGTGTGCACTTTTCATATCCACTGTAAAATAAAGCAAAGCCCTGCAGTAAAGGTAAATCTTGATGAACACAAAGAAGAGCAGCTGTACCTCTCATCTTTGATTGTTTCTTCTCATCTTTGATGATGATTGGTCCATAAGTGACGTCTTCAGTTCTCACTGCTGAGTAAACAGCAGCTGAATCACTGTCTGCACAATAAAACACACACAAAGCACATCAGTACAGGCAGAACAGCTGATCATATAGAAAGTGATAAAAAAAAGTGCTTAAGAAGTAGAATTTAGAGTCCGTGAAAACTTGGCTGCTGCTGTAAAACATAAACAGACCTGATACAGGTGGAAGTGACTGAGCTGAGCTCTCAACAACAAGGATGAAGGTTCAACATGTCAAGATGTCAAAAACTACCAAATTATTTACTTCATAAATGTTAGATTTACAATTTGAAATGGAAAATAACCAATTTAATTTGGATGCAACTAAAAATGTAGGTAATTCTAAAATGCAGCAGTCAAGAGGGTTTAAAAAAGAATACTGTTATTATTAAGCAGGATTTAATTTGTAATAAATCTCATTGAGATTCACAGTCTGTGTGCAGAGTTTACAGCTTTTAGAAATGATCTCTATATTTTTCTTCCTCATCTTACGACCAGCAGCTCTGTGGTGAAACACTTGCTGCCTACATGTGTTTCTATAAAGAGACACAGGATGCTGGACGACTGCAGAGCTGTTAGCTTCAGTTAACCACAGACCACAAACACACAGTCCAGCTCACATTGAACATCACTCAGTAAGTACAGACACATGGTTACATCAGACTTTGGTTTCACATTACAGAAAAAGAAATGAAGAGTATAAACATAAGTATTGTGATTTCAGGTATGAAAGACATCTGATTAAAAGGATCACAATCTGTTGTGTTGCTTACCAAAAGTTTCGTTTAAATGAAAATATGAACATTGCACTCTGCATTAATAAAGCTTTAAATATAATTACTATTATAAACTATAAAAATAAAGAAAATATATCATTTTGATTTCAGGGTTAAACTCAGCATCAAATCAGGAAAAGTTGGAAAAAAAATTTTTTTCGTATTTCCAAGCTCTCTGTAATGTCGTCATAAGCCTTTATATAAACCATCCATTATATGATCACAGTTAGAAACAGTGTTCATGAACATAAAATTAATTCTAACCATCCTCCTAAAACTAAGTCTGAACTATTTAAATGGTGTTATGACCCAAGTCATCATTTTGTGTATAGTATTCACTTCTCCATACATTGGGGTGTTTTCATTTATGTAAGTTCCAGGTAAAGGGTGATCATTGCTTGAAAGTGACTGAAGACATGTCAAGACTGGCTGTTTCCTGCCTACTTCCTGTTTCCAATGAAGCTGTGCTGTATGTTTAGTTGTGCATTGTTGTATGATCAAGTTTCTGCATCTAGAACAGCTAGGTTATTATTTTTGTACACATTGTAAAGATTGCACTTTTGAAATATGGGGAAAGCCAAAAACTGTGTTTCCTCCACTTCCGTAACATTGATTCATTAATGTTGAATTCTCTCGCAGCTGCTCTATTCCCATGTTGTTGCAGTATATTAATAACTAACCTTGTATTGTGGATGAATTATCTCAGTTGTTCTCGTGACTGAAGTTTGGCCCGTGTATAGCATCCTGCGATGCGATTGCATTTGTCCCCAACCACCAGAAGTGGAAAAAAGTTGGTGTTCATCCTCCAGCTTCACTATACTAATGTCATACTAGCTGTGTTGCTATGGTTGCTACCAGGTAGTCCAACTTCAGTAACCCTGCAAACGTCACTGCTGTTTAGTTTTCTGTCTTCATTTATGTTGGAAGTGATAGCAGAGCTGTACGTTTTAATTTGTTACATAAATCTCTCACTCAGAACATGGTATGTCATGTTTAGGTGGAAACTAGCGAGCTAACTTCCTGTTAAGTTCTAACGCCGTTAAATTTAATGCATTCTGTTTTCATGGATGCCTAGATGTTTAACTTAATTGTTACACCTGATCATTTTAATAAAGATAAAAGAATTTAGACCATTTTTAACTCTCAGTGTTCGTTTGACTTTGTACCTGAAGCAAACGACATTTTGGATCCAGATTACTCCGCGAGGCACCTCAGTACGGCAGCTGTAATGCTCTGACAATCCATCAAGCAGTGCAGCTTCGTAGCTTACCAAACTCGTACTAAAGCATTTTTGGCAGATTTCTGCGAACAGTGTACTACAAAAAATCGGTTCGAGGTCAGTAAGCACAACCAGAATTCATACATCAGGCGCACTCTTGATATTTGAGAAAATTAAAGGATTTTAACTGCGCCTTTTAGTGTGGAAAATATGTTATTCAGAAGAAAAGAATATATCGCGATATATATCGTTACCGCACGCACTTCAAGTTATACCGCGATATGGATTTTAGGCCATATCGCCCAGCCCTAGTGGACAGCCATTTTTAGGTCTCTCCAGAAATGTTCAGTTGGGTTTAAGTCAGTGCTAGTCAGAGTTAAGTCAGGGTCATTGTCTTGCTGGAAGGTAAACCTAGGCCAAGTCTGAGGTCCTGAGCACTCGGGAGAAGGTTTTTGTCCAGGATATCCCTGTACTTCGCATTCATCTTTCCTTCAATTGCAACTAGTCGTCCTGTCACTACCTATAACTTTCTCCCATCTCCCGACTGCATCTCTGGAGCTCAGCCACAGTAATCTTTGGGTTCTTCTTTACCTCTCTCACCAAAGCTGTCCTCCCCCGATAGCTCAGTTCAGCCGGACGGTCAGCTCTAGGAAAGGTTCTGGCATCCCAAACGTCTACCATTTAAGGATTATGGAGGATTATGAAGGCCACTGCGCTCTTAGGAACCTTAAGTGCAGCAGAATTTTTTTGTAACCTTGGCCAGATCTGTGCCTTGCCACAATTTAGTCTCTGAGCTCTTCCGGCACTTCCTTTGACCTCATGATTCTCATTTGCTCTGACACTCATTGTGAGCTGTAAAGTCTTATATAGACAGGCATGTGGCTTTCCTAATCAAGGCCAATCAGAATAATCAAACACAGCTGGACTCATATGAAGGAGCAAAACCATCTCAAGGATGATCAGAAGAATTGGAGAACACCTGAATTAAATATTTGGGTGTCACAGCAAAGGGTCTCAATGCTTAGGACCATGTGATATTTCAGTTTTTCTTTTTTAATAAATCTAAAATCTAAATCGGTCAATGTGGGGTGCTGTGTGTACATTCATGAGGAAAAAAATAACTTAAAATAGTTTTGCAAATGGCTGCAATAAAACAAAGAGTGGAAAATTTGAGGGAGTCCAAATTCGTTCCATACCCACTGTACTCACAAGTCTGAGTCTCACCTTCAGGTTTCCTGTGAACATATCGTCTTACCAGCAGAACCAGTAACACCAGTAGAACCACAACACAGACTGATCCAACAAATGACAACACAGAGAGAACAGGAGGAGAGAGTGATGGAGGTGGAGGTGTGGTGGCATGTTCCCCTAAAATAAAGCAAACACAGTCATTAAGTTGTCGTCACATTGTGAATGTTGAAAGCTGCAGAAACACAGACAGGTGAGTGTGTCACCTGTGACAGTGATCCAGCTGGATGGAGACTCTCCATGACCGCTGATGTCACACTTGTAGAGGCCTTCATCAGACCTGGAAACATGCTGGATGGTCATGTGACCTGTAGGCTGCTTCCTGATGAGGGAGCCATCTTTATAGAAAGCAGCTGGGAGGTTGGAGGGAGTGGTCTTTGTTTTACAGAGCAGAGTGACGTCATCTCCCTCCATCACAGGGAGGACAGGACTCTGCAGGATCACTGATCCACCTCAACACAGAGACAAACTACAGCATTTCATCCATTTACACACAGCTTCATCAACACTAACTCCACACACTCAGCTTACCAGTGACTGTCAGGTTAACCATGTTACTGATGGGACCCTCTCTGGACTCACACCAGTAAACTCCACTGTCCCATGGATACATGTATTCGATTTTACAGGAAGAATTAGTCAAACCAGCTGGTTTTCCCCACTCATCTCCACACTGAGTCCTCTGTTCTTTGCTTGTGTTTCTCCTCAGAGTCCATCCAGCAGAGCTGTCGTCCTCCTCACAGCTCAGAGACACAAAGTCTCCTTTGAAGAACTGAGAGCTGCTGGGACTCACAGTCAGACGAGCTGTGAGGGTTAAAATGAAAGACTGATGATCTGTTAGACTTTACATTGTGAAACATGAACCCAATCAGGTCATATCAGTGAGAATTTATCAGGTTTAAACTGTGACAGAAGGTTACTGACCTTGGTTTGTTGTGCAGCTCAGCAGTGAGATCAGAACTAAAGAGAAATGACACTCAGGTTGATTTGAGGTGAACATAAAGAACAACTCAACACAACCAGCTGACAAACACACAAACTTGTCTCTCTCTGATACATCTGCTCATTTTCTATTTTATATCAGTATATTTCAAGTTTGACAAAAGACTAAAAATATTTAATATTTAAAAAGAAGAAGAAAGAGCATCTTTTACACTCATTTTTCATCTTTTCTTTGAGGAAAATCTGAAGCCCAGTTGTTACTGTTTGAGCAGAAGTGTAATACAGAAAAATAAAATAATAATATCAGATTACTTTCAAATATTAAATGGACATGTTTTAACATTTTACATCAAGTTTTTTCTGTTTGACGAAACAGATTTTAAACAGTTTCTGCTCCTTTTTATCTAAAGAGCTCTTTAAACCATCATTATTGTTACTGTAGGTACTAAATATAAATATTACTGTTACACTGTGCAGCTGTGTTGATATAATGAGTGAATGATTTGAGCTTTTCACTGCCTGCTGTGTTTCCTCGACTCCTGAGCAAAGATAAAGAGTCAGTTCAGACCTGCAGTTGGTCCTCGTGGTGTTTTGAACTTGAATTCAGCCTGATTTGTTTTTCATGTCTTCTCCTCCATCATCAGTTATCAGGAGAGCAGACAGTCAAAGTACAAGAATTCAAACAAACACAGAGATTCTACTTACAGAGCAGACACAGCACAGATGTTTCCTTCATCGTCCTTCTCACTCATTTCAGCTTTTTTCATTTCTCTCACTGACACCAAGTAAAGCCCGCCCTCTTCCTCTGAGCACCAGCTTTCTATTGGTTCAAACAAGGGGTAAGAACTATTTCCTTTCCATGTAGTTACGTCCCCCTCAGTGAGAGAGGCAGATATGAGGTGAAACACAGGAATCAAACCGGGGACGCTGCTGTTATGGAGCTGAACTGGAACCATTCAGACACTGAGGCCCTCTGAACACATTTTAATTACAGCTGTGCAGAGACACACTGATGACTGACTGGAACACTATGATTCACATGTTACATTAACACCATCCTCACACGGTTTTTATATGGCCACTGGAGGGACTAGAAAAAAGATAAGAACAAAGAAGATAAGAATAAACAACAATACTGAAACTCTTGGTTGTTTTGCTTGGATTATTGTTATGGAATTTAAGTTAATGTATTCTTTTATCTATCTATCTTTTTTTTCTATTGTTTGGCTCTTTTTCTTTATGCCTGATGTAAATCAGCTGATTGCTAAATGATCTTTTGCTAAAAGTGTTGGCATACTAAGCATGTACTTCAGCCAATACCTTTTTGAATATTCTTATGTCATGCTTTCTTGTTTTGTGAAAAATCTTTCTTCTGTAGTCATTGAGAGATTTGTAATGATAACCAAAAGAGAAAAAAAGTAGTTTTAAAAAAAACTATGTTGGACTTTAAGTTGGACTAACAAGAATACAAGCAGATCATTGGTGATGCTTCTCTTATTTCTCTCCCTGTGACTCAGAAATCAGGGTCAGTAGGTCATGTTGAAGGATATATTAGAAACATATATGGAGGACAGAGGAGAGAGGAGGCTTTCCAGAAGCTTCTGTGTTGGAGTTCTGGTCTCTGGTTCCACTGCAGTGGAGGAGTGGTGCAGCAGATTTAAGGGGGAGGCCTGGATACAAAGGTGGTCCTTGAGCAGTTTGTGGAAGGGATGCCCAGGGGAAATGACCAACAAATTGGCTGGGGTTTAATTACCTTTTCGGGCTGTATGTGGACATGTGATCATGACTGTTAGCAGCATGTGGTTTCTGCAGAAAGCCCAGACAGCTCTGGTGATTTGCCCCACGGATGATTTTCCACTGGAGCAGTCTTGTGACGACAGTCTACACTCAGCCTTTGACCAAGTGATAGGAATTGATGGTGACCAGGTGCGGCCTGAAGCCACACAGACCTACCCATGCTCTGTATTATTGAATGATAGGCTTTATTGGGTGAGTCGTGACACTGGCACAGAGGACGAACAGACCCAGTTGTTGATGTCTGAAAGCTGCCGGGAAATTATTTTCCAGGTGGCTCAGTATAACTCCATGGCAGGGCATATGAGATATGATAAAACTCTGGAGCGAGTAATGGCCTGATTTTATTGGCCAGTCATCCAACTGGATGTCCGTGTCTTGCCCAGAATGTCAGCCAGCAATCCTAAAAGTGCGCCCACTGCCATTAGTGGAGGTCCCCTTTAACCTCACTGGCATGGACCTCATCGGGCCATTTCACCGGAGTGTGCGCAGCTATCACTTTGTATTAGTTTCTGGTGGACTATGCAATGCAATACCTGGAATAGGTATCGCTGCACACAATTCCACAAAAAAGTGTAGCTTAGGTGCTGTTTCAAGTCTTCTCCTGAGTTGGCATCTCGAAAGAGATACTGACTGACCAGAGCACGTCGTTCATGTCTCACACACTAAAAGAGCTATACTTATACTTAGTGTTGAATCTGTTCGGACTATGTCTACCACCCTCAGACTGATGGCTAAATCAGAACGCATATGTTATCGCTGTTTGGACCCTCTATTATTTGTGCGGGAGGTGCCCTTAGGCTTCCACGGGATTTTCTGCCTTTGAGTTAGTTTGAGTTCTTCAGGAAGCCACAGGGAGATGCTGGACCTTATTAAAGAAAATTAGGAGCAAGGTCCGAGGCCGACTAAAAACAATATTCAGTGCAAAGCTTCACACTTTAAGGAGGTTATCACGAGACCTGGGAATGTCACCAGCACCTGTACAACAGAAGGGCTAGACTCGGGCAATTTTCACCAGGAGATAAAGTGCTTGTGTTACTCCCTTTTTCTAGCTCGGAATTACTTGCCAAATGGCAAGGAACCTTCGTGCTCACATGGTGAGTGGGGGACATTGACTATGAAGTGATAAGGCTAAACAGGTGAGGCGCTATTCATATCTATCACCTCAGCTTCCTTAAAGCATGGAGAGGCCAAACCTTTCTCTGGTGAACCTGGTTAAAGAAAGAGATGAATTGGGGCCGGAGGTGCCAAATTTCACGATTCCCACCTCCCTCCATTGTGATAACCATCTCAAACAAACCCCGAGAGCAGATGTTGCTGCATTGCTACAGCATTTTGTAGATGTGTTCGCCCCCCTGCCTCGCCATACGACTCTCAGGGAGCAGCATTTTGAGATGCAGCCTGGCATGATAGTGTGTTCACAGGTTCTATGTCAATTACTACAAGGGTCACAAAGTGTCACGGTTCGATGCCTACCCCACGCAAGAACAGTGTTGGTCAAGTTACTTTACTGATTACTTATTTTCAAAAGTAATTAATTACTTAGTTACTTTTTAAAAACACGATTTACAACCTGAATAGGTAATAAAGTGATAGATCTTTCAGTCCAATTCTACTTTTTCTGCATAATCCATCATACAAAATGTAATCAAATGGAAAAGTCTCTTTTTAAAACTTGTTTTATTAGTTTTAATCTTTTAACTTTATGCATCAAGCAAAAATTAAATTATATGCAACATTCTCTGACTGGAAGAAATTTGTTTAACATTTAAACCTATTTTCTGCACATTCCAGCACATAAAATAAAATATTTTTTTGTGTTTACACTCACTCTTTCAAATAGATGCAAGTAAAACACAGCAGAAAATAAATAAAGTCAAAGGTTAGTTGCTCTGTTTTCACCTGTAAAGCAGGACTGGGGTAGGCGGAGGTTTGCCCTGGTGCAGGTGTGCCGCAGCGGTCAGTTGAAGAATCCCCGAGTTTCTCTGTGAATTTCACATTACAGTCGTAGCGCACTCGGTGCTTGCTTTTTTTCACTGTAAAAAGAAGTTTTCTTCCCACGCACAGCTGACACTAATGTTTTTGTCACTTTTTATGGAATCAAACTCAAAATAAGGTCAGTACTTCCACGCTTTAAACGCTGCACGCTCATACTCTCTCCCGTACTTGATATATTATCAGTGTTGGGAAGGTTACTTTTAAAATGTATTCCATTACAGAATACTGAATACATGCCCCAAAATGTATTCTGTAACGTATTCCGTTACGTTACTCAATGAGAGTAACGTATTCTGAATACTTTGGATTACTTAATATATTATCATGCTGTTTACAACTACGTGAATGTACTATTGCTGTGATTTATTACTGTTACTGAAGGCCCGCGGCTCCGAACAGTAGTAAAGGGACCTCTGGCTAATACGTTGGGTTGCCTGTCGGGCTGGTAGCCGAAAACTAGCTTTACTTTGTTGTCTGGGTCAACATTGCTTGCCAGAGACAGAGAGAGGCGTTGAAAGGCTGCTCCAACGGAACTTATTTTTTCCGGAGGAAAACACGAACACAGTGTACAGTTGAGTCTTAATAGCTTACTTACAAATGGGCTCCTCAGGCACTCTTCTTGGCTGCAGTGGTTATTATTATATTTACATGCTTCCAGCTCCCGTTTTTGCTCCGTGACGTACTTTTTCTTTTTCTCCCTCCCTCGCTCACAGACACATAACGGGTATGGTAGTCCATTCTCGCTGCAGCACGGACTACACTGCCTATGAAGCTACATTCTTTAGAGCTATGCCTGTAGCATTCTGCCTATTAGCTTAGCACAACAACAACAAAAAGGCGTTCTCTCACCCAGGAAACACGCAGAGAGAGAGAGCGTCATCCTGTAACCATGGCAACCGCAACGCTGCCGCCTGGAACAACAGAACGTAGCTGTCAAACAAACCCAAACAATCCTGACCCGCCACAATATGAAACAGGGAAGTACCGCTGTGTAATCCATTTATTTCAACAAAGTAACTGTATTCTAAATACCACCTTTTTAAACTGTAACTGTAACGGAATACAGTTACTCATATTTTGTATTTTAAATACGTAACGGCGGTACATGTATTCCGTTACTCCCCAACACTGTATATTATCCATTGTTGATCTGCACACAGCTGTTGTCACGAAAGTCGCACTCGCTTAAGTCACTGTCATGAGACATTCTCGCAAAAAACTCACGGTTTTAGTAATGCAGTAACGCAGCGTTCCTACGGGAAAGTAACGGTAATCTAATTACCGTTTTTGCAATGGTAATCACTTACATTACTCGTTACTTGAAAAAAGTAATCGGATTACAGTAACGCGTTACTGCCCATCTCTGCTCAAGAGGCTGGTTAGATCTGGTTTGCTGACTTTTCTTATCCTGCTTAAGCTCCAGCCAAAAGATTTCTTGGATATCAACACCAATGAAGACGTTAACGCAGAAGTCTTATGGGAGACTACAAAATGCTTTACTCATGGTTTTTGCATCTCATTCTCTTCTATTTTGGCAAAAACAAGTCGATCAGATCTCTAACTTAGAAAATCTAATCGAATTTTTACAGAGCTTACAAAAACACAGCTGGTCAGACATTTGGACTACACTGCTGACATCACTGAAAGATGAATACAATGCAGTAACCTTATCTAAAGCGGAGTTCATTTTATATACAGTGGCTTGCAAAAGTACTTTTCCACATTTTGCCACATTACAGCCACAAACATGAATCAATTTTATTGGAATTCCATGTGAAAGACCAATACAAAGTGGTGTACACGTGAGAAGTGGAACGAAAATCATACATGATTCCAAACATTTTTTTTTACAAATAAATAACTGAAAAGTGGGGTGTGTGTAATTATTCAGCCCCCTGAGTCAATACTTTGTAGAACCACCTTTTGCTGCAATTACAGCTGCCAGTCTTTTAGGGTCTGTCTCTACCAGCGTTGCACATCTACAGACTGAAATCCTTGCCCATTCTTCTTTGCAAAACAGCTCCAGCTCAGTCAGATTAGATGGACAGCGTTTGTGAACAGCAGTTTTCAGATTTTGCCACAGATTCTCGATTGGATTCAGATCTGGACTTTGACTGGGCCATTCTAACACATGGATATGTTTTGTTTTAAACCATTCCATTGTTGCCCTGGCTTTATGTTTAGGGTGGTTGTCCTGCTGGAAGGTGAACCTCCGCCCCAGTCTCAAGTCTTTTGCAGACTCCAAGAGGTTTTCTTCCAAGATTGCCCTGTATTTGGCTCCATCCATCTTCCCATCAACTCTGACCAGCTTCCCTGTCCCTGCTGAAGAGAAGCACCCCCAGAGCATGATGCTGCCACCACCATATGTGACAGTGGAGATGGTGTGTTCAGAGTGATGTGCAGTGTTAGTTTTCCGCCACACATAGCATTTTGCATTTTGGCCAAAAAGTTCCATTTTGGTCTCATCTGACCAGAGCACCTTCTTCCACATGTTTGCTGTGTCCCCCACATGGCTTGTGGCAAACTGCAAACGGGACTTCTTATGGTTTTCTGTTAACAATGGCTTTCTTCTTGCCACTCTGCCTTCTGCAACTCCCTCTGCGGTCAAGGGTTGCAGGTGGCAGCACCAGCCAGGAACCGATCTGAGCTGCCAGCTGCTCGATTGTCTGAGTGTGGCACTCAGTCTCGTCCTGCTCCCTCAACATGTCCATAATTTGGGCCAGCTCATCCCTTGGCTGACCTGTCGACGAATTAATGCTTTTCAGCATTCATTCATTACTCTTGGTTGCTGTCACTTTTCACACAAACACAGAGCTTTAGTTTTCCAGCTTACAGCTGAATACTTCCCCAACAACAACAACACAGACAATTCAGACTGTAAGCCGCTCAGGTGCATCTGCCTCCCCTGCCATGGCCCACCTGAGCACATCCCACCACAACAATATAATACAATCTTATTTTCATGAGAGATGATCTTAAGTTTGAAGAGGTATTGCAATCTCAGCAGGACGCTCATTTGAATCTCGACACTGTTTTCTGTAGATCAGAAAAACAAAAACAGCAACAAGAAGCACAGCACAAAGGGACAAACCAACAATCAGTCCGTCAGATCCATCCTTTTTCACTGCATCTGTGTTCCCTCGATCCTCTCTGTGTCCTCTTGGCTGACCTGCAGGTGAGAAACAGCTGTCAGGTAGGTGATGAGAGAAGAAAAAAACAAAAACAATTTCTTTTTCATGTGCAGGCATTAATTAAAAAGTAAATTGTGAAAATTTACCTGGTGGTGGAATTTTCTGTGCTTTCAATTAAAAAAGGACATCTGACAAAAACTGTGGCCACAATCACTGTTCTAGGTTATTGAATTCTAGTCATGTTACACTATCATAAATGCCTGAATCTGTAATCTCAGTGACTAACAGAGATCCTCAGTCTAAAGCTGAGTGTGAGGTTGTGAGAAAGTCTCTGCCTGCGTTCATAGATGTGTCCTTTCAGCTGCTCTGATCCAACCTTTGGTCTCTATGAAGAGGCTTCAGGGAGATGTTTGCTACGTTGGACTGTAGGACCATCAGAAATGTGTGCAGTAACAAAACAGGCAGCACTGAAAGGAGCTCTAAGTGTTTGTGTTGTTCAATGATTTGTGCACAACAACAAAAATGGGACCTCTCTCATCCATCAGTCATCATGTGGACATTTTTCTGACACACTTTGAAGCTGATGGACGTTTTGTGTCTGCACTAAGTACGTTTTCAGCAGCTATGGCACCGGCAGGATTCACTTTCACAGACTCACAACCACCAGCTTCACCCTCCCTCCCCTCCAGCTGTAGGCTTTAACATTGAGTTTCCCCACACATGTTTACAGACGAGTTAGAGAGCAAGAGAAGAAGAGACTGATTCATAAATGTCTTTGTTTCTGCTCTAACCTTACCCAAACAATGCTGCTCTACAACTCTAGACTACCAGCCACAAAGACAACAGCTGGAGAAACATCTGTCTACCTCTGACATCCACCAGCTCATCCATACAGCAAACACAATCAACAACCAGGAAGCAGCTTCACCTCTGATCACACACACACTCAGCTCTACTCACTCACCTGGAGGATCAACAACAGTCAGGTAGATGATGACGCTGTTCTTCCATGAGCGTGTTTCTTCAATGAAAACACGACACTCATATGTTCCACTATCATTAATTGTCACATTCTTCAGAATCAAAGACACGTCTCCATCCTTCATCTGTCTGTCCTGCAGATCCACCCGATCCTTAAAAGATGGATGCTGGTTGGCTGGATCAAAGTATCCATCCCGGTACAAAAGCACATATTCTGGCTCCAGGTCAGCTCTGCTCCACTTTGCAATGTTGTTGTTTGGAACTCGACATGTCAGAGTGACGTCCTGTCCAGACTCAGCTGTGATGGTTTTCTGGTCTGAAAGAGGAAACAACACAGAGCAGAGAGGTTAAAGGTCAAAGTACAATTATGATCAGAATGATTGACGTTAAATATTTTGTTTATTTCATTTGACATTTGAGTTTTTAGTCATGTTGGATTTGATGAACCTCTTAACATCCAGCAGGTCTAAGGAGCTTGGAAAGAAAAGCATCTGGACTTCTTTAGGTTGCTTCTAGACGTTTTTACCTCATCCGAGAAGCTTCTTCAGTTCTAGGATCAAATGGTAAATGGCCTGTATTTGTATAGCACTTTAATTAATCCCTAAGGACCCCAAAGCGCTTTACACTACTTTCAGTCATCCACACACTGGTGATGGCAAGCTACATTGTAGCCACAGCTGCCCTGTGGCGCACTGACAGAGGCGAGGCTGCCAGACACTGGCGCCACCGGGCCTTCTGACCACCACCAGTAGGCAACGGGTGAAGTGTCTTGCCCAAGGACACAACGACCAAGACTGTCCAAGCCGGGGCTCGAACCAGCAACCTTATGATTACAAGACTAACTGCCAACTTTTGAGCCACGATCGCCCAAATGTTAGAGAGTCCCAGATTTTTAAACCCAGTGGGAGTTTCCCCCCAAAGAGGGACAAAGGACCCCCTGATGATCCTCTACCTAATCACATGTGCCAAGGTGTGAAAGCGGGTGTGGGTCACAATCAGCCAGGATTTCGGGTGAGCTCATTGTGAAACCTGGCCCCACCCTATCATGTGATTTCCTGAGGTCAGATGGCCCAGGATGTGAGTGGGTGTTAAGGCTTCTGAGGAGGGAACTCAAAACTGGATTATAGATGGCAGACAGTTGGTGTCGTAAACCACCGCCTCTGTTCAAAGATGGTCGCTCACAGTGGACGTAAATGGCTTCGTTCACTCCTCTTTCAAACCATCTGTCCTCTCTGTCCAAAATGTGAACGCTGGCATCCTGGAAAGAGTGACCTTTGACCTTTAGACAGATCCATTTATGAAGTGGCTGTTTGGTCTCTCCGATGTAGAGGTCTGGGCATTCCTCGCTGCACTGTACAGCATACACCATGTTGTTTAGTTTGTGTTTAGGAGTTTTGGCAAAACACCTTGGCTCATGTGAAAAAGGATCACCAAGGGGCCCAGAGCTTAAATCTGACCTGCAGGTGAGAAACAGCTGTCAGGTAGGTAATGAGAGAAAAAAAACAAAAAGTAAATTGTGAAAATTTACCTGCAGCTTCACCTCTGATCACACACACACTCAACTCTACTCACTCACCTGGAGGATCAACAACAGTCAGGTAGATGAAGCTGAGCTGCCATAAGCGTGTTTCTCTCATGAAGACATGACATTTGTATGTTCCAGTATCAGCAGTGTTCACATTCCTTAGAATCAAAGACACGTCTCCATCCTTCATCTGTCTGTCCTGCAGATCCACCCGATTCTTAAAAGATGGATCCTGGTTGGCTGGATCAAAACGCCCATCCCGGTACAAAAAGACATAATTAGCTCCGTGTTCAGCTCTCGTCCACTCTAACACTATGATGTTGTTGTTTGGAGCTCGACATGTCAGAGTGATGTTCTGTCCAGACTCAGCTGTGATGTTTGTCTGATCTGAAAGAGGAAACAAAACAGAGCAGAGAGGTTAAAGGTCAAAGTACAATTACGACCAGAATGTTTTATTTTAATTTTTTTTTTAAAAGATGGATAGGAAGAGCCCAAACATATGAATGTTTGCTATGGAACAGCTGAAAACATCTGCACTTATGACAACAAATATATCAGTGTTTGATCAGAGTATTTTATCTTATAACCATGTTTGCTGTGCACTGCACTAAAGTACTAACTAAGTGAAAGAGCCTCACATACTGAATCACATTGCTCTGTACAGTCACGGCTTGCCATTTTTTACAGTATTATAAAAATATAAAACAACACCAAGTTAAACATTTTTTTCTCAACCAGTACCAGCATAAATATTTCTGCAGTCAGCGAGAAGCATAAACAGTGTGTGTTCACATTCATTTACTCTGCAGGCAACTTCAGTCTGTTTGTTTGCATTTCCTTTGGAGAATCTCAGTCAAAAGGAAGAAAAACAAACAAAAACACACTTTCAGTAATGCAGATTGAGTTGACAAAATTAACTGCATTTATCTGTTCCTCTAACTAACAAGCCACGTATCTCTCTTCTGGTTTCATTACAAACAGAGCACTGTTCATCAATATAATACACTGTAACTCTGGGGTTATATTAACGAGCGAGTTCCACTAGTCTCCAGAGAGAGCAACGGCTTATCTATACTTCAGCCCACAAGCTGCAACGTACAGAGTCTGCCAAAGCCTCACACTACAGTTTGCTCCATAAAGAGTGGTGGTCCCAAATTGTGACTGTAGCCACGCTAGTTGTTGTCAGCCTGGCTACAGTGCTGTAGAGAAACCTGGGGTTGTTCTTATTTTCTTCAATCAGTGACGAATAGTAAGATGTTCTGGCTTTGCGGAGGGCTTTCTTATAAAGCAGCAAAATATTTCTCCAGGCTAAATGATGATCCTCTAAATTTGTGACACGCCATTTCCTCTCCAGCTTACGAGTTATCTGCTTTAGGCTACGTGTTTGAGAATTATACCACGGAGTCAGGTACTTCTGATTTGAGGCCTTAGTTTTCACAGGAGCTACAGTATCCAGAGTCGTACGTAGTGAGGAGGTAAAATTATTAACAAGATAATCGACCTCTGTTGGAGTAGCGTTCAGATAGCTGCTCTGCTCTATGTTGGTACAGGGCATTGAAGATGATAACAGTGGGTGGATTATATTCTTAAACTTAGTTACAGCACTTTCAGAAAGACATCTACTGTGATAAAGTCTACTCTCCACTGCTGTGTAATCAATTATTGTAAATGTAAATGTTATCAGGAAATGATCAGACAGCAGAGGGTTTTCAGGAAACACTGTTAAATGTTCAGTTTCTATGCCATATGTTAAAACAAGATCTAGAGTGTGATTAAAGTGGTGGGCGGTTCCTGTCTGAGCAGTTAAGACACTGTGAGTCTCTGCATGCTGCCTTTTCTGTAGCTACAGCTGTTTGTATACACTGAACAAAAAGCTTTAGTTGTATACTGACTCCCAGGTCCTAGCCTGTTTGGAGCCCTGTCCATCTTCCATTGGTTTTAATTTTGCACTCCAGTATGAACACCCATCCTTCAACCCGAGAATCACCACAACATAACCTAATAGACCTACACCTTAGTTCACAGATTCACTTTGTTTATTTCTGGGATTTCTAACAACCCAGGATTCAAATCATGAATACACAATGGGCTTGGATTTACAACATTATGAATGAAATGTGCTCTATATGGAAGCAGCAGGTCTCCCTCCCCTTTCGACAGGCTGTGTGTGAGACTTGAAACCATCAAACTGTAAATTATAAATTTTAAATGGTCATTGATCCCTTTACCCCGAGTCCTAAAGTGTATATTTATTTTCTTACTCTTCTGATATTTATTGTTTGTTTACTTGCTCTGCTGTAACTGGAGCCTCGTCATCTCGTCTCTCTATATACTGGACTGTATGTAGCGGAGATGACAATAAACGATAGCACTTATCAACAGTGAATATAAATGCTAAAACTGAATATATTACATAGTGTTCCCCCCCTCCACCATTAACAAATGGTTCAGCCCATAGCAGGACCGGCTTTTTTCTTGTTTTCAGTAGCAAGCGATGCTTATGATTGTGCCAGAGCACATTTTGAACAACACCATGAGAATTTCGCTTTTTACACAGGTGGTTGGATGTTACACTCTGGAAATGGAAGGAAGGTGAGTGTTATTAACCCTCTGTGGTCCACGGACACGCTGCACCTCCAAATCACAACTGATGTAAGCTGACATAGCAACAAGCTGCAGCCACGCTGAGTCTCTATTTCAGCCCACATTGAAAGTTCAGACTTCAAAGTTTTTAAATTTTAATTACAGGCCAGTAAATCCAGAGTTATGATAATATATATAAGCAGTGTTGGGACTAACGCGTTATTAAGTAACGCGTTACAGTAACTACGTTATTATTGTGGTAACGAGCACGGTAACTAGTTATTATGCCAAAACCAGGAACGCGTTACTCGTTACTGGAATTTAGATAGGCTCGTTACTCGTTACTGTGTGTGGTGGATGTCGCGAGCTTCCACAGATTCAATAACATTAGCAAGTGGTGGAGGCCAGCAGGTGGATGACGGAAAAGGGAGGCAAGAGGAGAGACCCGAAGCGGCCGCCGGTCCGCGTGTCAGGTGAACTGAACTTCAGGTAAGAAGTTATGACCTGCAGTCTATCGGAGTCAGATATAAACCAAGTTTAGGTGGAGTTTATTTTCGGTATGCTGACATTTCGTACATCACTGCGTGCTAGCTAGCATGACGGAGTTTCTATACAGCTGGGTGGGTGCTATGTTACTGATGTTGAACTTTATTTTGTTCATACGGTTAATTATTAGAGTTTCCAACCGTCCCCTAAAAAAAACAGAATCGTCTGGTATTCAGAGAAAATATTACGCGTTTCGTACTGAGGTGAAAAGGAACACAGTTTGTCCCGGACTTCAGCTACAATGAAAAGACACAAAGCTGAAGCTGCACAGCTGCCTCTTCTTCTCTCATTCTCTCTCTCCGTTTCTACTTCAGTCATGAAACTGATCAATGATCAGCTGATCGGCTTTTCTCTGTTTATTTATCGCCCACTTTGCGCCAGAAAGAGGAAACCAGCGGATGTCGCGCTAAACAACAGCAGCACGTTTAAGCTTGATCAGCTGTTGTTAGAATTTATTTAATATTAATTTCTAGTATCAGCTGATGTTTGCTGGAGCCACAGCTGTAAAGCTGCTGGTCATGATATCGGTTTGTATATCTGGTGAGTGGGAAACATGCAGATGAAACCAGGAGATGTCCTTACTGAATCATCAGAGCTGAACAGGTGATGGAGAAACAGGTTTACCTTTTAGGTGACATGAATGAGTTGAAGGAAGTTATGAGCTGTTTCTGAGAGACAAATAACACCAGGATCCTTTTCTACGTAGCTGACAGCTGGTAACTGTGCAGGGGCGGGTCTAGCAAAGTGTTGCCAGGGGCCAGGTAGGGCATTAACAGGAAAAGGGGCACAAGGAAATACTTTTCTTTATTATTCTCATTTAAAATGTCTCGCTTTTAAAAAAAATAATTATCTGAGTCTTACAACAAACGATTGATAGATTGATACATATATACCATCAGAACAGTGTACATCACTGTCACAACAGTGTTTGTTTTCATTCAAAGGCTTTATGATTTTTCCTATAATGGTGGGCGGTCTCTAGTCAAAATGCCCGGACGATTGTTTTGTCCCAGTCCAGCTCTGTATGCAGCTCATCTGCAGTCTGGTGTTACCTACATCTTCCTATTCAGAAGGCAGAATTTCCAAGTTCTGAGTACAATCAAAAGCACCACGATTGCAGTTTTTGTGTTGGATGTAAAAAGCAGGCTAGAATCATGGCGGCGGTCAACGACGGTCCAGGCGTGATTTCTCTCGTGGAAATGTGCACATTATTTTTCCTTTCTATTGGTAGGTGGCACAGTGCACTTGTGGCAAGTAAGCAAGCTAGAAGACTGGCAGTCTGGCTGGGTATCCAGTTACGGAAGCAACACATTAACAAGAGAATTCTGAGTAAAACCAAAGTTACTTTCCCTAGTAACTAGTTACTTTGAAAGTAACGAGTAACTTGAAGTAACTGAGTTACTTTTTTAGAGAAGTAACTAGTAATGTAACTAAGTTACTAATTTAAAGTAACTTACCCAACACTGTATATAAGCCACGCTTTTTTCTAAATACTGTCGTCACGTTTTTGTGTGTGTGTGTTTTAAGCGTTTTCTAAGGACAGTGCGAAAACAGTAAAGAAAAGGAAAAAAAACACCTCTTTCCTATCGGTGGAAAAATCCACCATGTCGGCCAATCAAAAAAAAAGTCAACACGTGGGATTTGGTTGTTTAGGAAGAGGGGAGAGTTTTGGGAGTGACGGTAACGGCAGCGAGACAGAGCGAGCGAGTGAGTGAGAGAGAGAGGGAGAGAGTTTTTAGATGTGGGAGATTTGTGACGTTTAGTGTGGAGTGTATACTTAGTGTGTTGTGTTGTCTTGTGTAGTTGTTCTGTTGTGTAGTTGTTGTTTTGTTTTGTGTGTCAGTGAGGGCACTAATGAATGTCACAAAGGGACATTTGCAACGTAAACACTGTCACTAAGTAGAAAACCAGCGGAGTGATATACCTCCTGTTGTCAGGCCTGCAGGTTTATCCCTGTGCTGTTCTCCTCTGTCTTTTGGTGGACAAACTTTTTTTTACTGGCACAAATCATTTGTGGGGCATCTTATTGCGAAACCTGATTGTTCTCTCATTTTAGTTTTAGTAATATTTTTAAATGGTTGTACAAAATGAAGAAAATGGCAGGTGTATTGGCTGCATTTTTAGATAAATAGTTGTATATGTTTACAAAATGTACAATTTATATTTGCATTTCAAGTTATAAAAATTTACTCAACATGTCTGTGGTTTTTTTTTACAGTAAAAAATACTACTAGGATTTTAAGTTCTTTGTGTGATTTCAGATCAGTAATACTAATGCAGTATGTCAGTGAAAATAACAACTAAATTCATTTGAGCTGAAAAGATACCAAACAAGGCAAGGGGAAAAAATAAAATGAAACAATTTGAGGGTGAAATACAAACGTAAACTCAAAAGGAGTCAAAAATGGCCGGTTGTATTTCAGACCTCAGTGGGTTAATCCAACAAATCGTGAAAAATTAGGTTTAAATTTTTGTTCATCACAGTGCAGATTTCTGACATTTTGTGTAATTTAAGCTGTAACAATGTGATTGTTTTCTAACAAAAAACAGTGTTAAACTTAAGTTAGACTTGTGTTTGTAAATGAACCGCCCCATGTTGTGTAGCTTTCTGGATTTTATACTTATTGGGCTACATATTTATTTATTATACAGGCTATACAGTACATAAGCTCAAAACTCACATGTTTTATGTAACTAAAGTGTGTAATTATGTGGGCTACAGACAATAATTAAGTTATAGACTATATTTATATGAAAAACGTGTATACTTACTGCATTTGAATTATTTTAACCATATGTAACCACCTTCATGTGTGTTTGGGGGGGAAAAAAGGCTTTGATTTTTCCACCCCATTTGATTTTTTGCTACCCTCATGCCACCCTAAGAAAATTTCTCTAGATCCGCCCCTGGCGAGCATGCGCTCCGAGGGCTCTCGCGCTCACTTTTCACGTATAGAATTTCGAAAAAACATCGGTGCAAATTATAAGTCTGTATCATAATGTCTGCTGTTTTCGTGTTTGTTGTTTTGTTTTCATTTTGTTTTATTTTGTTTTATTAGATGCTGGTCCAGCCAGCCAGAGAATCCCCCGCCGCCCCGCCCTCTCCTCCCCATTCCTAACATGCGCTGGCATGACGTCGGGGCAGCATGAGAACGAGTAATTTTTGCTTTTGTTTTTGTTTTTTGCCGATGCCCGTGATGCCGCCTCCACCACGATGCCGCCCCGGGAGACCACTCGTGTCGCCCGTATCTAAAACCGCTACCGCTGACTCCTGAAACTACAACACACATTACACTTCTTTGTCTCTGGATCACAGCCAACACACCTTAAATCCACTTTGACTTGTATCGCAGACAAACTTAATCAATAGGAAAATAATTATTAGAAAAGAGTCAAGTGTCGTTTACAAGTTACGAGATCTCCCCCCAAACTGTGAGGTTTCTAACAGGTAAATCTCACCTGCAGAGACAAACAGGAAGACTCCGACAAACAGCAACGTGGAGCAGAGCCACACAGTCACAGCGGGCATGTCTGTGTTCTCAAGGTCAGATGATCCGACACTTTAATGGTGATAAAAGTCTGATTCTGTTGGTATTTTCACAGAATACCTGAGTTTAAACCTGACATCATGAGATAAAGTTTAAGGTTAAAATAAAGTTTTACTCGCTCGATGCCAAAATGTCCGACTCCTCTCTCACACACCGACGATCGATCAACGACGCCCACAGCCTCACCCAGTCAGTACCTGCCTCAGTACCTGACGCGGTAGGAAGTGACGTTTCGGCGCAAAACCAAAACAGCGCGAAACAGTGTCCGACATGAGCCAGGAAAAGAACACTCCTTGCTAAGTACTAATAATAATAATAAACAGTTCATAACATAACCATAGCCATAATCATAACGTTACCCTGATATCTCACAGAAATGCAACATGATAATAAACAGAAGCTGGCAACTCAGCTCTGAAGAGTGGGCAATCATTCCTTCAAGTAATGAACCTTTTCATTACTTAAAAGAAGTTGAAAGTCCACAGGACGTTATGACGTGTTACATTTGATGTTAGGAGAATCACACATGCATTATAATAAATGTACGTACCATCACTAGCAAATACTTTAACTTCTACTTTCACTGTAAATAAAGTCACTAAAGATATTTTTCCATTTCCTGTGTTTGAGTCCAGCCTGCCTATAGATCATGACAATAAAACTCTATGCATATATATTATACTATAATCTAGATTATGAGCAGTTAAATGTTGCATCACCACCACAATAGATAACAAATTCTTTGGTAGGTTTTTAAGTACATAAAGTTTTAATACAAAATCATTTGATGCTGCAGAGAGCATGCAAAACATGACATGACTTGAAACGTAATACAGAAAAAGTGAACTGAAAAATACACTTTTTTCATTAATAGTTGGTATTTATTATAATTGCACCAACACAACTGAGTTCTTAAAAGATTTCAACAAACTTTGCAAGTGGTGATCCACTGACAACCAAGACATCCATACTAGTCCCAAGCAAACATCTCCCTCTAGTGGTCACATGAAGGACAGAAATGGAAAATGTGCAGCTGGTCTCTTCACTCATCTTAATTATCTCAATTCAAATCTTCAAAATGTTTTATATTGTAAGGTAAAGACCTACAATAAAACAGAGAAAACTCTAAAATTTAGATGATCCCCTATGAACAAACACTTTGACAACAGTGGGACGGAAAGGGTCGCTTTTACAGAAAGAAACCTGTTAAAAGATTAATAATAATTAAGCCTCGGGGAAGGTTAAAAGCTGTTAAATGTTCAGTTTTTATGCCATATATTAAAACAAGATCTAGAGTGTGATAAAAGTGGTGGGTGGGTTCTTTTACACTTTGAGAGAAGCCAATTGAGTCTAATAACATTAAATGCCATGTTGAGGCTGTCATTTTTAGCATCTACATGGATGTTAAAATCACCCACAATAATTATTTTATCTGAGCTGAGCACTAAATCAGATAAAAAGTCTGAGAAATCAGAGAGAAACTCTGTGTAAGGCCCAGGTGGACGATAGATGATAACAAGTAAGACTGGTTTCTGAGTTTTACAGCTGGGGTGGACGAGGCTAAGCATCAGGCTTTCAAATGAATTAAAAGTCTGTCTTGGTCTTTCATTAATTAATAGGCTGCTGTGAAAAATTGCTGCCACACCGCCCCCTCGGCCTGTGCTTCGAGGTTTCTGGTAGTTAGAATGACTCGGGGGTGTTGATTCATTTAAACTAACATACTCATCCTGCTGCAACCAGGTTTCTGTAAGGCAGAGTAAATCGATTTGTTGATCAGTTATTAAACCTTAACTTTGACACACAGTAGGTGTAATAACAACAACAGAGTCATAAAGATATACTTCCAAAACAGGTGAATATTTATATATATAAAACCTTCATAACTCTTGTGTCTGTTTGGTGGTTTCTGGATCTCATCTTTTTGAGAAGATGATGTGTTTCTGTTGGATTATTCAGGCTGAGTTTAGGGCTGAGTGTGAAACTGTCCAGCAACTGGACAACATCAGTGCCAGAGATGCCATGAGGATCAATACACTTATCAACTAGAGGCTGGAAGCATCATTGACCAGAATGATGAGTTTTCCTTAGTATCAGATTAAAATACCTCTGACTCCATTCCTGTTTTCTTCTCATTTTTAATCAACTTTTTCCTGTAATGTATGATAATTAGATGGAGGATGAGCTCAGTACTCCTAGTCGTTTCACTTTTACGTTTACACAAGATGGAGGAGTGTTTGAAGAGTGCAGTTGTAAAATCAAGAAAAACAGACCGCTTGCTTATTGTGGGGTCATGTGATTTTTCGGGTTGGTCTCTTTTCTTTGTGTGATTGTAGGGCAGTATATATCTATATATATATATATAAATATATATATATATATATATATATATATATATATATATATATATATATATATATATATATATATTTATAAAAATCTGCTGACCTAAAGTACCAAAGGCAAGTAGTTGTCTTACCACTTCACTATCCATCTGTTATATTGAGTGATCATGGACCAAAAATACCAAGGCTGATTTTTTTGTTCCAGATGAGCGCTGCCCTTCGTAACAACTGTTAGGAAGGTGGAGTTTTATTTTTTGTGCTTTTTTTATTTTTTATTTTTTTATACATCACATATTTGGAACTTATAAGTGTTAAAGTTTGGATTATGTGGGCGTGGCCTATTTGACTGACAGTTGGATAGCACTGGAGCCACTAACTTTGTCCAAGGCTTCACCTTTAACTGCAGTCCCTGAATTGGACCTTTCTTTGTGATGTTCCAGGCATTTGGAGCTTTTTATGCAATTATATGACTAATAATAAGTTAATTTACTAACAGACCATCCTTCTTTTGTTTTTCTTACATTTGTTCATGTGACGATCGATTGCTGTATCAGACATTACTGAACCAGAGAAACCTTACAGTGTTTTTCAATTCTACATGTTAGTGGTTAACAGAAAGACGTTCTCAGACTCATTTAGGAGGTAAAATCCATCTCCTGCAGCTCACTTCCTCTCAGCTGAATTGCTCGTACCTAAAGGAAAAAAAATACAGCTTGTATTTTTTAATTACTACAAACTAAAGACTTTATTTAAATGCCAAACAGTGAGAAAACTGCCTCAGAGTCAGTCACAGACAGGGAGGAGGAGGGTTTAAAAGATCTAAACTCTGCTGTGGTTGCTCTGTAAGTACAATAAGTTTTTTTTTAATGGATGCTGAGATTTAAGAATAACCTGAGACATTTTTCTGTAGTCATTAATCAGGTGGATGAGGTTAAACTTCAGCTTCAAAAAGGAGACAGAGAGCTGTAAGCGCCATCAGACCAAACAAAAGAGTCCTACCTGAGAGAAGAGAAGAAAAACGATGTAGGTGTTAGTGTTTTCTTTTGAGTGTGAGTCTAGTACCACACGTAATCCATGATCATACTTACTTTATCATACCACAGCTTTCATTTGTAGCAGTTCACTGCCTGGATCATTGCACATAACTGAATAATGTACACTGCTGTAATCCTGATAATCAGGCTTAAAATACACAAAACTGTATTCAATTGAATTCAATTACAATGTAATAAAAATATTGACATCAGTTGGGTTAGTATTATGTCATTTTATGATAAATATATTGTACATTTAAATCATATTTTTAAAATATCAAGAAAATGCTTTTAATTACAGACCAAATACAAAAGACTGATCAGATATGACTTCACATATACTTGTGTATTTAGTAAATATTAACCTTGTTTTTTAAGTTGAATTTAGAAAATATGAGCTTTAATTTGTTTTAAAACCCTTCATAATAGAGTTTAATGCAACATTAGTTAATTTGGCTCTATTTGTACTTAAAATATTTTTAAGTCACTTATGCCATTTTTCATAAAACATGTTTATTTACAGTTACTTTTAATTTCATAAGTAATGTTCTTTCACCATCTGATCTTTATTAAAATGCATAAAAAAAGTAAATTCTGTAACACTTATAGGAATAATTATGTTAATTTATAGATTTTTTTTAACAGTGTGTTAGGTGCCAAGAGATGTGGCTTTGCTTTTGTGTTCATTTTATCTTTTAGGTGTCAAGCCTCCACCTATTGGCCAGTTCAAAGTTGATTGGCATGTGTCTATTGGCTGGTCTGGGCACAGTTGGCCAATCACTCTCCGGGGATCACTACAAATGAGTAGCTCCCTGGCCAGCTGGTGGCTGCTGGCTTCTGCTTTATGACAAACATTTGAGTGAAGGCTTCTTTGGATTGTGTGTGGTGGAAGGCTGGACAGGTAAGCTGGGGTACCCTATACACTGTCTGCAATTTTAAACTGTTAGACACGCTAGAAAGGTGAGAACTGTTAACACTTCTCTTTTTACACATACAAAGAATTTAGGTTACAGAGAAATGATTAAATGTGAACACCTATAACTCTGCTTCTTTTCCTGACACAGGTAGGATGGCCTAGTGATGAAGTGAAGCTTTCCATCCAACTGGTCGACTCATGGTTCGAAGCATTGTGATGATTCACTTGCTCTACTGCGCCATCAAGTGGAAGATTCAAGTGAAACAGGCTCTTTGATTATAATGATGTGTAAACCTCTAAACTGAATAAATTGTTTTCATGGTTATTTATCCCGAATATTGTCTCAGTATGTCTGATACAAAAAAGAAAGTGGAAACTATCAGGACAGAGTTTTGGTATGATTGTGTAACTGTTAGGCTCAGACAGTCAGTCAATAGTTTAATTCAGATCATAGATCAGTACATTTACATATTTTTATAACTATAAAAAGTTCAGAGTCACTGACAGACAGCACAGACACACAATGTTGGTCTGAGTCTAAACATGATGATAAGCAGAGACGTCTGATGTCTACAGTCGTCTGCTGGATGTTCAGGATAGTTCATTTCCATCTGTCCTCAGATCGTCTGACTCACAGTTCAGATGTTAAGAATTAGGAGGCAGGACACTGATTTGAACGTTGAGATGGTTTATGTTTTCTGTAGATCAAAAAACAACTGCAGCAGGAGACTCAGAGTTCAGCTGTAAAAAACTATGAGATATTTCAAACATGGTACTAACAAACAGGAAGCTGGTATGGTCTCTGGCCCTGTTTGCAATGTCTTGTGTAGATAAAAAAAACAGCAGCAACAAGAATTACAGCAGAAACACTCAGACCAACTATCGTTCCAACAGATCCATCCTTCTCTTGTCCTCCTGTCTGACCTGCAGGTGAGAAACAGGTGTGAGGTGTCAGCTGTCAGGTAGGTGATGAGTGAAGAACAGAACAGAATCCATTTCCTCTTCTAATGCAGTAGATTAGGCAAAATGTAAATTGTTCACAATATGAATGTTGTGTAAAATCTTACATACTAGGAGGATTTCTGAGCACTTTAATAAAAAAATCCATATGATCTGACCAAAACTGTTAAAAACTGTTGTAATAAACGAAAACCTAGCCAGGTTATAAAGGACCAAAGGACGGCTGGAGCCTTGCTCAGCTACTGCAGGGTGAGAGGCAGGGTACACCCTGGACAGGTTGCCTGTCTCTCGCAGGGCTAACACAGAGAGACAGGCAACCACTCACACTCACAGGAAATTTAGAATGACCAGTTAACTTAACCCCACTAACTGCATATCTTTGGACTGTGGGAGGAAGCCAGAGCTGAACAAAAACACCCTGATAACAGACTGTGCATAGACTGTTTCTTCCTATTCTATGCAAGGCCACCTGGGTTGGCTGGAAGACTGTTTACTTAGCCTGGCAGGGCGAAGGACACTGTGTCAGCTGAACTCTGGACACACACACACATACACTGATACACACTCATCCCCCCTCCCTTTCCAAACACCTTCGATGCTTGTGCCCTACCGGGGCAGATGGCGGGTTGACTGGACCAGCGCAGACATGCTGCAGGACCGGATGCGCTGTCTACACCGGCTCTCTCTTACCCTTACCCGCCCCTGTTGCTTGTCTTGTGTTTCTATGGTGTATTGACAGTCATGTGCTTTTTGTGCTGGGGTGTTTTTACTGTTCTCAAACTGTTCTCTCATTACGAGCTCAGTCTGAGTGGAGTTTTTTCTCCTCCTCTCACCTCATGTTATGTATTTTCATTGGTTTTTTTCCAATCAGCCTACCTCTCTGACATGTCTTCCCAATGTGATGTTTGTGTAAAGTTCGGTCAGAAGGTTCCTTTGTGCCATTAGCGTGCTGCCTGCTGTAACCCTAATTTCCTTCAGGATTAATAAAGTATTATGATTCTGATTCTAGGCCTGATGGTGGAATTGTACCCAAGACCTTCTTCCTGTGAGCCAGCAGTGCTAACTATGATGCAACCATGCTAATTATTAAGAATCACATTTGTTTTTCAAAGTACCAGAAAATTATAACTTAGACATTCCAGGGTTTAGGGTTTATGTATTTATGACTTTTACTCATTTGACTTAACTGGAAGGGGAAAAGACAGAAGATGGAGTTTCACAAAGCCAAAAAAAATAAAATAAAATAAATAGTTTTTTCATCCAAAAATATAAATTCTTTATTGGTTTGGTGCTTATTCGTTGTTGTTTTCCAAATTTCATGGCGTAAACAGTTTTGGTCAGATCATTTTATCTTATTTTTAAATTATAGTTTAAATAGCTGCATGAATCTGCTACACTATTCAAACTGTACTCTGATCACATCACTCAGACCAGTTCATCAACAGATGCTTTTCTGGTCTGAAAGAGGAAACAACACAGAGCAGAGAGGTTCAAGTTCGGAGACTATAGATGTTAGAAGATGTTTCAGTAAGGAACTACAGAGACCACAGAGCTTTATTTGTATTTGTATTTATTTGTAAAGTGTTCTTCCTGAAATTCCTAGGTATTAATATCAACACTTCTGACTACTGTAATTCATTATTATCAGGATGTCCTAAAAACTCGCTGAAAAGTCTTCAGCTGATCCATAATGCTGCAGCAAGAGTCCTGACAGGGACTAGAAAGAGAGAGCATATTTCTCCTGTTTTGGCTTCCCTTCATTGGCTTCCTGTTAAATCCAGAATTGAATTCAAAATCCTGCTCCTCACATACAAGGTCTTAAATAATCAGGCCCCATCTTATCTTAATGACCTTGTAGTGACATATCACCCTATTAGAGCACTTCGCTCTCGCTCTGCAGGCCTACTTGTTGTTCCTAGAGTATTTAAAAGTAGAATGGGAGGCAGAGCCTTCAGTTTTCAGGCCCCTCTTCTGTGGAACCAGCTTCCAGTTTGGATTCGGGAGACAGACACTATCTCTACTTTCAAGATTAGGCTTAAAACTCTTCTTTTTGCTAAAGCATATAGTTAGGGCTGGACCAGGTGACCCTGAATCCTCCCTTAGTTATGCTGCACTGACCTGTTTTCACTAACTATGAGTTTATAGGTGGGAGGTCCTTCAAATCCAAAGACAAGGAGGAGCTGAAAAGGGTGCAGAGAGAGCTGAGGGGACTGATAAGGAATGGGAAGGACAGCTACAGGCAGAAGATGGAGAACCAGCTTCAGCAAAACAACGTTGGCAAAGTCTGGAGAGGCCTCAGAACCATCTCAGGCCAGAAACATCAGAACTCTCTGCCTGGGAGGGATGTGAGGTGGGCAAATGAACTGAATCGTTTCTTCAACAGATTTGATTCAGCCATGAGGCAGTCTCCAACATCGGCTGCTGACTCACCCACCCCCACTGCTGCTGCTCCACCTCTGACACCTCAGACACTTCACACCTCCTCTACTCACCCTGCTCACTCCTCCCCACCCCCAACAACAGCATCCAATACACACTCAACACAAGGCTCCAGCCTGTCTCTCTCAACCACCCAGGTTAGGAGGGAACTGAGGAGGATTAAAGCCAAGAAGGCAGCGGGTCCAGATGGCATCAGCTCAAGAGTCATCTGGTCCTGCGCAGACCAACTGTGTAGGATGATCGAGCACCTCTTCAACCTGAGCCTGAGGCTGGGAAGAGTCCCACAGCTCTGGAAAACCTCGTGTGTTGTACCAGTGCCAAAGACTTCACGCCCCAAGGACCTCAACAGCTACAGGCCGGTGGCTTTGACATCCCACCTGATGAAGACCCTGGAGCGGCTGGTCCTGGCTCAGTTTCGGCACCTGGTGAGCTCATCACTGGACCCATCACTGATGCCGTCATTCACCTCCTACATCGTTCCCTCGCTCACCTGGAGACCGCTGGGAGCACTGTGACAATCATGTTCTTTGATTTTTCCAGTGCCTTCAACACTATTCTTCCCTCGGTTCTGAAGGACAAGCTGGAGAACTCAGGAGTGGACCATCACCTCACTACCTGGATTTTGGACTACCTCACCGACCAACCACAGTATGTGAGGACTCAGGGCTGTGTGTCGGACAGGGTCGCCTGCAGTGCGGGGCCCCACAGGGGAACGGTTCTGGCTCCGTTCCTCTTCACCATCTACACTGCAGACTTCTCCCACAACTCCACCCAGTGCTTCCTGCAGAAGTTCTCTGATGACTCTGCAATAGTCGGCCTCATCACTGATGGGGACGACAAGGAGTACAGAGGACTGACTCAGGACTTTGTGGACTGGTGCCAGCTGAACTACCTCCAAGGAGCTGGTGGTAGACTTCCGCAGGCACAAGCATCCTCCACTGCAACCACTGAGCATCCAAGGTATGGACATTGAGGCTGTGGACAGCTACAGGTACCTTGGTGTTCATCTGAACAACAAACTGGACTGGACTCATAACTCAGACGTGCTCTACAGGAAAGGGCAGAGCAGGCTGTACCTGCTGCGGAGAGACTCAGGTCGCTTTGGAGTGGAGGGCCCTCCTGAAGACCTTCTATGACTCTGTGGTGGCCTCAGCCATCTTTTATGGTGTGGTCTGCTGGGGTTGCAGCATCTCTGCTGGGGACAGGAAGAGACTGAACAGGCTGATCAGAAGGGCCAGCTCTGTTCTAGGATGCCCTCTGGACCCAGTGGAGGTGGTGAGTGACAGGAGAATGGCGGCTAAGCTGTCATCCCTGTTGGACAACATCTCCCACCCCATGCAGGAGACTGTGACAGCACTGAGCAGCTCCTTCAGTGGGAGACTGCGGCACCCACGGTGTGGGACGGAGAGATTTCGCAGGTCTTTCCTCCCCACTGCTGTCAGACTCTACAACAAAGACTTTTGCAGCTGATCAAACACACACAAACCCACACATGCGCAATACTCTTTTCTGACAAAGTTGTATTTTTACTCAGTTATATATAGAATTTGTATTCTATTTTTATCCTATTGTATATGTTATTCTTGTAGTGGCGAATTTCTGTCCCCAGCTTTGAAAAAATAATTCTTCCACTTCTTAATGCGAGCTGTTCAGATTTATTTCTGACTCGTACATACAAACAAATGATGTCACGGTCAAAAAACCATTTGCTGCTACAGCGAACATTTCCATTGCCGTTCTGGCGCATTCTAACCTGCTACCACACATGCGCTGTAATGTTTTCTTACCTGACACAAATTAAACTCGCAGCATGTATTCTCTAACAACACATTATACAAAATCAAACATTTAACATAATTGAAAGTATCAAAAATATATCTCTATAGAGATATAAATTTGATATAGTTATTATTAGTCACCCTGGTGGTTTCTTCCTGTTAAAGGGGAGTGTTCAGCTTGAGTGACATCCCATTCTTAAATTCCCAGGATTTAATATGATGTCAGCCGACCCTTAGCAGCTGTAACAGCTTCAACTCTTTGGGAAAGGCTTTCCACAGATTTAAGAGTGTGTTTATGGGAACTGGGACAATTTGCTGAGACACTTTGAAGCTGATGGACGTTTTGTGTCTGCACTAAGTACGTTTTCACTAGAGATGGACCGATCCGATATTACGTATCAGTCCGATACGGACCTAAATTACTGGATCGGATATCGGAGAGAAATAAAAAATGTAATCCGATCCGAAGTATCACAAAATCACCTCACAAAACGCGCTACTTGGCGTAACCCAGCTCGGCGCATCGGAGCAGTATGTGTCACGTGATAGAGCGGCTGTTGTCTGCGAGACCTGTCAGCGGTCTGTTGGAACATTTGGAGCCTCGCTACATGCTTCCTAACCGCAGCATTTCATCTCGGTGAAAACTATCCCAGAGAAATAAAGCAAGTGCGTAAGTTCATCCCTGAATGTTTGTATAGTATTTCCACATTAACCTTAACAACTGATATGTTGAGCCACAGCTGGACTGACCATTGGAGTTTCATATTCAGGTGAAAAGGAAGCGATTTGTCCCGTACTTCAGCTAGAATTAAAAAATAGACACAAAGCTGGAGTTATTCTGTCTTTGATGCGCAGTTGCATCTACTTCTCTCATTCTCTCCCCCTCCCTCTCCTGTTATTACTTCAAACATGAAACTGATCAATGATCAGCTGATCGGCTTTTCTGCTGCAAGTCCCGTCTCTCTTGTTTGTTTATCGCCCACTTTGCACTAGAAAGAGGAGACCAGTGGATAAACAACAGCAGCACGTTTAAGCGTGATAAGCTGTTGTTAGAATGTATTTAATATTACTTTCTAGTATCAGCTGATGTTTGCTGGAGCCACAGCTGTAAAGATGCTGGTCATGATATCAGTTTGGATATGAGGTGAGAGGGAAACATGAAGATGAAACCAGGAGATGTCCTTACTGAATCATCAGAGCTGAACAGATGATGGAGAAACAGGTTTACCTTTTAGGTGACATGAATGAGTTGAAGGGAAGTTATGAACTGTTTCTGAGAGACAAATAACACCAGGATCCTTTTCTACGTAGCTGACAGCTGGTAACTGTGCAGGGGCGGGTCTAGCAAAGTTTTGTAGGGGGCCAGGTAGGGCATTAACAGGGAGAGGGGGGCACAAAGAAATATTTTTCTTTGTTATGTCATTTAAAAACTTTAAATAAACAATTATCTGAATCTTACAACAAAAGTGGTCATCTGATTAAATGTATAGAAGTCCATTACTGTATATAGTAACTGTTAAGTCTAATATACCCTAGTAAGCTATAGTACTTTTTCCTTTGGGAAGGTACCATCTGTGCAGTCTGCAAGTCTGTTGAAGAAAGATGTTGAATCTATTTAATTATTGTAGAAAAATAATTGATTTCTGTGCATTTGTTTTACACTTGCATTAACTTAAAGTTGATTACATCGATTAAGGGCGGGGGGTGGTTCCCTAATATTTTTGCTGGGAGTTGGCAACCCTATTAGTTAGGTAGGTAAGTACTCTTTAAAATACCAGAATATTGAGGATGGTGTAGGTTTAAATTTATTAGATTGATCAGTGTTGCTGAACTATAAAAAGTTTTGGGTGGAGTGTATTTTTTGCATACAGGTATAACAGAATAGCTTTAGTCTCTTGTTTTTTAAAACTCGAGTATGAACTTATACAAAATGCAGCAAGATATTTATAAAAAACAGTTTTATTGATTACAAAATACGCTATATCGGATTCATATCGGTATCGGCAGATATCCAAATTTATGATATCGGTATCAGACATTAAAAAGTGGTATGGTGACATCTCTAGTTTTCAGCAGCTATGGCACCGGCAGGATTCACTTTCACAGACTCACAACCACCAGCTTCACCCCTCCCCTCCCCCTCCAGCTGTAGGCTTTAACATTGAGTTTCCCCACACATGTTTACAGACGAGTTAGAGAGCAAGAGAAGAAGAGACTGATTCATAAATGTCTTTGTTTCTGCTCTAACCTTACCCAAACAATGCTGCTCTACAACTCTAGACTACCAGCCACAAAGACAACAGCTGGAGAAACATCTGTCTACCTCTGACATCCACCAGCTCATCCATACAACAAACACACATCAACAACCAGGAAGCAGCTTCACCTCTGATCACACACACACTCAACTCTACTCACTCACCTGGAGGAACAACATGAAGGTGGATTGTGCGGTGATCCCATGAGCGTGTTTCTTCAATGAAAAGACCGCACCCGTAAGTTCCATAATCAGTAGTAGTTACATTCTTCAGAATCAAAGACACGTCTCCATCCTTCATCTGTCTGTCCTGCAGATCCACCCGGTTCTTAAAAGATGGATGCTGGTTGGCTGGATCAAAGTGACCATCCCGCAACAATAGCACGTACTGTGGCTCCAGGTCAGCTCTGCTCCACTTTGTAATTCTGATGTTGTTGTTTGGAGCTCGACATGTCAGAGTGACGTCCTGTCCAGACTCAGCTGTGATGGTTTTCAGATCTGAAAGAGGAAACAACACAGAGCAGAGAGGTTAAAGGTCAAAGTACAATAATGATCAGAATGATTCACTTTAAATATAAATTTTGGTCCAGAACCAACATGAACGTGAGATGGACTGCTTCAACTGGTAAATACAAATGGCTTTGTTCCAAACCTTCTAAACAGTTGCTTCTTAAACAGCCAAAATATTTTCAGCCTACTAAATTCCTTTGACCCTTCTTTTCTGTTGTCATTTAATCTCTTACTTTACTCAAACATAGTGCTTTTCTACACTGGCATTCAATGTGCTTTCATTTAACACGTCTTATTCACCTATTTACACATATGATCACTTTTTTTCTGTGTCTACTTGCTTTCTATCTAACATTCACACATCAGGAGCAACTCTGTTTGGCATGCAGCCTGGAGTGGCCACTAACCTTTAGACGATAACCTGCTCTACCTCCTGAGCCACAGCCACAATCTATCAAAGGTACCGGTGTGTAGGACTGCTGGAGGTATGTTTGCTACTGAACAGCTGGAAACATCTGCACTTATGACAACAAGTATATCAGTGTTTGCTCAGAGTTTTAATTATAACCATGTTTGCTGTGCATTGCACTGAACTACTAAGTGAAAGAGCCTCACATACTGTTCTTTACAGTCACAGCTTGCTGTTTTGGTTTTTGACAGTGACAATACAACAATAACGTTTCAAGGAACAACAAGTTAAACCTTTTCTCTGAACAGGTACCAGCATAAACAGTGTTCAAGTTTATTTAATGTTCAGGTAGCTGCTCTCCTCTGTGTTGGTACAGATGAAGATGACAGCAGTGGGTGGATTATATTCTTAAACTTAGTTACAGCACTTACAGCACGACTATGATGAAATCCACTTCCCACTGCTGTGTAATCAATTATTGTTAATTTATATGTTATCAGGAAATGATCAGACAAGAGACGGTTTTCAGGAAACACTGTTAAATGTTCAGTTTCTATGCCATATGTTAAAACAAGATTTAGAGTGTGATTAAAGTGGATTTCCCCAAATATCAAGCGTGGTCCGGTGCACCCTTCATGGACCCATATATCCCACAATCCATAGTGCGGCGGTGGGTGTGGATAATTTTGCCGCAAAATACGGCAGAAGGGAGCGGCTGAAGAGTGAACTGTCAAAAGTAAGTACTGAATATTATGTCACTTATTTATGTGCGAATGTTTAAGAACATTAAAACATTACTTTTGGCCACATGTCGGCAAAGTTATGTGACATTAGTGATGTTTGTACTAACTTGGTTTTAAAGCCTTTAAAATATTCGCCGCTCAATAGTTGACCTTAATCTTACAGAGAATGTGATGATTTTATGGATAATTAAAGTCAGTCATATATCCACAAACACAACAAGCTGAAAGTCAGTGATGCTGCTCGGTTTGCAGTCCTGAATATGACGGCACAAGCAGGATTCACTGCACTGTTAATGTTAGCTATGTTATATTGCTGCCTCTGTTCGGTGGTGTCGAGCCAAACGGACTTTAACGTGTGTTTGAACGAGCTGACGGTTCACTCGTTAAGTGAAAGAAAGATGCTTTAATCACAGGAGTCACACATGTGTCCACTGGACCATCTGGGAACTCTTCTTGTTTAGCACTCGTAATAACACAAACACTAAATCCTCCTTCTCTTGTGCTGTTTTGTAGCAGTGTGTACACCTGAGACTGTCACCTGTCTGTCTGTCCTGCACTCTCTCTCTGTTTCTTTCTCTCTGATTGTGGAATAAAAGTATGAACATGTATTTATAAGTTACACTTGTGTTTGAATCCTGCAGCTTATCACACATTTGATTTCCATGTGTGACAACTGCAAGTGTCCAGAGTGAGGACAGACTGAGGGACCCACTGCTGCACATCATCTGTGAGGCTTTGCACCCTGATGATCCACCAGGACAAACTCAGCAGTGTGTGAGGAAGAGGAGGAGGAAGAGCCAGCAGCAGCTGACAGATGGAGAGAATAGACAGACTGTTCCCTGTTTGTGAAGGACTGCTAGGAAAGTTTAAAATAACTAATTGTCTGTCCTGAATCAGTCTTATTAGGTAATGTTCAAATAATGTTATCATCCCAGTGTTTTCAGTGTGGGAGAAAGTACTCAGGGCCTTCAAGTTACACACTATGAAAGGCAGCAACAAGTTTAATATTCAGAAACCTAAAGTATGTATCAGCAGCAGAATGGAGCTAAAATAAATGTTTGTTTCAGTTCTATGAAGCTTTGAGTATTTTGGATTAGTAGCACTGCTGTGTTTGTTGCATCATATTGCTGTAATTGTTTATATGCTTTATATATTCTGAGGTAAGTTGATCTATAGTGTTACATCACATTCTATAAGGATGTTATGTGTTTGTATACTTTCTGCCCAGTTTGACCCATTTAGCAGAAGTCAGCCTGTTTAAGGCTCTGATATCTATTCTGTATGACTTAAAGCAGTTATGACATGGTCTGATTTTCTCACCCAATAAAGGAATATTTCATATATCAGTCTGATCTTCATTCTATCAGAAACAGTTATCACAGCTCGTACATTTTCTTTTTACACATATATATAAGCATTGAGCCAAATTTAGTAATGCCAACATATTGAAAGAACAACATTTGTCTCTTATATATAATACATCTGTATATACACTGTCAGAGATACTTGTCTTTGAGTGAAGATTTAAGGTGATAGGAAATATAAATAACTGCTACTTGAATCTTTGACCCAGAGTTCAAGCTCACTGCTGTAATATATGTATATATATATATATATATATATATATATATATATATATATATATAATAATAGTCTGACAATACATATAATATTGGCCATATTATATTTACATTACCAAAGTGAGATGACTTTAGTCTCATGAACAACATTAACTAACTATCATGTTTTACAGTCCTGTGGTCTCAGCCTCAGATACTCAACTAATCAAAGTGATGTCATGACAAAAATGAATGACCAACAAGACATTTTTTCTCCTTCATTTCTGTCAATCAAAGCTGTATGTAACGTTTCTCGCGGTTAGTATCATGGTTGCTAGGCAACCTGAACAGCGCGACGAAGGCTAGACCGTCCCATTTCACAAGCCTCTCACTTCTCATACTTATAGTACGCACCGTACGTAGTATGCGTACTGCGCGTACTTCAAGCGTGCGGTCTCTTAATTGTGACACAGCCTGTGAGTCTCTGCATGCTGCCTTTATGGAGCTACAGCTGTTTGTATACACTGAACAAAAAGCTTTGTAGCTGTATACTGACTCCTGACACTACAACACATCACACTGACACACACATTACACTTCTTTGTCTCCGTCACAGCTGGATTACAGTCAATAGACGTTAAATCCACATCGACTAAACCCAGCCTAGTATATCAGCCGTATCCCAGACAAACCAAATCAATCTAAAAATAATTAGATTAGATAATGGACTTTCGATCTAGTTGGCATGTTACCAATTCTCCCCCCAAAGTGTGGGGTTTTAAACCTCACCTGCAGAGTCAAACAGGAAGACACCGACAAACAGCAATGTCGAGAAGAGTGATGCTGTTACAGCAGACATTTCCGTGTTCTCAAGTTCAGATGATCCGACACTTTGATTGTGATAAATTTCTGAGTCTGTTGGTGTTTTCGCTGAATAACAGAAGTTGAGTTTAAATCCCAAAATGTCCAAGTCGTTTCTTAAGTAGTGACGATCGATTTGAAGCGGAATAGTCAGCCTTTTTTCAGTACTGCCTCTGTACCCCACGTGGTGGTTTATAGTGATGGTGAGATGAAGCCTCGTGATGAAGTGAAGCTTTCCATCCAACTGGTCGACTCATGGTTCGAAGCATTGTAATGATTCACTTGCTCTACTGCGCCATCAAGTGGAAGATTCAAGTGAAACAGGCTCTTTGATTATAATGATGTGTAAACCTCTAAACTGAATAAATTGTTTTCATGGTTATTTATCCCGAATATTGTCTCAGTATGTCTGATACAAAAGAGAAAGTGGAAACTATCAGGACAGAGTTTTGGTATGATTGTGTAACTGTTAGCCTCAGACAGTCAGTCAATAGTATAATTCAGATCATAGATCAGTACATTTACATATTTTTATAACTATAAAAAGAAAGCTAAGGCTAAAAACAGAAAAACGATTTTATAAAAATATTCAGCAGTAGATCAAAAATGAAAGAAAACCATTAATCAACAAATGAACATTACCTGATGCTGCTGAACTGAAGCAGAGCAAATTACAGAGGTTTTATTAGAGACACACCTTAGCGTTTAAAAATTTTGCATAATGTTAAAAAGTTTAAATTTGTTCAGTAGCCTATTGAACGGCAGAAATTAGGTTTTCTTTTCGGAAGTAAGTAAAAGGAAAAAAACAGCGGCTGACAGCGCTGTAAACAACGGTAGTCGTATGTGTAACAAGCAAGCGAATAATGCAGAAAACAGATTTTTAGACGGGAAACTGTTCTTGAAGCATACTGTGTGTGTGTGTGTGTGTGTGTGTGCGTGTGTGAGAGAGAGAGAGAGAGAGAGAGAGAGAGAAAGCTGTGCATGAAGTGTGATTCTATCCTGGTGGAAGCAAAACAGCAAAAGTCAGAGGGAATTCATGACGATGTTTATATGAAGCGTAGTTTGGATCTTCTTTTGCTGCTGGTTCGGTCAATATCGTCGGGTGAGAAATGCGACATCTCACTGATTCTGATCCAACAGCAGGTCCGCGCTTTGTGTTTGCGTCTATGAGCAGAATCTGTGTTCCTGCTCTCATTTACTGTTTTAGCTGTTTGGTGGTTGTTGAAATTTGGCGTTTCGGGCAAAATAAATTTATATTAATAATCGATTCAGGATCAATATCACGTTATCCAAGCTAGAATCGATTTTAATCGATAATCAAAACCCACCCCAATAACTGTGTAATCATGCTTATGTACATCTGGATAATGACACAAACTGTGTGGCGCTTCACTTTTTAATAAACTAAAAGGCATATATCAGGTTATAGAATCTGTAGTGTTGTTTATTTATATTATGGTACTTATCATTTGTGACATTTATTACTGTGTGCATACTTTATAGAAGAGGAAAAAAATCTCTTCCTTGCTGGTTCCATTGAAGAAGAAATGCTCAAGTAACTATGTAGCACGTACGTAATTCCACAACACAGCGTGATGGGAAATCAGCTGTGTTTTGCTGCCCATTTATTTCGAATCTGGTGCGAACCGGCGAGACAGTTCCTGAATCAGTCACGTGGTACGGACTGCCCGAGAGGTCTCGAACGTCACTGCATACGTAATCAAAGCGAGCCGCGATACGCGCTTCACAAAAACTCCCCCAAGATTACCCGACACACGCTTCGAAGCTTCGACACACAGGCTGTGTCCCAATTCAGGGTCTGCACGCTTGAAGTACGCACACTACGCGTACTACGTACGGTGCGTACTACAAGTACGGGAAGTGCGGAAGTGAGAGGCTTGTGAAATGGGACGGTCTAGCCTTCATCGCGCTGTTCAGGTTGCCTAGCAACCATGATACTAACCGCGAGAAATGTTTCAAACAGCTTTGTGTGACAGAAATGAAGGAGAAAAAATGTTTTGTTGGTCATTCATTTTTGTCATGACATCACTTTGATTAGTTGAGACCACAGGACTGTAAAACATGATAGTTGGGCTTCATTTCTGTACTGAACAGTCATTTCAAGATTAGTTAGTAAATAATAATTAGCTAATGTTATTCATGAGACTAAAGTCATCTCACTGTGGTAATGTTAATATAATATGGACAATATTATATGTATTGTCAGATTATATATATATATATATATGAGCTTGAACTCTGGGTCAAAGATGCAAGTAGCAGTTAATTATATTTCCTATCACCTTAAATCTTCACTCAAAGACAAGTATCTCTGACAGTGTATATACAGATATATTATATATAAGAGACAAATATTGTTCGTTTAATATGTTGGCATTATTACATTTGGCTCAATGCTTACATATATGTGTAAAAAGAAAATGTACGAGCTGTGATAACTGTTTCTTATAGAATGAAGATCAGACTGATATATTAAATATTCCTTTATTGGGTGAGAAAATCAGACCATGTCATAACTGCTTTAAGTCACACAGAATAGATATCAGAGCCATAAACAGGCTGACTTCTGCTAAATGGGTCAAACTGGGCAGAAAGTCTACAAACACATAACATCCTTATAGAATATGATGTAACACTATAGATCAACTTACCTCAGAATATATAAAGCATATAAACAATTACAGCAATATGATGCAACAAACACAGCAGTACTACTAATCCAAAATACTCAAAGCTTCATAGAACTGAAACAAACATTTATTTTTAGCTCCATTCTGCTGCTGATACATACTTTAGGTTTCTGAACATTAAACTTGTTGCTGCCTTTCATAGTGTGTAACTTGAAGGCCCTGAGTACTTTCTCCCACACTGAAAACACTGGGATGATATAATTATTTGAACATTACCTAATAAGACTGATTCAGGACAGACAATTAGTTATTTTAAACTTTTCTTGCAGTCCTTCACAAACAGGGAACAGTCTGTCTATTCTCTCCATCTGTCAGCTGCTGCTGGCTCTTCCTCCTCCTCTTCCTCACACACTGCTGAGTTTGTCCTGGTGGATCATCAGGGGTGCAAAGCCTCACAGATGATGTGCAGCAGTGGGTCCCTCAGTCTGTCCTCACTCTGGACACTTGCAGTTGTCACACATGGAAATCAAATGTGTGATAAGCTGCAGGATTCAAACACAAGTGTAACTTATAAATACATGTTCATACTTTTATTCCACAATCAGAGAGAAAGAAACAGAGAGAGAGTGCAGGACAGACAGACAGGTGACAGTCTCAGGTGTATACACTGCTACAAAACAGCACAAGAGAAGGAAGATTTAGTGTTTGTGTTATTACGAGTGCTAAAAAAGAAGAGTTCCCAGATGGTCCAGTGGACACATGTGTGACTCCTGTGATTAAAGCATCTTTCTTTCAGCTTAACGAGTGAACCGTCAGCTCGTTCAAACACACGTTAAAGTCCGTTTGGCTCGACACCACCGAACAGAGGCAGCAATATAACATAGCTAACATTATATTCAGGACTGCAAACCGAGCAGCATCACTGACTTTCAGCTTGTTGTGTTTGTGGATATATGACTGACTTTAATTATCCATAAAATCATCACATTCTCTGTAAGATTAAGGTCAACTATATATATATTTAGAAGTAGAGACTTTAAAACCAAGTTACCGCTGAAAGTACAAACATCACTAATGTCACATAACTTTGCCGACATGTGGCCAACAGTAATGTTTTAATGTTCTTAAACATTCGTACATAAATAAGTGACATCATATTTAGTACTTACTTTTGACAGTTCACTCTTCGGCCGCTCCCTTCTGCCGTATTTTGCGGCAAAATTATCCACACCCACCGCCGCGCTATGGATTGTGGGATATATGGGATCACGAAGCGTGCACCGGACCACGCTTGGTATTTGGGGAAATCGACGGCGCATTTGGAGTATGCATTAGAAGTACACTTTGAATTGGGACAGCCGTCGTCGCGTGGCGGTGACGTAATCGCACTTGAAATGCGTACTTCAAGCGTGCATACCCTGAATTGGGACACAGCCACAGGACACATCACTAGCTGAGATCAGCGTGAATCACGTGGGTGTCTGCTCCCTGATCTGTTTCCTGTTTGGAAAGACTTCCAGCTTCATCACGGAGTTTCTCTCGGTTTGTGGGCTCATCTAAAGGTAAGCATCGAGCTAACTTAAATGTGGGTTCAGTTTATGTTGAGTTTTATCTCTGTTGAGAATAATAGATTGCTTGGTATACAGTGGATTTAAACAGACTGTAGAGTTTGTGATTGTCTGCAACATTATAATCTGGCGGTTGCTAGGGGGTAAGAATACATACAGAAAAATAGTCTGCAGGGCAGGAGAAGAGCCAACCCCCAGGACAGGAAGCCACAGGTACAAGCATGGGGGTCTGACGTAACTAGCCGTGTCTGGAAGTGGCGTGTCTAGAAATTTTTTGTTGGGGGGGCCAGGTAGGGGCACAGATTTGGAGAAGGGTGGCAGATGTAATTGGCAGATAATGTTAAAAAAAATTCTACCAACAGTTAACCATCATTCAATAACCCTATAAACCTAATAACTGAATTTGCTTTTGACTCTTATTAGAATGAGGTTTTAACCACTACGGTGCAAAGTTTTTAGATACTGCGTTGATGAAGTACAAGAGATACAATCAGTGCTTTGTCAGTGTTTACTCAGCATTCAAGGACAGCAATATTTGCATAGTATTTTTACTGACATATAGGGCACATATGTTTTGGGCAAAAACATTTTTGAATATTAAAATACAAACTTTTTTAACATACAATTGCCAAATTATTAAAAAAAAGAAGATAATCTTCTTACAAACTGGTGTTTGATTTTGAAACAGGAAAAAAGTGGGGAAACAAATGAAAAGACTAACATTTGACTGAAACCTGAAAGCAAGTAAATACTTTCTATGCTGCCTTATGATAAACTTTGGTAATATTGATGTATAAAGAACAACACTGGCTGATGATGAAATACAATCAGCTGGCATGGTGACACTGCCAGTATTAACCTGCAGGGCTGGACTGGGACAAAAAAATTGGGCATTTTGACTAAAGACCGGCCCACCAGGTATTAAAGCCATGAAGCCTTTGAATGAAAACAAACGCTGTTGTGACAGTGATGTACACGGTCTTGTTGGTATATGTATGATTTCTATACATTTTACGTCAGATAAAAACTTTGTTCGCAAGATTCAGATAATTATTTAATAAAAGCTAGATATTTTAAATGAGAATAAGTAAGAAAAGTATTTCTTTGTGCCCCCCTTTCCCTGTTAATGCCCTACCTGGCCCCCTGGCATAACTTTGTTATACCCGCCCCTGCACAGTTACCAGCTGTCAGCTACTCAGAAAAGGATCCTGGTGTTATTTGTCTCTCAGAAACAGTTCATAACTTCCCTTCAACTCATTCATGTCACCTAAAAGGTAAACCTGTTTCTCCATCACCTGTTCAGCTCTGATGTAGAGCTGGGCGATATATCGAGTTTTTAAAAAATATCGATATATTTTTATACGAGATATAAGATGTGACAATATCCTTTATATCGATATAGTCTATGTTACGTTATAATTATAGTTGCGAAGCCGCAAGTTTGCCTCTCTTTCGTCCACTTTTGTCTTTACGCAACGTTACTCGACCTCACCTCTCCTTCACTGAACACAACTCCCCCTCCTCCCCCATCGCTTCACCTGCAGGCAGCGACAAGATGGACACGGCAAATCTCCGTTAATGAGTTACTGCGCATCGCCCCGTGCGTGGGGCTGGACGGCGTCAACGTGTTAACGAGCTAGCCACGCTAACGCCATGCACGGCCTGAAATCCTTTCATCTTCTCAAAAGTTGACTGCGCGCCTTTTGTATGAATTCTGGTTGTGCTTGATGACCGCGAACCGATTTTATGTGATACACAGCGCTCAGCAATCTGTCAAAAAATGGTTTAGTTCGACTTTGGTAAGCTACGGAGCTGCACCCCTTGATGGATTGTCGGAGCATTACGGCTACCGAGGAGCCTCGCGGAGTAATACGTACTGTGCGTCAAGGTCAAGGTAACTTTATTTATACCCAAAGGCAAGGTAAATTTGCTTTACAGAAAAATGACAGCATTTGGCATCCCTTTAAAAACACACATACCTAGTAAATATATAAAGCTCACTGTGGCACATATATAGTAATTTTAATATTTCGGATCAAAAACAGTTCTTATTTAATTCAGTGACAGCAACGGGGACAAAGCTATTTTTATAACGCTTTGTCCTGCATCTCGGAAATAGAAACCTCCATCCTGAGGGAAGAAGCTGAAATTCACCCCTTAGTGGATGGGAACCATTTTTAAGGATTGATAAAGTTATCCTCTGTACCTGTTTAGAGGACAGGGAGGCTAAACAAGACTGTGGCTCACCTATCAGACCACTGGACCATCTCATTATCTGATTTAGAGAGTGTTTCTCTGTGACAGAGGTCTGACCGAACCATGCCACCAAACAAAAGGATAAAACAGACTCAATAAAAGAACGATAAAACAAAGTTAAAGTTTTTTGGTCAATGTGGAAATGAACAAGTTTCCTAGGGCAATAAAGGTGCTGGTGACCCTTTTTACAAACTGATTTGCAATTTTGATCAAAGTTCAGTTTTTCATTTATTATGGTCCCAAGATATTTATATGATTGTACTTGCTCTATTTTCTGACCTTTAATTAAAATGACTCCGTGCCCATTTTGTTGTTTCCTAAAATCAACAACCATATCTTGTGTTTTAGATATGTTCAGCTGGAGATAAGACTCCTCACACCACTGAACAAAGTCATCAATGACTGGACCGTGGTTAATTTCACCCTCTTTCAGTAAGCTGACAATAACAGAGTCATCTGCATATTTAATAATGACCCTGTTTTCATGTCTGCCCTGACAGACATGAAAGACTGACTGAATTAGTACAGAACTCTGCTGCACGCCTTTTATTGGGTGCGAGAATGCATGATCATATGACTCCAGTTTTAGCCAAGTTACACTGGCTCCCTGGGAAATTTCGCATTGATTTTAAAATTCTTTTACTCACTTATAAAATCTTAAATAACATGGCCCCTAGCTATTTAACAGAACCTCTTCATTTGTATAATCCCATAAAAGCATTAAGATCTTCAAACCAGATGCTCTTAATGCAACCTAAGTCTAGGTTGAAAACCAGAGGTGACCGTGCCTTTGCCATTGTAGCTCCTAGACTGTGGAACAACCTCCCTATTGCCATTCGCTCTTCTGAGACTGTTCAGTCTTTTAAATCTCGTTTAAAGACCCATCTTTTCACTCTGGCTCTGATGTAAGATAGTTTGATTATCATTTGGTTGGTTTTTATGGTTGTCTCCTCCTGCGTTGTATCTTTCTTATCTTATTTTTATCTGTCTTATTTTATCTTTTAATTTGTGAAGCACTTTGATCATAACTGCTGTTTTTAAATGTGCTATATAAATAAATTTTGATTTTTTTTTGATTTGACACATATTTGTATAGAGAGTGAATAATAAGGGCGATAGGACACACCCTTGAGGAAAACCTGTGGAGGAGAACACTGGGTCAGACAGAATCCCATTTATTCTCACTCTTTGTGATCTGTCAGTTAAACAATCTAAAATCCAGCCCAGCAGGTTTTTCCTGATTTCAAACTGTTCTAAAAGTCTTTTAATTAAAATATGGGGCTGTATTGTATTAAAAGCCGAAGAAAAATCAATGAAAAGAAGTCTTGTAAAAGTCCCTTTACTCTCTACATGTTTAAGAATCAGATTTAGTAAAGTCAAAAGTGCGTCCTCCACTCCTGTATTGGGCCTATATGCAAACTGCATTGGATCCAGCTGACCTTCAGTCTCTTTCATAATCACATTTCTGATGATTTTTTCAAAGACTTTCATTACAACTGAAGTGAGGGCAACAGGCCTGAAGTCGTTTAGAATTTTTGGACGACTAGATTTAGGGACAGGAACCACGACTGCTTCTTTCCAAAGAGAGGGCACATGTTGTGTTTGCAAGGATTTGTTAAAAAAATAACCTGAAATATAGGACTGAGTTCATCAGCACAAGATTTAATTAGGCGGCCACTAATATTATCAGGACCCTGGCTCTTGTTCACATTGACTGTATGAAAGGCCTTTTTAACATCGCTGAGTTCAATGATAAAGTGCTGAGTATCTCTCAGTTTCTGTTTCAGTTCCGAAATATCCTCGCTAAAATCAGAAGAACTTAAATGAGCATAAAACATGTTTAAAGCATTTGCAAAATCTCTGTCTGAATCACAACCATCTAAAATGACCTGACTACTGCTCTGGGGATTTTGAAACCCTGCTATGGTTTTCATACAAGTCCAGGCAGACCCAAAATTTTTTGCAGCAAATTTGCTTCCAAGAAGGTTTTTGTAGCTCTGTTTTGCTTTCAAGATTTCAATTTTCAGTTCCTTGGTGGCTGTCTGAAAATCGGTAACAGCCCCCTCTTTAAAGGCCTGTCTCTTTTTCCTTAAACAAGATTTGACGCTTTTAGTGACCCGTGGCTTATTGTTAGCGTAGACTTTAACGCGCTTACGGGGTATAATCATGTCTTTACAAAATACTGCATAAGAGCTAGTAACATCCACCAAAGCGTCGAGATCATCTCCACAAGACTGAATAAAAACTTCCCAATCTGTACACTTAAAACATTCCTGCAAGGTAAGCACAGATTCTTCTGACCATATGTCAACATCCCTAGTCTTTGTCTTCTCTCGTTTTAAGACAGTTTTATAGATGAGCAGAAGATGCACACAGTTATGGTCAGAAGATCCCAGAGGAGGAAGCAGGAGGGATTTATAAGCATTCTTCACCGATCCGTAACAAAGATCCAACATTTTATCCCGTCTGGTAGGACAGGATACATATTGATACAGATTGCCCAAAGTTGATTTAAGGGAGACATGGTTAATGTCCCCCATTATAAAGTTTGGTGCGTCAGGAGAAAGTGCCTGCAGCTTCTGCACTACGTCTGAAATGATGCTGCAAGTGGAGGCGGGATGAGCCTTCGGGTGAATGTAAACTACGGTAATAAAAAGTTGTGGAAACTCACGAGGGAGATAAAAAGGGTGCAGTGACACAGATATTATATAATAGATATAGATAATATTCAACGTAATATTACCGTATTGTGTGTACAAGGACCATAAATGGCACCTGTTCAGAGACATGGTTACGAAGCGGATTTCAAACTCCAGGCTGTCAGTCACGCAGTAGAAGTTGGAAACAGAGCAGCTGTGAAATCTGTCTTTGTTATTATGCTCAGCGTCTTTTAGTTTACATTTTGACTGCACAATTGTGAGCTCTTTGTTATGCACAAAACAACATAGTTTTCTTTTTATTTATAGAGCATCATTATTTAATAAATGCTCATAATTTATTTTTGAGTAGTTTTTTTCATGTACATCTATGCTGTATGTTAATAAAAGTGCCTGTGTGACATCTGGGACACAGCTTTGACTAAGAACTCTCTTTTTGTTCTTACTTTATGGCTTTAAAAAAATATCGAGATATATATCTTATATCGCCATCCAGCCAAAAAATATCGAGATATGAATTTTGGGTCATATCACCCAGCTCTACTCTGATGATTCAGTAAGGACATCTCCTGGTTTCATCTTCATGTTTCCCTCTCACCACATATCCAAACCGATATCATGACCAGCAGCTTTTACAGCTGTGGCTCCAGCAAACATCAGCTGATACTAAAAATTAATATTAAATAAATTCTAACAACAGCTGATCAAGCTTAAACGTGCTGCTGTTGTTTAGCACGACATCTGCTGGTTTCCTCTTTCTGGCGCAAAGTGGGCGATAAATAAACAAAAGAGAAAAGCTGATCAGCTGATCACTGATCAGTCTCATGATTGAAGTAGCAACAGGAGAGGGAGGGGGGAGGATGAGAGAAGAAGAGGCAGCTGTGCAGCAAAGACACAATAACTCCAGCTTTGTGTCTTTTTCATTCTAGCTTAAGTTCGGGACAAACTGTGTTCCTTCTCAGCTCAATACAAAACCTGTAATATTATCTCTGAATGAGGGACCATTCCATTTTTTAAGGAGCCGTTGACAACTCTACAAACTAACCTTATGAATAAAATAAAGTTCAACATCAGTTACATCACAGCACCCACCCAGCTGTACAGAAACTCTGTCATGCTAGCTACTATGCAGTACGAGTTATTGTAACTGACTGTAAAAAGTCAGCACAACGAAAATAAACTCCACCTAAACTTGGTTTATATCTGACCCAGATAGACTGCAGGTCATAACTTCTTACCTGAAGTTCAGTTCACCTGACACTCGGACCAGCAGCCGCCTCGGGTCTCTCCTCCTCCTGCCTACCCTTCCCTCATCCACCTGCTAGCTGCCGTAGAAGCTCCGCCATGCTCGATGGCCAGTCCAGCTATGTTAAACTGTTAATCTTTCGCCAAAACACTGTTTTCTGTGATGCTGTCTTTCGTGCTTGGCTCTCCTACCTTTGCTAACATGATGCTCATAGCGCAGAAGCCGATGCTGCATTCACTTACACTCGGATATCTGAGCTTCACTGTGAAAACATAATTGTACATTTGATATTTCATTGGATTTTATTGTTTTGGCTTCGGGGTGGCACCTGGGGTGGCCAGTCTGGTTGGGGGGGTGGCCTGTGCCCCCCCAGGCCACCCCGCTGGACACGCCACAGGTGTCTGGGCCTAAACTCCGCTGCAGGTCTATATATCAAACGATCACTGTGGCATTACTGAGAGTTGAAAAACTGTCTAAAGTCTTTCATCTTTAATAAAATGATCAGTGTTCTGCTCTACCAGGTGTAACAATTGAGTTTAACATCCAGGCATCCATGAAAATGGAATTTATGACATTTAACGGAGTTAGAAGTTAGCAGGAAGTTAGCTCGCTAGCTTCCATCTAAATACAATATAGCATGTCCTGACTGCGGGGTTTTGGAAACAAATTAAAACTGTAATAGGGCAGCCCTTAGCGGCTGGAAACACAGTGAGATGGACGAAGGCAAGTGCAGTGGAACAAAAGTATTTATTTCCCATACAGCTCTCCTTACAACAATTCACTTGTCGAGCTTCTTCACAGCACTATATATCCCTCTCTAATGACAACCAGCAGCCTTAAATATGTTCAGCTGTCACAGACTAAACCATTATTCCACTCTTAGGTAAATTCTTAAATCCCAACCTTCCACCACAGTATACAATATATCAATTAGAATAAATAAATACATAAATACATTTCACATTTTCATATTAATAAATATTTCACACTTTAATTCTACACCAAACCCAATATTATAAAAACCCAGAAACCCAAGCACAAAAAGATTCACCACACTCTCTTAACCAATGGTCTCTCCCGGAACCTTTAAATGGTGTCTGGACCCCCGGGGAAACATTTGCCCAAACACCCTGAAGAGGACACAGGCAAGAAAGGTGAGTAATCATTATCTTACAAACACTTATTTGCGCCACTTTTCTTCCTAGATTTCACACACACACATTTGCATTAGTTTTCCTTACTGGTAAACCTTAATCATAATCTCAATCACCATTCTTCTCTCCTGACAGACAACCACCACATTCCTTGATGAGGAGCAGCTGTGCAGGATCTGAATCAAGGCTACCAACTGATTTTAAAATTCCCAATAAATAATCAATAAATATTTAAACTTCTTGTGTGCAAATGTTTTACTGTGCAAATCCATGCTTAAAGTGCAATGCTAAATAAAGTGCTTGATAAGGTGCTTTTAATAAAGTGAAAGGTGTGCTCTAAAGTGCTATACAGATAATATAATACAAATAAATGTAGTAAGGGAGTCCTCTTCCTTACAAAAACGTACAGCTCTGTTATCACTTCCAACATAAATGAAGACAGAAAACTAAACAGCAATTTGTAGGGTTACTGAAGTTTGGCTAGCTGGTATATAATGATGTGCTACGTGATCGCTAGCAATCGCATGGCAGGATGCTGTAAAAGGACCAAACTTCAGTCAGGAGAACAACTGAGATAATCCATCCACAATACGAGGTTAGTCATTCATATACTGCTGCTTGGGCTGTAGTTACATCCTAAGGTTTTAAAAACTGAGCTTTAATAAATGATTAGCGGTAATAAAAGCCGAGGGAGGTCAACAGTGATCACTGACTGTTTTAGGAGCTTTTTGAGATTAAATAGAAGAAAATACAAAACATCAAACATGTTAACAACACAAAAGCCATATTAAATGCAGACTACTTTAGGCCCGGAAGTAGGATTCGTCACGTCATCACTGAACAACCAGATAGGACTTCATAGGACGATCTCCAGATGCATCTGTATTTTATTTTCTTCCAGCGCAAATAAAGACGTCCCATTCTTCACCTGGAAGTAAAAGTCTCCAAAAGGTCGCTACCATCAAAAATCCGTGAAATTGGCGAAGTGTGTTCACAGTTTATTGTGAACACGTTGACAGAGTGAGAGACTGTTTGCAGAAAAACACCAACTAATCATTAGCTCAGCATGCTGGGAGAAGCTGAGCTAAACTTGCTTGTTCAGTTATTTCCATCTCGCTTTGACTGCAGCTGTAACCTGACGTATTCCAGCAGGATTTGTAAAAGAGTTTTGATAAACACAAAGCTGGACAGCAATGCTGTCATATACATATCTATATATCTATATATCTATATATATATATATATATATATATATATATATATATATATATATATATATATATATATATATATATAGAGATAGAGATATATATATATATATAGAGAGAGATAGATATATAGAGATATCTCTCTCTCTCTCTGTGTGTGTGTGTGTGTGTGTGTGTGTGTGTGTGTGTGTGTGTGTGTGTGTGTGTGTGTGTGTGTGTGTGTGTGTGTGTGTCCCAGCTGAGTAACAGGAGTCTGGTGGTGCAACAGAGGAACAATTTCATCCATTTGGACTCAGCTCAGCCACTACAGAGGAAACAATCAATGACTTCAACACAAAAGGTGAGAAAAATATCACAGTTATAATATTACTGAAACTGTGTGCACAGCTGGTGTGTTTTTAAAAACATGTTAACAGCAGCTTTATCTTTTGCATCCTGGGCTCATCCATATATACAGAATCTACATTCAAATCGGTGGCGCTGTCACTTGGTGTTCGCTCGCTTTGTGGTAGAGTATCACTTCCTGTTCCTGCTCAAACACAGTGGTGTTTCTGAGTAGCTTTTCTGCTTAGCAGTTTAATTTAAATCTTTTGATACATTCCTTTTTCATGGTATAATCTTAACATGCTTCATCTGAATCACCCTTTCTGTGTGCTCACTACCTAATTTATAGCCAAAGTATTCACTCACTTAGCTTAGCTCGTAGCCGACTCGTTAGCACCATGGCTACTTCACCTGTCCCTCCTGCACTTTCCTGCTCATTGTGTCAGATGTTTAGTTACTCCTCGGCCTCCTTTAGCAGTAATGATACCTGTAATAAATGTAGCATATTTGCAGCTCTGGGCCAGGATTACTGAATTGGAGACTCGGCTTCGCAGCCTTCATTCACCCGTAGCTAGCCAGGCCCCTGTCGCTGGTGCAGCCGAAGATAGCGTAGGCCCCGCTAGCTGTTCCCCGGCAGACCCCAAGCAGCTGGGGAAAGAGGGCGGCTGGGTGACGGTGAGGAGGAAGCATAGTCTTAAATAGAAGCCCCAGGTACACCACCAACCTGTTCATGTGTCTAACCGTTTTTCCCCACTTGGCGACACACCCGCCGGGGGTCAAACTCTGGTAATTGGTGATTCTGTTCTCAGACATGTGAAGCTAGAGACACCGGCAACCATAGTCAATTGTCTTCCAGGGGCCAGAGCAGGCGACATTGAAGGAAATTTAAAACTGCTGGCTAAGGGTAAACGTAAATACAGTAAGATCATAATTCATGTCGGCAGTAATGACACCCGGTTACGCCAATCGGAGGTCACTAAAATCAATATTGAATCGGTGTGTAACTTTGCCAAAACAATGTCGGACTCTGTAGTTTTCTCCTGGTTCCCTCCCCAATCAGACCAGGAGTGACATGTTTAGCCGCATGTTCTCCTTAAATTGCTGGCTGTCTGAGTGGTGTCCCAGAAACGATGTGGGCTTCATAGATAATTGGCAAACCTTCTGGAGGAAAAACCTGGTCTTGTTAGGAGAGACGGCATCCATCCCACTTTGGATGGAGCAGCTCTTATTTCTAGAAATATGGACCAATTTATTAAACCCCTCAAAATATGACTATGCAGAGTTGGGACCAGGAAGCAGAGTTGCAGTCTTACACGCCTCTCTGCAGCTTCTCTCCTCCTGCTACCCCCCCAAAAACCCATCTCCATTGAGACTGTGTCAGCTCCCAAACAGACAAAATACAAACTAAAAACCAGCAATAAACAATTTAAACATAAAAAATCACAAAGAAAGAACAATACAGTATCCACATCTGAACCAAAGTGTCTGTGAAGGTTCTCAGTCATCCAGGTCATCGTAGTCAAAGGAGTTTGCAAAGAAAAGCGTCTGGACTTCTTTAAGTTGCTTGAAGACGTTTCACCTCTCATCCGAGAAGCTTCTTCAGTTCTAAGGTCAAATGGCCGAGAGTCCCAGATTTAAACCCAGTGGGAGTGTCCTTTGACCATCTGAACCAAAGAGTAAAACAGTGAAATGTGGATTATTAAATATTAGGTCTCTCTCCTCCAAGTCTCTGTTAGTACATGACTTAATAATTGATCAACAAATCGATTTACTCTGCCTTACAGAAACCTGGTTGCAGCCAGATGATTATGTTAGTTTAAATGAATCAACACCCCCGAGTCATTCTAACTACCAGAAACCTCGAAGCACAGGCTGAGGGGGCGGTGTGGCAGCAATTTTTCACACCAGCCTATTAATTAACCAAAGACCAAGACAGACTTTTAATTCATTTGAAAGCCTGATGCTTAGCCTCGTCCACCCCAGCTGTAAAACTCAGAAACCAGTCTTACTTGTTATCATCTATCGTCCACCTGGGCCTTACACAGAGTTTCTCTCTGATTTCTCAGACTTTTTATCTGATTTAGTGCTCAGCTCAGATAAAATAATTATTGTGGGTGATTTTAACATCCATGTAGATGCTAAAAATGACAGCCTCAACATGGCATTTAATCTGTTATTAGACTCAATTGGCTTCTCTCAAAATGTAAAAGAACCCACCCACCACTTTAATCACACTCTTGATCTTGTTTTAACATATGACATAGAAACTGAACATTTAACAGTGTTTCCTGAAAACCCTCTGCTGTCTGATCATTTCCTGATAACATTTACATTTACAATAATTGATTACACAGCAGCGGAGAGTAGACTTTATCAAAGTAGATGTCTTTCTGAAAGTGCTGTAACTAAGTTTAAGAATATAATCCACCCACTGTTATCATCTTCAATGCCCTGTACCAACATAGAGCAGAGCAGCTATCTGAACACTACTCCAACAGAGGTCGATTATCTTGTTAATAATTTTACCTCCTCACTACGTATGACTCTGGATACTGTAGCTCCTGTGAAAACTAAGGCCTCAAATCCGAAGTACCTGACTCCGTGGTATAATTCTCAAACACGTAGCCTAAAGCAGATAACTCGTAAGCTGGAGAGGAAATGGCGTGTCACAAATTTAGAGGATCATCATTTAGCCTGGAGAAATAGTTTGCTGCTTTATAAGAAAGCCCTCCGCAAAGTCAGAACATCTTACTATTCGTCACTGATTGAAGAAAATAAGAACCCCAGGTTTCTCTTCAGCACTGTAGCCAGGCTGACAAAAAGTCAGAGCTCTACTGAGCCAACAATCCCTTTAACGTTAACTAGTAATGACTTCATGAACTTCTTCACAAATAAAATTTTTATCATTAGAGAAAAAATTACCAATAATCATCCCACAGATGTAATATTATCTACAGCTACTTTTAGTACCATCAATGTTAAGTTAGACTCTTTTTCTCCAATTGATCTTTCTGAGTTAACTTCAATAATTAATTCCTCCAAACCATCAACGTGTCTTTTAGACCCCATTCCTACAAAACTGCTCAAAGAAGTCCTGCCATTAATTAATGCTTCAATCTTAAATATGATCAACCTATCTCTATAATCGGCTATGTACCACAGGCCTTCAAGCTGGCTGTAGTTAAACCTTTACTTAAAAAGTTATCTCTAGACCCAGCTGTCTTAGCTAATTATAGGCCAATCTCCAACCTTCCTTTCATATCAAAAATCCTTAAAAACATTACAAAGGACCAAGGATAAAGGAGGATTAGATCTGCCTAACTTGAATCACTATTTTTTAGCCAACAGGCTTCAGTTCATCTCTAGATGGTTTAAACACAGCTTCTTAGATGAGCCCTGGCTAGATGTAGAACAGGCACTATGTAATAATCTAGAAATTTCAGACCTACTATTTATCAGCTCAAACATCAAAAGACATGAATGCTTTAAAAGCATCAACATCAGCTCTTCTCTGACAGCATGGTGGGAGTTTCTAAAAATGACAGCGTCCTCATTAATGCCATGCAAACGTACACCTATCTGGAATAACCCTGACATATTACAAAACAATAATATGATTAATTTTCCAGAATGGAGTTGTAAAGGAATTAAATACTTAGAACATATATTAGAGGGAACAGAATTTATTCCATTTGTCAGACTAGTTACACAATATGGGATCAACAAGAAAAGATTTTAGAATATCAACAAATTAAATCCATAGTAAAAAGAGATTTAACCTCAGTCAAGCTGAATTACAAACACCACCAAGTGCGGTACACTTTCTTACTCTTAAATCCCCAAATTATTATCTAAAATATACAGAACACTTTCTAAAATAGATGAATCAATATCCCTTCCTATTGCAAAGTGGGAAGCAGATTTATCAGTAAGCTTAGACCAAAACTTCTGGTCTCAGGTATGCTTAAAACCTTTAAATTGCTTAAAATCCCAGTCTGCAATTAATACAATACAAAATACTACATAGAGTGCACTATACAGGTCATCGGATGTTCAAGATGGGCTTTACATCTTCCAACAACTGCTCACACTGTCAAGGCAATACACCAGACAATTACATCCACGCCCTTTGGTTCTGTCCACCAGTGCAGAAGTTTTGGCGTGAGATATGTGAAGACTTATCAAAGTGTCTGAAATTTAACATTCCAGCCTCCCCTTTAGTGTGCTTGCTGAGCAACTTGGATGAGGTCACTGCAGAAATAAACACAGCCCACATTGTTTTTACAGCCCTATGCATTGCCAAGAAAACGGTCCTCCTTAACTGGAAAAATAAAAATAATCTTAATTCTAATCAATATAAAAACCATCTAATAGATCACATTAGTCTTGATACAGCCTCTGCCACCACATTTGATCAATCCCTTTGGGCTCCTTTGATCGGCTTCATCACCTACTGGAGGTGGGGGGTCATGGTTTGGTCCTACCTTCGCTATTGTGGTTGATGTGGAGGTTGGGATGGGCTTGAGGGTGGGAAAGCATGTTTATGTCTGTGTGTGCTTGTTTGTCTGTGTCTATGGCTACGTTCACACTGCAGGTCTTAATGCTCAATTCCAATTTTTTGATCAAATCCGATTTTTTTGTCTGCTTGTTCACACTACACATAAAATGCGACATCAAACGCGCTCTAGTGTGAACGCTCAAAGCGGCCCGCATGCGCAAAAGAAGATGTCACACACAACGCGCTCTGTTTAGACCCAGAGCAAACAATATTGTTTGACTGATTGCCCTTAATATAAAGACTTCGGACTTTATGTTTCCAGATTTTTGCTTTAAGTTATTTTGTTATTTACATAATAATGTAGATGACCTAATAATGATCCTTTTTGCTATTTTAGAGGAGCGGTGCTTCAAAGGATAGTTGCAGATTTCTGTCAGAATCTGCAGAAAATACAGTAAAAATAAAATGTTCACATTTCTCCAACGTTGTCTTCCTAACAGTTTCACCGGATGGTAGGAAATCGTTCGCGATGTCCTATCGGGCGCTTCTCCGGCGCTGATAATTGGCGTCTGTCTTGTGTCAGTGACGTAAAAGACGGATTTAATGCGACATGACCGCTCACACAGCAGTCGCTTTCTAAAACATCGGATACGTGTCGGATTCAGTACCACATACGAAAAGTGACCCAGATCGGTTTGAAAATATCGGTTTGTGCCGTTCACACTGTCATACCAAGATCGGATACGGGTCGCATAGGGGCGAAAAAATCGGATTTGATGCGCTTTCGCCTGCAGTGTGAACGTAGCCTATATGTCAGGTCGGGTCTTAGACTCCACCTCCCTGGGAACTCCCAGGCCCTCCAAGTGTGGAGGCCTATCTCCCCTCACCACACTCCCTGCTGGTAACTGATGCCCTCAGGGGTTGGTGCATTGGTGGTTCTTGGTGTCCGGGCTGGGCGCTCAGGTATGCACCAGCTCACTCTCGGTGGCTACTTGGCGGGCCTGGTGCCTGTCGCTCGGTCAGGCCTCTTCCGGGGCAAAGGGGCGCTCGGGCCTCCGGCCTCGGGCCTGCAACTTGTTCACTCTGGCACAGCTGGCTGCCGGCAGAGCCGGCGGGCACGCCAGTGCAGCCCCTCTGGCTTCTGCTCCGTGGCTACTGGGTGACCCCTCGTCTGGGGATCTCCTCAGCCCTTCCCAGGAAGGTGGCACGGATGCCCCTCCGGTGGTACTCCTTGGGCTCTCGCACTCTGGGGCCTCTGGATGTCTGGAGCCTGGATCTCCTCCATGCCTGCTTCATGCCCTGGGGGACGGGCTATGGGCCTCCACACCCTCTAGCAGACCGTTACATGGGGAAACCTTTTGTATACAAGCGCGTTGATCCACACAGGTGTGCACACGGGTGTTCACTGTTCGTAGACATAAACTACACCTTTCTTAGCTGCTACTTCAAAGCACATTGTGCGCTGTCTGTCCTGCGTGCTGCACAACAACTTTCAATATTTAGCATTTACTGCTGTTCACACTTAGCTAGATTAACGTGATGGTGTTGTGTTTAGTATGTTGCTTTGTTTTTGTTTGGTTTTTTTTTTTTTGCTTGTCTTCTCTTCTTTTTCTCTCAACAGGTGATCCAGGAGATTTTTTTTTCTCTTTGTCTTTGTAAGTGCCCTTTCTCACTGTCCCTTTTCCCTTCTGTTTTTCTTTTCCTTCCTCTCTTTCTTTCTCCCTTTCCTATCCCCCAGTCATGTCTGTCCCATCTGTAACAACTGAAAATAAAATAAATAATAACAACAAAGTTTGATCTAATGGACCAATACGGCAATGCCATGATGATCCATTTGGCAAAATAAATCCATTTGGTATCCTTGTTGATCTTCAGACAACAATTCTGACGGCTAAAGAACCAAATGAGACAGGCAAAAAAGAAAAAAAAAATCCTTGAAAGAGTAGTTGTCAAACAGCTAACAGATCATCTGCAGAGGAATGGCTTATTTGAAGAGTTTCAGTCAGGTTTCAGAGCTCATCACAGCACAGAAACAGCTTTAGTGAAGGTTACAAATGATAAAAAGCGCTATATAAATACAGGCCATTTACCATCTTCTTATGGCCTCTCACAGTGGACTCATCTCTGTGCTTGTCCTGCTAGACCTCAGTGCTGCGTTCGATACTGTTGACCATAATATCCTATTAGAGCGATTAGAACATGCTGTAGGTATTACAGGTACTGCACTGCAGTGGTTTGTATCATATCTATCTAATAGACTCCAATTTGTACATGTAAATGGAGAGTCCTCTTCACACACTAAGGTCAATTATGGTGTTCCACAGGGTTCAGTGCTAGGACCAATTCTATTTACATTATACATGCTTCCCTTAGGCAGCATCATTAGAAGACATAGCATAAATTTTCACTGCTATGCAGATGACACGCAGCTCTATCTATCCATTGAATTGAATTGAAATCATAAACCACAGAAGTTACAAGAAAATACAAAGATCATATTTTATAAGCACACACTGAAACAACAATATCATCAGTTGAACTTGCAATTTCGTAAAAGATTTTCTTCATTGATCAATATTTCTTCAATAATGTCATTTTAATTATACCTCTCATTGTGTCACATCTAGGGATGCAACGATACCAATTTTTTCAAACCGATCCGATACCGATACTTGGATCTGAGTACTTGCCGATACCGAGTACAAAAACCGATACTTCTGCCACACACAAGTTAAACTTAACCGGTAGTAAAGAAACGACCCCACACAACTCTTTAACACAAACGAAACGTTTACTGAACGTAAGGGCAGAGACAAAGGCTACGTTCACACTGCAGGCGAAAGCGCATCAAATCTGATTTTTTTGACCCGTATCCGATCTTGGTGTGACAGTGTGAACGGCACAAATCCGATATTTTCAAATCCGATCTAGGTCACTTTCGTATGTGGTACTGAATCCGATACATATCCGATGTTTTAGAAAGCGACTGCTGTGTGAACGGTCAAGTCGCATTAAATCCGTCTTTTACGTCACTGACACAAGACAGACGCCAATTATCAGCGCCGGAGAAGCACCCGATAGGACATCGCGAACGATTTCTTGCCATCCGGTGAAACTGTTAGGAAGACCACATTGGAGAAATGTGAACATTTTATTTTTACTGTATTTTCTGCAGATTCTGACAGAAATCTGCAACTATCCTTTGAAGCACCGCTCCTCTAAAACAGCAAAAAGGATCATTATTAGGTTATTTGCATTATTATGTAAATAACAAAATAACTTAAAGCAAAAATTTGGAAACATAAAGTCCGAACTCTTTATATTAAGGGCCATCAGTCAAACAATATTGTTTGCTCTGGGTCTAAACAGAGCGAGTTGTGTGTGATATCTTCTTTTGCGCATGCGGGCCGCTTTGAGCGTTCACACTAGAGCGCGTTTGATGTCGCATTTTATTTGTAGTGTGAACAAGCAGACAAAAAAATCGGATTTGATCAAAAAATCGGAATTGAGCATTAAGACCTGCAGTGTGAACGTAGCCAAATACTGTACAACACATCCCTTTTTTATGATATTGATATTCCAATTCCTTAACCAAATGAAATACACTGTATAAATGAAATAATTCCCTTTCAAATTATATTAAACAACCCAACTTATGTTATCACCTTTTGGTAAGTGACTCACTCACTGACTAATATACACTCCAAAACACGTTATATAAATCCACTAAACATACAATATTCACACATGGGCCCCACACACACTCACATTCACACTTGTTGCAGGCCTGTTTGCTGCTCACGCCGGACGATGGAGAAAAATCCTCTTCTCCCCAGTAAGAGCACAAAAGTCTGACTTACAGTTCCGTTGCTCGGTAGGTCGCCATTCACCAGTCCCACACTAAATCCACTCCCTGCGGACCCGATGCTGTCTCTGCTACAGCGCGTTAGCCAGTCACTGTCCAGCTCTCCGACAGTCCATAGCAGCTGCCTCCGTGGCGCAGCCAAGCAGTCCGGGCTAGCCTTTAGCCTCGGCGGTCATGGCTGGAAACACAGTTTTCCACGGACGGTGGTGCGACCGTTGAAACAAAAAGTCACTTCACCCACACTCTGTTGCGAAGCTCTCACACGGTTAGCTTTCTAGTCACACACTCTTTTGTGCAAGTTAACCTCAGTAAAACTAGCCGAGTCTCTCACTTTGGTTCAGCTGACCTCGTGCATCTCTCCATGCCGTTCTCTTCTGTGAACTGTGAACACCTTATGTGCCGTTCAAGTCCATGGGAATTATGATTATCTACTCCCAAATTCCCATCCGTGCTACATAAGTATCGGTTCATGGTATTGGTTAACTTTTACGAGTACGAGTACGCACACATTTTACAGTATCGGCCCCGATACCCGATACCAGTATCGGGATCTGTACATCCCTAGTCACATCATTGTAATGTGATACTGCCACCAGAAGGTGGTGGTAACACACCTACAATGTGTTTGTTGACATGTTGAATTCCACTGATGGAGGGAGTTTCAGTTTGTTCCATGACTGCATTTCACTCACTGCCTCTGTTTGTATCTCTGTCACTGCAGGACCAACATGGAGCAACAAGTCAGCGCTCTCAGGAGGCCGACAAACCTCACAGAAGAAAGGGAGAAAAAACCTACAGTTGTGATGAGTGTGGGAAGGATTTTACCCAGGCTGGAAGCCTAAAAACACACCAACTCATCCACAGTGGAGTTAAACCTTACAGCTGTGACTTGTGTGGAAAGTCTTTTACCCAGGCTGGACACTTGAAAAAACACCAACTCATCCACAGTGGAGTTAAACCTTACAGCTGTGACTTGTGTGGAAAGTCTTTTACCGAGGCTGGACACTTGAAAAAACACCAACTCATCCACAGTGGAGTTAAACCTTACAGCTGTGACTTGTGTGGAAAGTCTTTTACCCAGGCTGGACACTTGAAAAAACACCAACTCATCCACAGTGGAGTTAAACCTTACAGCTGTAATGTGTGTGGAAAGTCATTTACACAGGTTGGACACTTGAAAAAACACCAACTCATCCACAGTGGAGTTAAACCTTACAGCTGTAAATTGTGTGGAAAGTCTTTTACCGAGGCTGGAGGCTTAAAAACACACCAACTCATCCACAGTGGATTTAAACCTTACAGCTGTGAGTTGTGTGGAAAGTCTTTTACCCGGGCTGGAAACTTAAAAAGACACCAACTCATCCACAGTGGATTTAAACCTTACAGCTGTGAGTTGTGTGGAAAGTCTTTTACCCAGGCTCAAACCTTAAGAAAACACCAACTCATCCACAGTGGAGTTAAATCTTACAGCTGTGAATTGTGTGGTAAGGCTTTTGCTCTAAATAGCGACTTACAGAGGCATCTAGTTACCCACTCTGGAATTAAGGCGTACAGCTGCGACTTTTGTGGAAAAAGTTTCAGCAACAAACACTACCGAAATATTCACCTGCGGATTCACACTGGAAATGATGTTTACTGCTGTGATCAGTGTGGGAAACCATTTACAACAGATTCACAGTTACAACAACACATGTTTAGCCACACTGAGGAGAGACCTTATAAATGTGACCTGTGTGAGAAGACTTTTAAAGCTCCACATCAGCTGAAAAAACACCAACAGATCCACACCAGAAAGTAACTCTAGAAGTGCAGTTACTGTGAGGATGTATTTATCTTTATCTTGTAATTTTAACCTGATTGTTTGGAAAAAGTCTGATCAGTAAACTTATGGAGTTATACTGAATGAACTGTTTGGAAAAATGAAGACTCATTTTCGCTCAGTAAGCTGAGTGTTATAATGTAAACAGTAAAACGTAATTGGACGTTGGCAGAGATGCTCTTTATTTCAGGCGACGTTCAGGATAAAAACGTTGAAGGAATTCCCTGATTTATAATGTCTTTGTTTAGAAGCGGAGCAAAGCACATGGATCCATTTCTCAACCCTGTTGTCACTGTGGTGGTGGGAAAGAGTTTCTCTTTGACCTTTGTGGAAAAACCTTCAATCATGAACGGGACCTAAAACCACATCAACGTAGACACACTGGAGGCAAAATGAACTACTGCAAAGAATGTGGGAGAGGCTTCCACACACCAAGTACATTAAAAATACATGAACTCTTCCAAAGTGGGGTCAAGAAGTACATATATGACCAGTGTGGGTCATCCTTCACCACTGCACGTGAGCTTAAAGAAAAAGCATACGGGAATCCACACAGGAGAGACACCATACAAGTGCAGACACTGTGACAAAAGCTTCTCACAATCAGGTCATCATAACAAACATGAACATACGCACATGGAAGTGAACTTCAGCTGTGACCAGTGTGACAAGAGCTTCAGGAATCTCAGTTCATACTCCGAACACAAACGATTCCACACTGTAAATAAACTGTTTCACTGTTACCAATGTGCAAAAACATTCACTTCATTATCTGCTCTGTGCAAACATCAGCCTGATCATGCAGGACTGAAATCACTGGATCACAATGAATCTAAAGAGAGAGAAAGATCCTCTTCTGGTTTCAGGGTCAGACAATTCAGTCTACTTAGTGATTGGTGACGAGGTTGTAAAAAGATGACTATGTTAGCCTTTTCTGCAGCTATAGGGCATATATGGTATCACTCTTGGCTGGAAGCAGTGCTTAAGCAATGAACAAAAATCACAAATTTGTCCAAAAACCTCTCATGTTTAGATGTTTTTCACTTTTTTGGGGGGGTCATTTTAGCCTTTTTGGCCAGGGTGAAGTTAGTATCTGCCATCAAACAAGAAGACAGCCACATGTAACTACGACTGTTTGCTAGTTCACCTTACATGCATTAATGTAATAACGTGGTTAGCGTACTCAACGTAAATTACACACAAACAACATTAAGCTACTCACGCAGAGAAGAACGGCTGCTGCTGCCATCATCATCCGTCATCATTTCTGCTACACTGGCAGGGCTAGGGGCCAAGACTCTCCTCTTCGGGTTTTTGGGGGATGTTGCTAACTCCAGGTCCGATAACAGGCACCACACCCGCAGTAGATAAGCTCGGTGTGAGGTCTTGCAGCAAGCTATCAAATACTGTGCATGTCTCAGCTTTTTAAAAAAACGCTATGCGCCACCAGGTGTTTCATCAGATTTGAGGTGTTACCTCCTTTGACAGTATCACAGTATCAGCTTAAAGCACTTGTTGCAGGCTGCTGAGTTTGCATCTTTTGCTGTGAAGTACAGCCAGACTTTTGACCGCTTCGCCTTCGGTATTTTTAATCTGTAGCTCTGCTCTAAAAGAATGTACCTACCTGGGCCCGCCTACTATCCTTGCAAAGGTAAAATGATTGGCTAGAATCTGAAGTGTATGACATCTCGGAAAGAAAAAAAAAGCACCAAAATAAAGCACCGAAATGTGCGCTGCTTTTCGGTCTGGTTACTACCGTTTATGTCAGAACGAGCACCGGACACCGGTACCCATCCCTACACAGGAGCACTTTAAAGAGTCCTCCCAGTTTTCACATAAAACAGCACATGTTCTGGCTTTGAATTACTCCTGGGGTTAATGTTTGACGCACACTGTGTATTTCACGCCAGTTCAGTAAATCATATTTAGATATTGGGGATCAATTTCTGTGAACTACACTGCTTTGTCAAAACTCCATACATCTGTTACGAAATGAAACTCAATGAAAGTGATACAACTTTAAGTTTTCCAAAATACATTTTTAAATCTGACGGGTGGGGCTAAATTCTTGCGAATACAATATTGAAAAACTAAATGTTATCCAGTGTTCATGAGTGAGTTCTTCTGGCATGAAAACATACACAACGATCATTTCTTTCCAAGAAATTATTGCATGTGAAATAATGCAAATAGATTTTTTAAAAATAATTCCATGGTTAGGTTCCTCTAACCTCCTCTAAGAACACCTACATAAATTTTTTATAGTAAAGAAATAAGAATATAAAAATTGGAAAAAAGAATATGAAAGTAAGCATAAATAGCATACATATATACACATATATAAATACAGAATATGGAAATGGGCAATGAAATATATGTTGAACGTCTTTTATGAGAGAAAGTCACCTTATTATGGAAATTTGAAGAAAACTGTCATTCGTTGCATTGCTGCGTTGACCTCTTAATAGCAGCATACTATTTTTTATTTTTATTAGTCTTTTATTTCCATGTAAAAATCTCATTGAGATTGAAAATCGTATTTCCAAGAGAGACCTGTCATCATGGCAACAAAAGTCAAAACACATGTACCACATAAATACATAACATTTAAAACAAATTCAATATCCCTTGCAAACATATTAAAAATATACAATAAGAGATCAATTAAGGGTGACAACAATCACACTGAGTAAAAGACTTATTCTCTTGTTCCTTTAAGATGGACTTAAACTCCCCCAAGGTAACCAATTCTAATAATTTCAGTTCCTTCGGCAGATAATTCCAGGAAACAGGGGCAGCGTATTTAAAAGCCTTTTTTCCTAATTCTGTTCTGATTTTTGGGGCAATCAGTTGTGTGATATTGTGAGAACAAAGGCTGTGTTGGTTGTGGGTTTTACACATATAAACATATAAATAAGAGGGAACCAGATAAAGATCAACACATGGGAAAGTCTGCGAATATACAAAGATGAACATTTAGCAGCAGCATACAAAGAACAATGATGTAGACGATTTCCAAAGCCAGTAATAAAATGTAAAGCACAATGGTAGACGGTATCCAACCTCTTTAGGTAGTGGGCAGGTGCATTCATAAAAAGCAGTTTACCGTAATCCAATAAAGGTAAAGAAGTAAAAAAGTTCCATGAATCAAGCGTTTTCTCACTTGGGGGGAGAAACAGGATTGAGTTCTAAAAAAGTAACTTAGTTTTAGTTTCAACTTAGACACAAGGCTCTGAATGTGAATTTTAAATGACAAATTCTGATTTACAGGTCCTTCTCAAAAAATTAGCATATTGTGATAAAGTTCATTATTTCCTGTAATGTACTGATAAACCTTAGAATTTCATATATTTTAGATTCATTACACACAACTGAAGTAGTTCAAGCCTTTCATTGTTTTAATATTGATGATTTTGGCATACATAACTCATGAAAACCCAAAATTCCTGTTTCAAAAAATTAGCATATCATGAAAAGGTTCACTAAACTAGCTACTAATCTAACCATCTGAATCAACGAATTAACTCTAAACACCTGCAAAAGATTCCTGAGGCTTTTAAAAAGTCCCAGCCTGGTTCATTACTCAAAACCGCAATCATGGGTAAGACTGCCGACCTGACTGCGGTCCAGAAGGCCATCATTGACACCTTCAAGCAAGAGGGTAAGACACAGAAAGAAATTTCTGAATGAATAGGCTGTTCCCAGAGTGCTGTATCAAGGCACCTCAGTGGGAAGTCTGTGGGAAGGAAAAAGTGTGGCAGAAAACGCTGCACAACGAGAAGAGGTGACCGGACCCTGAGGAAGATTGTGGAGAAGAACCGATTCCAGACCTTAGGGGACCTGCGGAAGCAGTGGACTGAGTCTGGAGTAGAAACATCCAGAGCTACCGTGTACAGGCGTGTGCAGGAAATGGGCTACAGGTGCCGCATTCCCCAGGTCAAGCCACTTATGAACCAGAAACAGCAGCAGAAGCGCCTGACCTGGGCTACAGAGAAGCAGCACTGGACTGTTGCTCAGTGGTCCAAAGTACTTTTTTCGGATGAAAGCAACTTTTGCATGCAGAGTCTGGAGGAAGACTGGGGAGAGGGAAATGCCAAAATGCCTGAAGTCCAGTGTCAAGTACCCACAGTCAGTGATGGTCTGGGGTGCCATGTCAGCTGCCGGTGTTGGTCCACTGTGTTTTATCAAGGGCAGGGTCAATGCAGCTAGCTATCAGGAGATTTTGGAGCACTTCATGCTTCCATCTGCTGAAAAGCTTTATGGAGATGAAGATTTCATTTTTCAGCACGACCTGGCACCTGCTCACAGTGCCAAAACCACTGGTAAATGGTTTACTGACCATGGTATTACTGTGCTCAATTGACCTGCCAACTCTCCTGACCTGAACCCCATAGAGAATCTGTGGGATATTGTGAAGAGAAAGTTGAGAGACGCAAGACCCAACACTCTGGATGAGCTTAAGGCCGCTATCGAAGCATCCTGGGCCTCCATAACACCTCAGCAGCGCCACAGGCTGATTGCCTCCATGCCACGCCGCATTGAAGCAGTCATTTCTGCAAAAGGATTCCCGACCAAGTATTGAGTGCATAACTGAACATAATTATTTGAAGGTTGACTTTTTTTTGTATTAAAAACACTTTTCTTTTATTGGTCCGATGAAATATGCTAATTTTTTGAGACAGGAATTTTGGGTTTTCACGAGTTATGTATGCCAAAATCATCAATATTAAAACAATGAAAGGCTTGAACTACTTTAGTTGTGTGTAATGAATCTAAAATATATGAAAGTCTAATGTTTATCAGTACATTGCAGGAAATAATGAACTTTATCACAATATGCTAATTTTTTGAGAAGGACCTGTATAATGATCCCTAGATACTTGTAAGATGTGACCATTTCAATTTCAGTTCCTTAGATAGTTTTAATCTTAGCAGATGTAGCTAATAACTCTTTTGAGAATAACATGAACTTGGATTTCTCTGGATTAAACATCAATTTAACTTGAGTAAAATGAGACTGAACGACATCAAAGGCAGATTGAAGAAATTTCAGGGTAATCTGATATAACCTCTTTATGATTATCATGGTTACATAAATGAAACAAACACACATAATTTTTAATTAATTTAATTTCACCATCTTTCAATTTGATTGATTGATTGATTGATTGTACTTTGTTCATCCCGATGGCAATTGGGTTAAGGCTGCCAGCCGTGCCAGTGCCGTCTTACCCTTTCGACCATACCTTCATTACATAAAACATCACATGGGGAAGACAGGTCAGAGGGGTATAACAATGGAAAAACACAACATGAGGAAAGATAAGGGGAAAAAAATAACCCCCCAGACTGAGCTCCAACAGGGAGATCAGTTTGAGAACAGAAAAAAACACCTCTGCACATAGCACATGAAAAAACTCTTTATACACCAAAGAAACACATGACAAGCAACAAGGGTGGGTAAAGGGTGAGAAACAGCCAGTGTAGACAGTACATCCGGGCCTGCAGCATAAGCGCTGGTCTCCATGATCCACCGTCAGCAGCGGAGGGGGATAAGCGTCGAAGGCTTTTGGAGGGGGGATGAGTGTATGTCTGCTTGTGTATATATGTCTGTGTGCGTCTTTGTGTGTGTATGTGTCCAGAGTTCAGCTGAGACAGTGTCCTTCTCCCTGCCAAGCTAAGTAAACAGTCTTCCAGCCAACCCAGGTGGCCTTGCATAGAATGGGAAGGTACAGTCTAAACACAGTCGTTATCAGGGTGTTGTTGTTCAGCTCCAGCCTTGAGACAGCAGCTGGCGCCGGAGGGGTATCCGCATGAAGTGATGGTGGTTTTTACTTTAGTGCGAACAACTCATATGAATTTCAAAGCTGTTCTAACAGTCCGAGACTGGTCTCTCAATCTCCCGTTGGAGAGCCGTGAGCTTCTCCATGATGTTATCAACCTTACGCTCCGTGATGTTGTCATTCTTGTGCTCAAAGAGCAGATTCTGAGAACTCACAACTGCAGTGAGCTTCTCCAAGATGTGATCCAGTTTGTGCTCTGTCAATATAATGTCAATATAATCTTTTATACTTAGTAGTCAGTATAATCTTTTAATTATATAAGTTTACTTATGGTAGAATGCTGTATGTAATCATTTGTGTTTAGAAGTATGTAGTTGATGGTATATTGAAAGAATGTCTCATCATTACTACATCATTACTCTACTCATTACTGTATGTGAGAGCTCTGGCAAATGGAAATGCTGGTGGTCTTTGATCAGTGGGTTTTGGTCAGTGGTTGTTGATCAATGATCATAAGAATTTTGCATAATTATGATTAAGGAACTGACCTCACATCCCATTGTTCCTTCAGTGGGCTGGTTTCAGTCATTATGCAAATGTACTGTTTATAAGAATTGGGGAAACCTGCAGTCAGCTGAGACTGAATAACAGCCAAGTTGAGCAGAGTGATGCAGCCACAGCAGACATTTCCTCCAGCACCGATGGTCTTAGTTTGTTCTAAATGTCTGAGTCTGTCGGGATTTTCAGTGAATAACTGAACCTGAGTTTAAACCTGACTACCTGAGATTACATTTAAGGTTTAAATTAAGCTGAAAGTCTAGTTTCCATAGAAATGATTCCAGATTCAGATACTAATGCTGGATAATAATCTCTTCTATCTTTTCTTAAGGCTTTTGAAGTATGTGAGAAAACTGGATCCTCAGCAGCTCTGTGTGGGTGGAAAAGAGGCATGTGTGTCTTCCAATCTTCTGGTCAAACTGGTCCTGTAGTGTTTGTTACCTGGTGTGTGTGTGTGTGTGTGTGTGTGTGTGTGTGTGTGTGTGTGTGTGCGCGCGCGCGCGCGTGTGTGTGTGCGTGTTTCATATTATATTATCTCCCAGGGTGTAAAGGAAATGTACATTTATAAACTCTTAAAAAGAAACTAGCTTTTTTGTGAGGGTAGTGGGAACAGTTTCACTCTCAGTAGGTGCTGGAGGTCATAGGAAGCAGGGTAGGCAGTTGGCAGAGGTAGACAATGTTTCAGGGGAGACATCTTGTAATTTAAAGCTTGGCTTTGGCAGGTAAGTAGATCCATGGCTTGGGACAGCTCCTCAGCCACACAGAGAACATTGGAAAGCCAGAGAGACGTCATTGGAAAAAAGTATATAAACACATGCATTGAGGAGCCTGATTACTGCACTAGATATGCAGACTTTATGCACAAGCTGCGTCCTTGTGGGGTGGTTAATGAATGAGCAACAAGTGCATGGACCAAAGAGCAGATGATAGCAGCTTCACCCAAAGATGGAGCCTTGTCTGCTCAACCAAACCTAAACCACAGAGAGAAAGCAAAAAATACATGCACAAGAGCCACTCAGGAAAAATACGTCCAAATAATTACACAATACACACTACACAATTTGGTGCTTAATGAGGTTTATGTATTCATGTAATTTATTTATTTAATAAAGTGCTGAGATCTACAGTCCACCAAAAGAAAATATTATCAGCAACCGAATACATTGATTTAAGCTGAATTTATGAAAGTGTGAACTTTAACTTATAATTAGGACCTTTTAAAAGTTAAACATGTGAAGAGCTCATAAATCATGATGTTTTATTCTGTGAACCTATGAAACGTAATGTAGAGAGAGAAAACCCATAAGCCTTGATGAATATGATAAAAAGAAAAATAAACCGATTTTATATTTCTGACTAAAATAAGGAAGGCATCTCTCATTTAGGGGTTTTTCTTTGCTCCACTGAGCTGATGGAAATGGAAATATGTCAGCCTACATTTACATTTTTCTGTTTTAGCCTCAGCTACGTTGACTACGTTGGCATCTGCTGTGATGCTTACAGATTAGATAAAGTCTCGAAAGTGTCAGCTTTCCTTTTATAGTTCTAAAAATATGTAAATGTACTGATCTTCTATCTGAATTATACTATTGACTGACTGTCTGAGGCTAACAGTTACACAATCATACCAAAACTCTGTCCTGATAGTTTCCACTTTCTCTTTTGTATCACACATACTGAGACAATACTTGGGATAAATAACCAAGAAAACAATTTATTTATTTAATCAGTTTAGAGGTTTACACATCATTATAATCACAGAGCCTGTTTCACTTGAATCGTCCCCTGTGATGGCGCAGTAGAGCAAATGAATCATCACAATGCTTTGAACCATGAGTCGACCAGTTGGATGGAAAGCTTCACTTCATCACGAGGCTTCATCTCACCATCACTACCACATATAGCTTTGCAAAAATTGCATAAGAAGCGCTTGCAGGAACAAAAACATAATATTCCAAAAACACGCCTTGTTGATCCGATCAGCTGTTCGTAACACTTCCCACACTGAAACAGACATCAGCGCGAACTATCGCATGTCCGCCATTTCTTGTCCGAAACCGGAAGTGACGTCATTTTCGGAAAATGTAGTTTTTTACTTGTAGGCCTGAAAACCTATATGGGTGTTTTTATAAGTCATGTTTGACTTTACGCTTTTCTGAATAGTTTCTGGAATGCTTAGAACTCAAATTGCACTACTGGAAATAGTTTATTTTGATGCACATGCTGTTTTGTTTTGTTTTTGCAAATTTGCATTATAGGATTGTTTTCTGTTTTTCCTGCACTATATAAAAATTGTTGTGTCTCAAAAATAGAACTATGAAGACACTCAAAATAAATTTCCTGTTGTTGTAAACTATTTTTTGCAACTTTTTTGTATTTAAAGTTTTGAGGGATAAGCCTCTTAAATTTCTCTATGCAGAAATACATGTTAAAAAAAACAAAAGCGATTTTCAATTTTTTTGTAGTTTATTGCACTTTTTTGCAATTAATGTAGTTACTATGGACTTAATGCATACATATTATTAAAATATGGGCTATAACAGTTGTATTGATGTATAGCAACTTGAAATGCTCCCAAAAATGGCACTACAGCATGTAAAAAATATAAAGTAAGCTCTGGCGGATTTGGTTCTATGGTAGGTCTTAAAGGGTTAACACGAAAAGACGTCTTTGAGCTGCTGCACATGTTAGTAAATCTGACCCTAAATGTGTATTTAGGGTCCTTCTTCTTTAACATTCAAATGTTGTAATGAAAAAGAAATTTTTAACAGGCTGTTCTCGTTTATACAACAGGCTTAAAACACATTGTGACGAAGTAAGATGTTTGTTTTGTAGTTCATCTCCTGCACAATGTAGTTTCAACAGGCGGACATTCTGTGGCACATCGTTACAGAGAGACGAGTGTAAGGCTGTATCCCAATTCAGGGTCTGCAGCCTCAAAGGCCGCATTTTAAGGCCGATTACATCACAGCGACGCGGCGAAGGTTGTCCCAATTCAAAGGCTGCTCGAAATGCGGCCTTTATTTCCCTGAATTTGAAGGATGTGGCCGTGTAGACTTCATGGCCCAACATATCCCACAACTCATAGCGCGGCGGTGGGTGTGGATAATTTTGCCGAACAAAACGGTGGAAGCGGAGCGGCCGAAGAGTAAACTTTTAAAAGTACAGAATATTATGTAACTTATATGCAAATGTTTAGTAACAAAGAACATTAAAGCATTACTGTTGGCAAAATTATGTGACATTAGTGATGTTTGTACTAACTTGGTTTAAAAGTCTTTACTTTAAAATATACGCATTTCAGTAGTCGAACTTAATCTTACAGAGAATGTGATGATTTTGTGGATAATTAAAGTCAGTCATATTCCACAAACACAACAGGCTGAAAGTTAGTGATGCTGCTCGATTTGCAGTCCTGAATATGACGGCACAAGCAGGATTCACTGCACTGTTAATGTTAGCTGTGTTATATTGCCGATATATGTTATCGAGCCAAACGGACTTTAACGTGTGTTTGAACGAGCTGACGGTTCACTCGTTAAGCTGAAAGAAAGATGCTTTAATCACAGGAGTCACACATGTGTCCACTGGACCATCTGGAACTCTTCTTGTTTAGCACTCGTAATTGACTATGTGAGGCCGGATGTGGGGTTGTACATTTCCGGTAGCTTTACTTTGCGGTCAATCGCTACTGCGAAGATATACTCCAAAATCATGTCCAAAACTCGAAAACGGAAAGATCGCATTAAGTTACAAAGAGGAGAAGGTGGGAACACTCACCACTGTTGTGTCATAAAAAATCTAATGATCAATTTTGACGTTTAAAGAGTTTAGATCGATCAGTTGTTTACATCACTCAACACAAGCAGAACTGCATTACAGAATCAGAAGACACATCATCCACATTCAGAAGCACATCTCTGTATAGTGACTGGTCTTATGATTTAAACAGGCAAATGTTCAACATTCAAACTACAGGTGAGGAATAGTCAAACCACATGTTTCCCCGTTATGTCGATATCAGCTAGTCAAGTACACACCTACACAGCATGTTAATAAACCGTGAAAAAAAACCACACAAAAAATGAATGATTGCTGGTAAGGGTTTCTATACATTAGTATTTACGAAGGGTATGTTGTGACTTACCTTCAAAATTACAGTGGTCCCTCGCTTTAACGCAGTTCACCTTTCACCTCGCTGTTTCGCAGATTTTTAGTGCAAGTTTGCATGCTTTTTTTTTTTTTACATCACATTGTGTCCTGCGTCCTGATCGCTGCAGACGATCTCCTCCGTGACGTCTCTCCTGTACAGTACAGAATCGCTGCATCGATCGCTAGCAGTGTGACTCTGAAGTGCAGTACTGTATGTCCACGATGTCCACGCGTCAAAAAATAAAACTGGCTACTTGATTTCACCTATCGCTGGTTATTTTTAGAACATAACACCCGCAATAAACGAGGGACTGCTGAGAAATATAACATTTGAATCCCTTTTCTCTTTTGCTCTGAGGCGCGGGGGAAAAATACTGACAAGTCGATGAACATCATTTACAGATATATTTTGTTTAAATGCCCAAAACATCTATAGAAATGTAAATCGCCGCTTGATTCATTCATTTGCTTAACTTGTTTTGGACCGTAAACAGGGCGCGAATAGGACACCGGAAACAAAGCTCCCCACAGGAGTTTCCGCACCGGAAGTAGCATATGCTAACGTGCACATAGTCAATAACACAAACACTAAATCCTCCTTCTCTTGTGCTGTTTTGTAGCAGTGTGTACACCTGAGACTGTCACCTGTCTGTCTGTCCTGCACTCTCTCTCTGTTTCTTTCTCTCTGATTGCGGAATAAAAGTTTATAACATGTATTTATAAGTTACACTTGTGTTTGAATCCTGCAGCTTATCACACATTTGATTTCCATGTGTGACAACTGCAAGTGTCCAGAGTGAGGACAGACTGAGGGACCCACTGCTGCACATCATCTGTGAGGCTTTGCACCCCTGATGATCCACCAGGACAAACTCAGCAGTGTGTGAGGAAGAGGAGGAGGAAGAGCCAGCAGCAGCTGACAGATGGAGAGAATAGACAGACTGTTCCCTGTTTGTGAAGGACTGCTAGGAAAGTTTAACATAACTAACTGTCTGTCCTGAATCAGTCTTATTAGGTAATGTTCAAATAATGTTATAATCCCAGTGTTTTCAGTGTGGGAGAAAGTACTCAGGGCCTTCAAGTTACACACTATGAAAGGCAGCAACAAGTTTAATATTCAGAAACCTAAAGTATGTATCAGCAGCAGAATGGAGCTAAAAATAAATGTTTGTTTCAGTTCTATGAAGCTTTGAGTATTTTGGATTAGTAGTACTGCTGTGTTTGTTGCATCATATTGCTGTAATTGTTTATATGCTTTATATATTCTGAGGTAAGTTGATCTATAGTGTTACATCATATTCTATAAGGATGTTATGTGTTTGTATACTTTCTGCCCAGTTTGACCCATTTAGCAGAAGTCAGCCTGTTTAAGGCTCTGATATCTATTCTGTATGACTTAAAGCAGTTATGACATGGTCTGATTTTCTCACCCAATAAAGGAATATTTAATATATCAGTCTGATCTTCATTCTATCAGAAACAGTTATCACAGCTCATACAATTACTTTTTGCACATATATGTAAGCTTTGAGCCAAATTTAGTAATGCCAACAAATTAAATGAACAATATTTGTCTCTTTCATATGATACATATACGTATTTATACACTGTAAAAGATTCTTGTCTTTGAGTGAAGATTTAAGGTGATGGGAAATATAAATAACTGAAACTTGAATCTTTACTGAAGCTCAGTATTTGACACAGAGTTCACTCACATGTGCTGTACCAGTGTACCTGCACATGTGATGTGACAATAAAAGTGAATTGTTCACGTGAATTGTTCAAGTTCACTGCAGTAATAACTAATAATGATTAATATAATAACTATAATATTGGCCACATTATATTTACACTGACTTTAGTCTCATGAACAACATAATTGTTATTTACTAGCTAATCTTAAATGACTGTTCAGTACAGAAATGAAGCCCAACAATCATGTTTTACAGTCCTGTGGTCTCAGACTCAGATACGTTTCAAATCACACAAAGCTCGTGTAGAAACCAAACAAACAAATTAACAAAATATGTTCTCCTTCATTTCTGTCACACAAAGCTGTATGAAAAGTTTCCAGCGGTTGGTATCATGGTTGCTAGGCAACCTAGGCAGCGCGATGGAGACCGTCCTATTTCACAAGCCTCGCACTTCCGGCCTTAGCGGTCTTTGAGTACGCGGCCCTTGTGGACCGTTAAGGCTGCGTACTTTAAGGTTGCAGAACCTGAATTGGGATACAGCCTAAGGCTGTTCCAATTCTCAGCACCGATCCTCTCTTTCACTGAGTCCTTAGCAAATCTCCTTCCCACGATGACGTTTCCATCGAGGCCAAGAAAAAATAGTTTAGGAAAAGGAGATAGGCGCTAATTTCGAAATTACACCCCACGTGGTTACGTTATGCAGCTGAGTCACGTGACCGCACAGTAACAAATCGCCACAGAGTTAGGAAAAGGGGGCGGAGAAAGTGTGTGTGCAGGAGAGCAGTCGAGCAGAGAGAGCTGTTTTTTCATGAAACGTGAGTAAAGTAGTAAACTTACAGGAACATATACCACTACCAACGTTTGGATCGATATCTGCATCGATCTGCACACCCTTGTCTCCTGGATCGTAGCTGAGATCAGCGTGAACCACGTGGGTCTCTGCTCCCTGATCTGTTTCCTGTTTGGAAAGACTTCCAGCTTCATCACGGAGTTTCTCTCGGTTTGTGGGCTCATCTAAAGGTAAGCACCGAGCTAACTTTAATGTGGGTTCAGTTTATGTTGAGTTTAGCTCTGTTGAGAATAATAGATTGCTTGGTATACACTGGAGTTAGACAGACTGTGGAGTTTGTGATTGTCTGCAACATTATAATCTGGTGGTTGCTAGGGGGTAAGAATACATACAGAAAAATAGTCTGCAGGGCAGGAGAAGAGCCAACCCCCAGGACAGGAAGCCACAGGTACAAGCGTGGGGGTCTGACGTCACTAGCCGTGTCTGGGCCTAAACTCGGCTACAGGTCTATATATCAAACGATCACTGTGGCATTACTGAGAGTTGAAAAACTGTCTAAAGTCTTTCATCTTTAATAAAGTCATCAGTGTTCTGCTCTACCAGGTGTAACAATTGAGTTTAACATCCAGGCATCCATGAAAATGGAATTTATGACATTTAACGGAGTTAGAAGTTAGCAGGAAGTTAGCTCGCTAGCTTCTATCTAAATACAATATAGCATGTCCTGACTGCGGGGTTTTGGAAACAAATTAAAACATACAGCTCTGTTATCACTTCCAACATAAATGAAGACAGAAAACTAAACAGCAGTGACGTTTGTAGGGTTACTGAAGTTTGGCTAGCTGGTATATAATGATGTGCTACGTGACCGCTAGCGACACAGCTATGTTAGCATAATATACACAAGCTAACTTTTTTTCCACTCGATAAAAGTTAACGTGAGGTTTCTCGGTGGTCAGGAACAAATGTAATCGCATGGCAGGATGCTGTAAAAGGACCAAACTTCAGTCAGGAGAACAACTGAGATAATCCATCCACAATACGAGGTTAGTCATTCATATACTGCTGCTTGGGCTGTAGTTACATCCTAAGGTTTTAAAAACTGAGCTTTAATAAATGATTAGCGGTAATAAAAGCCGAGGGAGGTCAACAGTGATCACTGACTGTTTTAGGAGCTTTTTGAGATTAAATAGAAGAAAATACGAAACATTAAACATGTTAACAACACAAAAGCGATATTAAACGCAGACTACTTTAGGCCCGGAAGTAGGATTCGTCACGTCATCACTGAACAACCAGATAGGACTTAATAGGATGATCTCCAGATGCATCTGTATTTTATTTTCTTCCAGCGCAAATAAAAACGGCTGATTCTTCACCTGGAAGTAAAAGTCTCCAAAAGGTCGCTACCATCAAAAATCCGTGAAATTGGCGAAGTGTGTTCACAGTTTATTGTGAACATGTTGACAGAGTGAGAGACTGTTTGCAGAAAAACACCAACTAATCATTAGCTCAGCATGCTGGGAGAAGCTGAGCGCTCGCTTGCTTGTTTAATTATTTCCATCTCGCTTTGACTGCAGCTGTAACCTCACGTATTCCAGCAGGATTTGTAAAAAGAGTTTTGATAAACACAAAGCTGGACAGCAGTGCTGTGTGTGTGTGTGTGTGTGTGTGTGTGTGTGTGTGTGTGTGTGTGTGTGTGTGTGTATATATGTATATATGTGTGTGTGTGTGTATATATCCTTTGTGTGTGTGTGTGTCCCAGCTGAGTAACAGGAGTCTGGTGGTGCAACAGAGGAACAATTTCATCCATTTGGACTCAGCTCAGCCACTACAGAGGAAACAATCAATGACTTCAACACAAAAGGTGAGAGAAATATCACAATATTACTGAAACTGTGTGCACAGCTGGTGTGTTTTTAAAAACCCGTTAACAGCAGCTTTATCTTTTGCATCCTGGGCTCATCCATATATACAGAATCTACATTCAAATCAGAAACCACAGAAGTTACAAGAAAATACAAAGATCATATTTTGTAAGCACACATTGAAACAACAATATCATCAGTTGAACTTGCAATTTCGTAAAAGATTTTCGGAAAAGATTTTCTTCATTGATCAATATTTCTTCAATAATGTCATTTTAATTATACCTCTCATTGTGTCACATCATCGTAATGTGATACTGCCACCAGAAGGTGGTGGAAACACACCTACAATGTGTTTGTTGACATATTTGATTCCACTGATGGAGGGAGTTTCAGTTTGTTCCATGACTGCATTTCACTCACTGCCTCTGTTTGTATCTCTGTCACTGCAGGACCAACATGGAGCGAGAAGTCAGCGCTCTCAGGAGGCCGACAAACCTCACAGAAGAAAGGGAGAGAAAACCTACAGCTGTGATGAGTGTGGGAAGGATTTTACCCGGGCTGGACATTTAAAAACACACCAACTTGTCCACAGTGGAGTTAAACCTTACAGCTGTGAGTTGTGTGGAAAGTCTTTTACCGAGGCTGGACACTTGAAAAAACACCAACTCACCCACAGTGGAGTTAAACCTTACAGCTGTGAGTTGTGTGGAAAGTCTTTTACCCAGGCTGGAGACTTAAAAAGACACCAACTCATCCACAGTGGATTTAAACCTTACAGCTGTGAGTTGTGTGGAAAGTCTTTTATCGAGGCTGGACACTTGAAAAAACACCAACTCATCCACAGTGGAGTTAAACCTTACAGCTGTGACTTGTGTGGAAAGTCTTTTACCCAGGCTGGACACTTGAAAAAACACCAACTCATCCACAGTGGAGTTAAACCTTACAGCTGTGACTTGTGTGGAAAGTCTTTTACCCAGGCTGGACACTTGAAAAAACACCAACTCATCCACAGTGGAGTTAAAGCTTACAGCTGTAAATTGTGTGGAAAGTCTTTTACCGAGGCTGGAGGCTTAAAAACACACCAACTCATCCACAGTGGCGTTAAACCTTACAGCTGTGACTTGTGTGGAAAGTCTTTTACCCAGGCTGGACACTTGAAAAAACACCAACTCATCCACAGTGGAGTTAAAGCTTACAGCTGTAAAATGTGTGGAAAGTCTTTTAGCGTGGCTGGAGGCTTAAAAACACACCAACTCATCCACAGTGGAGTTAAACCGTACAGCTGTGAGTTGTGTGGAAAGTCTTTTACCCGGGCTGGAAACTTAAAAAGACACCAACTCATCCACAGTGGATTTAAACCTTACAGCTGTGAGTTGTGTGGAAAGTCTTTTACCCAGGCTCAAACCTTAAAAAAACACCAACTCATCCACAGTGGAGTTAAATCTTACAGCTGTGAGGTGTGTGGTAAGACTTTGGCTCAAAATAGCAGCTTACAGAAGCATCTAGTTACCCACTCTGGAATTAAGGCGTACAGCTGCGACTTTTGTGGAAAAAGTTTCAGTGACAAACACTACCGAAATATTCACCTGCGGATTCACACTGGAAATGATGTTTACTGCTGTGATCAGTGTGGGAAACCATTTACAACAGATGCACAGTTACAACAACACATGTTTAGCCACACTGAGGAGAGACCTTATAAATGTGACCTGTGTGAGAAGACTTTTAAAGCTCCAAATCAGCTGAAAAAACACCAACAGATCCACACCAGAAAGTAACTCTACAAGTGCAGTTACTGTGAGGTATGTATTTATTTTTATCTTGTAATTTTAACCAGATTGTTTGGAAAAAGTCTGATCAGTAAACTTATGGAGTTATACTGAATGAACTGTTTGGAAAAATGAAGACTCATTTTCTCTCAGTAAGCTGAGTGTTGTAATGTAAACAGTAAAATGTAATTGGACGTTGGCAGAGATGCTCTTTATTTCAGGCGACGTTCAGGATAAAAACGTTGAAGGAATTCCCTGATTTGCAATGTCTTTGTTTAGAAGCGGAGCGACGCACATGGATCCATTTCTCAACCCTGTCGTCACTGTGGTGGTGGGAAAGAGTTTCTCTTTGACCTTTGATGAAAAACCTTCAGTCATGAACGGGACCTAAAACCACATCAACGTAGACACACTGGAGGCAAAATGAACTACTGCAAAGAATGTGGGAGAGGCTTCCACACACCAAGTACATTAAAAATACATGACCTCTTCCACAGTGGGGTCAAAAAGCACATCTGTGACCAGTGTGGGTCATCCTTCACCACTGCACATGAGCTTAAAGAAAAAGCATAAGAGAATCCACACAGAAGAGACACCATACAAGTGCAGACACTGTGACAAAAGCTTCTCACAATCAGGTCATCGTAACAAACATGAATGTACACACATGGAAGTGAACGTCAGCTGTGACCAGTGTGACAAGAGCTTCAGGAATCTCAGTTCATACTCTGAACACAAACGATTCCACGCTGTAAATTAACTGTTTCACTGTTACCAATGTGCAAAAACATTCACTTCATTATCTGCTCTGTGCAAACATCAGCCTGATCATGCAGGACTGAAATCACTGGATCACAATGAATCTGAAGAGAGAGAAAGATCCTCTTCTGGTTTCAGGGTCAGACTTAAAAACCTTGAGATCAGGCTCCACAGAGTTCAGATGGAATCTCCTGTAAAGAGTGTCAGCTGATGTCACACTTGGATCTGATGAGGTAGCTCTGATTTCTGTAGCTGCAGTGAATAATCCTGAATGTTACATTTAGGAAGCTGCATGTATAGATATGTATATCAAGTTTATGTTATCTCTGTTACATTTTAGTCTTTGTCTTATTAAAGTTATAGGAATGTCTTTTTTACCAAACTAATAAAGTATCAGAATTGCAGATATGGATATATAGTCAGAGGTGGGTAGTAACGAGCTACATTTACTCCGTTACATTTACTTGAGTAAGTTTTTGAAAAAAATGTACTTTTTAAGTACCTTTTTTGCACGATACTTTTTACTTTTACTGGAGTACATTTATAAAGAAGAAACGGTACTTTTACTCCGCCACATTTGCAAAATTCGACTCGTTACTTAAAAAAAATAAAAAAATAGTTTTAACACATTAGATAAGATGCCGTCAGTGGAGTTTCCGGTAACTTTTTTACCAATAAGACGTGGCCATACAGTCACAAGACCAGTTTGAACCCGTGGCGGGCGGAGCGGCCCAAGCGTTTCAAAGTAGCGACACACGGGAAGAAGAAATATGATGGCAGAGTCTAGGCTAGAGCCGAAGAGGATGAACACCATTGGCCTCACATACAAAGAATGTTTCGCTTAAAAGCAGCACAAAAGAACAGCTATGTCTGCAGTGTCGGTGTCTTCAGTGAGAGCCAAAACAAACCAACTTTTCAGCGTTAAACAAATCAGCTCGTAACCTGATGAAACGGTAAGTTTTCTCTAAATATCTTTTTAGCTGTGGTTAGCTGGATGTCAGTTTTATGTTACAGCAGCTGTGTCGAGCTCGAGCTGCGAGTCATATTTCCGGCGATACGTTGTAGTGAGATAAGTTTGTGGGTGTTTTGTGCAGCTTCAGCTGTCTTTTTAACTGCTCGCTGGTTAGCTAGCGTGAGCTGTAAGCTAACAGCTAGCCTGGTTAATGACGCTAGAGTTCCACGAACATGCAAACAGCTCGTCTCTACTGCTTTAACTGTTAAACAGAAGTCTTGATGCATTCTCAATCATCCAGGAAAGTAAATCTCCAAAAGTTGAATCTGTTCATCTGGACGTAGCGTTTTGTGGGAGAACGTTTCTCCCACAAAGTCTCAGTAACTTTGACACAGTAATATCTGCTTTAATATTTACACCTCTGATTAAATGTCCCAAGTGTTAGCTTAATTTTGATTCCAAGATTGTAAGGACAGAGTTTGTAATTGCAGAGAAATAATCAATTTAATTTAGGCATTGCATTTTCGAGCAGGAAGCTCAGAAACCCCCTTGGGGCTTAAGAGGTTAAGCTGGGCAAACACTGTGCGAGTTTTTTTCAGTCACGTTATTCCGCTCCTGCTCAAACTGTACAATTAAATCGCAGAGGTTAGAAGTTCATAGGTCACGATGCAGGGTCTCACACTATAGAGATTGAAAATGTGACGTCATTCAGGGGTAAAACCGCAAAGGATTCTGGGAACTCGTGGCAAGAGGTACTAGCGGGCACAGGCTTTCAATTGAAATCAGTTACACAGTGATAAAAAGACACAAAAAATGGCAAGAAGCTGTTGTATTATTAACTGCACAAGCCGGGCGAACGACAGCCACGTGAAGCCGACGGGAAATGCGATTGGTTTTTATCGGATTCCGGCGTGGAAAAGAAATCCAAGCCATGTCTCGGAAGTCACGAAGAGGCGACGGATGGCCTAGATTGCCGCTATCAGAAGACCTAATATAACGTTCGAATACACTCCAGCTCACGTTAGTCTGCTCCAAGCATTTCCACAAAGCTTAGTGTTTTGTAGTAGTTAATACGTCTTATATGGCGCTGAAAACATATACTTTTATTCACAGGATATAGATTTTTGTATCACTAATTGCCCAGTGCGATTACAGCATACAATATTATTGTCACTGCTACATTTCTGTAATGCGTACCAGATATTCTTTTCACTACAAATTAATTACCGTGAGCTCAAAGGTCCCATTAATAAATGGTTAACGAACGTGTATTTATGAAGACGATTTGTGAGACTGGTAAACTTACCTTTGTTCGTACGATGGTCTTGTGTTTTACACGGTGCATTTCAAGGTCCTGTACCCATCCGTCGGTAAACTGTACCTGGGCTTGTTGCAGTGACCTGAAGTTACTAAAAACTTCATGAGTGTATGCACTCACTCCAAGAACCGTATAATTATAAATCTGAGCGTGGTGAAAGTTGGGCAGCACGCTGACGTCTTTTGTCAACTCTGTGTGCTCGTAAGAGTCTGACCCTTTCACTCCTTTGATTTTTTTCCAAGTACCTTTTCTTTGCCTTTTCGTCGAGTCTGTCTGGGTACGGACCGGCATTGTTCTCCTTCGTTTTGTACATTGCTTTTTTGGTGAGGAAAGAAAAACCAAGAAGGTACTGGAACCGGAGAATAAACGTTTTGCGGTGCTGCAAATGCTTGCATTTAATGCGGTAATTTGAATGTTTTTCCACGAGTTCCCGGCATGCAGTGCGCGAAAGTCACGTGGTCTGTCAATCTCTATAGGCCTGATGCTCTGATGCGACCTGAGTGCTCAAACTGCGTCCATAACATGAAGCTTATTATACAAAATCTGTCCCTCGCTCTCCCTCTCTGTCTTTCACTCACACAGACACAGACACCATCAACTTTGCTAAATTACTAATGAAAAACATTGACCAGGCAGCTGTGATTGAGCAGCAATGTCCATCCAACTTTTCATGGTTGTTGTAGTCGTGATAATTTTGTGAGGCCACATTGAAAAAGCCTCGAATACGGGCGTGGAAGCTGCCACGGGGCAAAAGAAAAATAGAGCTATGTCACGTTATAACATGAAAGGTTTATTGTTCTAACAATATACTTTTAATGTTTGTACAATATACCTTTCATGTTTGAACAATATAATATCACGTTATTGCAATATACATAATTATCACGTTCGTACAATATAAATATTATATTGTTCAAACGTGAAAGGTATATTGTACAAACATTAAAAGTATATTGTTAGAACAATAAACCTTTCATGTTATAACGTGACATAGCTCTATTTTTCTTTTGCCCCGGTGGCAGCTCTACGCTTCCGTACTCGGATGAGCTTGCCTCATCCTACAAGTTGTGCCTCCCTCTCTTTTGTCCAGATCACACGCTGCACTGCCGTGCCGCTCCACCTTTTCTTTCATTTCTGTGTTTGTGCTGCGCAGTGTGAGAGGCGACAGGATTTTAAACTGGTTTGATTATCATGCGACCATACGATTGATGATTGGGAGCTGGTCGTGAGGTGTTAACTGCTTTTCGTTACCCCATGTATACTACATGATGCACACACGATTAAGGCAAAACACGGCCGATCCCCAAAACGGTTGTGCGATTGAAAAATCGTCTCAAAATGGGCCAAACATCGTACAGTGTATGGCCATCTTTTGGAGGCTTCCTCCAAACAAACATCTGCAGCTTGGCAGTGTATACAGCACTATAATGACCAGACCTAATTCTTTTGAAAACCTTACATCTTTCCACAGGTCTCCACTTCATCAGACATCACCTAGACACAGAGCTGGATGAGGCCAGCACAAACAGCAGCCTAACTGACGAAGATGATGGATCCATGGGGGTCAGGAAAGCCAGTAGCAGAGGAACTGGAGAGATACCTTTCATGTCCATTCACTGGAGGTGTGGAGCTATTGCATGGCTTTCCTCAGATCAAGAAGCTGTCGATCAAAGTCAATACAGCTCTTCCTGCATCTGCAGCCTGTGAGAGACTTTTTAGTCATGCAGGACTCCTGTTCACTGGCAAATGGTCACAGCTTCACAGCAAGAACCTTGAGAGCAAACTGCTGCTGAAGCTGAAGCACCATTTCACTGACTGAAGAAACAATTTATGGTAAAGTGAGCCATACACATATGTACATCCACATAGTGGGAATTTGTATTTGTTTTTTATAATTAGTTTTACTCTGATTTCAGTGTTTATTTGTGAGTGTAGTTTTTACATTTTTACATACAACATTGTGTTAATCCACTGTCTATACTTCAGGGTATTTTAGTATACAAAATAAGTTTTGTTTGAATGTCTATTCTTGTGGAATTTTAGCACAGATGTTTTGGTTTTTTTTAAATTCCTGCTGTCCGCCTTGGGAATAAACTTTTCCTGATTATACCTGTTGCATCTCTGTGTCATTTGTTTCCGATTTACTTAATCCCTCCTTGTATTTAAAAAAACCACCCCTAGTATGACATTCTGGCGCATCAGCTGTAGTCTGTTATGTTGAAGTTGCCTCGTTCTAATGTTTTCTCTGAGGCTGCTGTAAATGTGAATATATTTACTGTGGGTTTTGCTTGAAAAAGCTTTACGTTGTGAAAAACTGAAATCTTGAAATTAGAATTGTGCCTTATTTTGTGGATCTTTTTACATATATTCCTTTTGAAAATACTAAAATTTGTATATTTATTTTTGATTGTCTGATAGCATTTATTTATAAAATAAATCGAACATTTCAAACAGTTACTCGCTACTTACTCAGTACTTGAGTAGCCTTTTCACCAAGTACTTTTTTACTCTTACTCGAGTAACTTTTTTGACGACTACTTTTTACTTTTACTTTAATAATATTTTAAAGTAATGATACTCTTACTTGAGTACAATTTTTGGATACTTGACCCACCTCTGCATGCAACACAACAGCTTTATGAATGCTCAACAAGAGAAAGTTTCATTTGGCGCTGGTTTGACAACCACACTGGGGCACATATTCAAAACACAGCAAACCTTAACAATCTTATCAAGCAGTGTTGTGTTTATTTCTGCTCTGCCCTGTTCATTGCACACACAGTATGTGAGTGAAGTTGGCCCCCCCACCTTCTTCAAATCAAACAAAAGTGGTATCAAACATTTGTGCTGGTTTGTGCTGCAAAAATTTTCGTTTGTGCTACTATCATTTTAAAGATATTAATAAAGATTTCTACAGGTCATCAGAGGTCAACCACCCCCCCCCCACATTAATTAAATCAAACAAAACGGGTGTCAATCAACTGTGCTATGTTTGTGCTGGTTTGTGCTGCTAAAATTGTCATTTGTGCTGCTTCTGTTTTAAAGATATTAATGAAAAGGTAAAGGTCAACCAGCCCCCCCACATTACCCAAATCAAACAGAATTGATGTCAAACGTTTGTGCTACGTTTGTGCTGCAAAAATTTTTGTTTGTACCGCTATCATTTTAAAGATATTAATAAAAATTTCTAGAGGTCAACAGAGGTCAACCAGCCCCCCCACATTAATGGAATCAAACAAAATTGATGTCAAACGTTTGTGCTGGTTTGTGCTGCTATTATTTAAAAAATTTTAATAAAATAACGTCTTGATGCGTGCTTAATCATCCAGGTAAGTAAACCGTTTGTGCAGGTAAGTAAATCCCAAAAGGTTGATTCTGTTCATCTGGACATTTTCAGTTGGAGAAACGTTTCGTCACTCATCCAAGTGACTTCTTCAGTCTCAGTTGACTGCAGGTTTCCCCAACCTTATAAACACATGTGAGTGAAGTTGGCCCCCCTACCTTCTTCAAATCGAACAAAATTGATGTCAGACATTTGTCCTGCAAATTATTTTGTTTGTGCAGGTTATGTTTCCCTAATTTTATAAACAGTACATGTACAGTGAGAGAGAGATGTTACATCTGTCTTCACTTGCATCCCAGTCATAGAAGCGTTGGAGGTAGTTCATAAGAAATTACAGGATCACCCCAACCTCAGCAACAGGACCACTCTCAGCACTGATCAGTTGTGTTTGCTTTTGGAACTGTGTCTTAATTCCACCTATTTTGCATGAGGGTCAGTACTACAGGCAGAAACCTAGGTGTGCCATGGGTTCCCCCAGGCCCCTGGTCAAAGTCACCAAACCAGTTCGTAAGAAGGTACAGGTGTGGCCAGAAGGGTCCTCGGAGGCACTGCAAGACTGCTTTTCCACCACAGGCTGCCACACACGACAACACCACAGACTTTCAGGAATATACAGAAACTGTCATTGCCTACATCCCAAAGTGCATCGATGATGTCACAGAGACCAGGTGTCACGGGTTGCTTAGAGGATCCACTCGCAGGACTCCTGAGTAGCGTTTAAACAGAGACAGTTTATTTACAGATCTTCACCAAGTGTATGTACAGACAGTGCGGGGTTAGTGCTATATACAAGAAGACGTGAGGGGCAGGGGTCCAGGGCTCCAGGGAAAACGGGGAAATCACACACGCGCTCAGTTCAACCTCTCTCTTCTCCACTAGCAACCAGTCACTCCTTCCACACTCCACACGGGGAAACACGGGTCCAGGGAGTCTAGGAACAAAGAAACACTCGTTAAGTCTCTGAGACGGAGGCACAGGAAACTTGAGCTAGACGTGTACTGACTAGAGCCTTCACAACAATCCAGCGTTGAACAGCTGATCTCCTCCTTCTAATATACCAGCTAGTCTGATGAGGCCCAGGTGTTCCCAATCCAGGAAGGCGTGGACCGAGGGCGTGAAGCCGCCATGAGTTCGGGTAGTGAGAGCAGCTGCACCTGCCTCATCTGCAAGGTCCTCTCCATTACAGGTGACTCCACTCATCCCTTCAGCAGCGTCTTCAGTTTGCTGCCATCAGGAAGGATACTGAAGAGCCTCCGGGCCAGAACAAACAGATTGAGAGACAGCTTCGTCCATCGGGCTGTCAGGATGCTGACCATCTCTGAATCGAGAAGGGGGGCCCAAGGGTACATCTTTCACCATCTTACAAAGCTGTGATTGCAGCCATTCCCCACTTTCTGTGAATGGTACTCATGGCCATTCGAGAATCTGTGTCTTTGATTAGTAGTCGTTGATCAATGGTCATAAGAATTTGCATACTAACGATCATGGAACTAACCCCCAGCCCATTGTTCATTCAGTGGTGCTAGTTTCCTTCTCTGCAAATGTACTGTTTATAAGGTTGGGGAAACCTGCAGTCAGCTGAGACTGAAGAAGTCACTTGGATGAGTGACGAAACGTTTCTCCAGCTGAAAATGTCCAGATGAACAGAATCAACCTTTTGGGATTTACTTACCTGCACAAACGTTTGACATCAATTTTGTTTGATTCCATTAATGTGGGGGGGCTGGTTGACCTCTGTTGACCTCTAGAAATTTTTATTAATTCTTTAAAATGATAGCGGTACAAACAAATTTTTGCAGCACAAACCAGCACAAACGTAGCACAAACGTTTGACATAAATTTTGTTTGATTTGGGTAATGTGGGGGGGCTGGTTGACCTTTACCTTTTCATTAATATCTTTAAAACAGAAGCAGCACAAACAACAATTTTAGCAGCACAAACCAGCACAAACGTAGCACAGTTGATTGACACCCGTTTTGTTTGATTTAATTAATGTGGGGGGGCTGGTTGACCTCTGATGACCTGTAGAAATTTTTATTAATATCTTTAAAATGATAGCAGCACAAACGAAAAATTTTGCAGCACAAACCAGCACAAACGTAGCACAAACGTTTGATACCACTTTTGTTTGATTTGAAGAAGGTGGGGGGGCCAACTTCACTCACATTCCAGAATCCACTCTGGCTGGAATCCGGTGGATACAGCAGTGTTTACAGGTAAGACCATTTAAACGGACAGCATTTATAGAATGACTATTAAAAGTCAGCGAGTGTCAATAATGTTAATGTGGTTATGTTAGTAATACACTGAGTGCTAATATAACAGCTTTAAGATACATTTGTAGATATATTGTAGTAAAGCTGTTACTGTTTAAACAATGTTGGGACAGAAATATTAGCTTCTGTCATGACTGATGAAGTTACTAGTTAATAAAGTTTCCAGTAAAGTGATTAATCGCAGCCACAGATTGACAGTAAATATCTCGATTAGCTTCAATGCATCTGTAATAAATACAGTATGTGCAAGTTTCAGTGCTTCGTATAAACTGTATGATACTTATACTGACCCAGGGTCAGTGTAAAATACAATCCTAGCTGTGTGAACAAAGCCTGGCTCCTTTAATCCTGCATGACAAACCTCAGGATGCAGGTTATTATGACTCTTTCCTGCTGGCACACCTGTCACACCTGAGAGTCAGCTAGAAACTTACAGTGACGTGGACATCATGCAAAGACTGCCAGACTCTGTAATACTGTAAATGATCAGTGACTCAGGTTAACACTAAACTTTAAACAGTCCCTCTGTGTCTCTGTGTGTGCTGAGCATCTAGGATTGAGTCAGGCTGCATTGACTGTGGGACTTTTCTCTGTTAAAAGCAGGTTGAAGACGGCTCAGAAACATTTGAAGATTAAAATTTAGCATTATGGCTGCTGGTGGTGTGTAAAGCTTCTACTCAGCTGTATTTTTGTTACTAATTTATGTTTGTTGTTGTTTAACACAGATTTCAGAAGAGCAAAGATGAGCACTGTTGCTTAATCCTTAATAGTTTAACTGGATTGGAAATCAAAAAATTCCAGATTCTTCTTCCACAGAAGTTTTATTTGTCAGTGTGGATCTGCTGAGTCACCTGAAGAACTCATTTCATTCATTCTCCACGATGTTGATTTACAGAAATGTTTCACAGGAACTGATTCCTCCCAAAGGGTGAACTAGTGTGTTTCCATAGATTATCTCTGTATGAATGTACTTCTTAAATGAAGGCAAGTGTTTGTCCTGTTTGTTCCTCAGGTACAGCACGTGATATTAAGGGCAGGCAGTCATCACTGGGGGAAGACAAGAAGCAAACGTACTTCCAAGAGGGAGCTGCAGTGAGGACACAGCCTGGTCACTGAGGTCAGAGGTCAGAATCTGAAACAGCTCAGGTTTATATTCTAGGGGTTATAAAAAATTCAAAATGTATTTATAAAGAAACCTTTAAATAATATTTTAATTAATAGTCATAATTATGATTATTATTAGAAATATCAAACATTTAAGTGGATTTTTCTGTTACACGTATTGTCTTAGCCCTGCGATAACTGGCAGCCTGTCTTTGTCCTGTATCAGCTGGGATAGGCTTCATCCTCCCACGACCTTGAATTGGATACATGAATTGTATTGAATTGTATCCCAATTATGTAATCTGATCATTTACAAACTCAAGGTATCCAATCAAAATGTAATGATAAAAATAGGAAAGCAGAAATAAGTGTGACATGAATGTAAATGTGTGAGCTGACATAGAGGACAGCTACATGTAGTCTGAAAAACCTTTGTTGTCAAGTTTGCAGGTCTATCACGAGACATTCTTACATAGAAGAGACTGTTAAAGTCTCTAACTCAGTGAAGCATTATTGGTCCCGTCTGTTTGGATAAATATAGTAAGTTGATGTTTGTCCATTTATTGACACATTTTCTTAAGTGCTTATCCAGGATCACAGTGGAGCTGCAGCTGGATATGTTCAGTAAAGAAACCTTACAAAAGTTAACAATAAACCTGCTTCCCTGTACATTGTTGTCCACAGGATGAGAAAATCAAACTGGAAGACTGTGGAACATGTTAATAAATGTTTGTGTTTATGCCTGTGTCTTTCACAGGAGGTGCTGAAAGGTTTCCCGAATAGTTCCTGGTGAATCAAAGCAGAACCATAAAGGTTGCTGGACTGCATGATGGCCTTACCCCTGAGCAGTCATCCTGTTAAAGGAGGAACCAGTTAGAAGCTGTTTTCAAAGCAGATTTCATCTCAAGTAAGCGATTAACTGTTTGGTCATTTGTTCTGCCACTTAAAGAACATTTAAGGACGTCTTTTGAGTGTCCAGTTGAATTTATTCTGCTGGCTCTCATGGTCATTTGTGATTATGGACATATTTTTCATGTACATCAACCATTTAGTAAATTCTATCTATTTAGTAATATCTGTCAGCTATAAAATGTAACATAAATATAAAAATATCTAAATATCTCCTGCTCGTTATATTTTAATGATGTAAGACCAGACGTCTGTTATCGTGTTACATTAGCATTCCTGACATATCAATGAGATGCTGTACAGTACAATCCTACTGACACAGCAGAGGGATAACGACGGCTATTCAACATCGTTACACGACACATTCGAGCTGCATGATGCAGACAAAGTGACTAAATCATCTTTTTGTGGTTTATTGTCTTCAAACCAGCAGACAAAGCCGATGGCAGAAGGTGTTTGGAGAAGAACTTCAGGCCGTGGACTGAAAAGGTATTTTTTTCTTGTTATCAAAAGACATTTGGAGTGACGGCTTCTACAACTGTGCTGATGTAAAGCTTACAGTCTAAGAAGTCACAGTGTTGATATTCAGCACAAAGAGAAAAGCTCACTAGTTTGAATTTATTTACAATCATAGTTTTTATAAATTGTGACTGTAAACAGCTTTTACAGCTTTGATATTGTTTGACACTCGATATCAGGTGATGGTATTTAATTTAAAGGTTTCTATGTCCCAGTGAGCCATTTACACTGACCAGTGTCAGTTTAACTGTAACACATTCATTATTTAGATCCAACATTTCTAAGAGAAATAACTGAATGTAAAAAATGGCAGCCCTCAGGCCAGGTTTAATTGATAGAGATATATGCATGCATTATGAAATTTATGTATCCCAGATCATTTTTAGTCATCTAGTCCTGGCAGACCCACCCCTTCCTCCCAAGTTAACTGCAACCCAAAAGAACTAGTGGGGCTATTTACACACTCACAACCAGTGTGGGGTAAAAAGAGCCACCAAAAACCTGTCAGCCTGCACAGCTACAGATGTGCTAAAAGCTAAAAGAGTTAGAAGCTCTGCTTATGGAGAAACTGTTGGAGAAACTTTCTAAGCCTAACAGAGGACAGGTACTCCTGCCCAAATAACATGATATAACCCCACATACAGCCCAGCCATAAAATGAACCAAGTCATTTGGTTAAAGACAGCATGGGACCAAATGCATGTAACCAGCCTGCACCAACCTGACATTTCTTCCTCCTGAATTAAATGAATGAATGGATGAAAGTTAAATGACTACAAACCTAAAGCCACTAGTTCCCACACTGGAGTTCCCTGACACTGTGTTTTAACTGTACTGAGCTTGTATCAACAGTTGTAACAGGCTAAGCTACCTGAGACACTGCATTGAGCGATTGTTTCTATCTTAATGGTTTCAGCTCAGATGTTCTGCTTTTTCCTTTCAGTAGATCAAAGCACCTCGTGCTCTTTCTGCTTCCATTTTAATGGCAAGAAGAAGAAGAAGAAGAAGACTTCAGCGAAGTGGCGTTCATGGTCTCAGTGGACAGTCATGGTCACACACTGCATGTGTTTTTAAAAGCAACATGTCTGTTCATCACAACAATGGAGATGTGTAATATTAGTGCAGCTACGGTTTGTTCTTGAACATCAGTTCTGTTTTCTACTTTGACCACTTAGACCAAAAAAGTGTTGTTTTCAGATTCTTTCTTTTAAATCTATAAAGCACCTGTTCATTTTTTATTACAATTAGTTTCACATAAATGTTAGTGTTTCCTTTATGATCTTTTAATCCTTACACTACACTGTACACGTCTACATTAGAGACATTTCTGTTACCTATGTATGAGACTGGGCTGCTTGACTACGATTTGGAAATGGATGCAAAATCACACGGATTGTGCAATTGTTTGTTTTTTAATACGGTGGACTGAACACAGGAGGTATCTGACTAAGCAAAGATTAATCTGAGCCCATTTCTACCTGTCTCTACTGTTTCAACTGTAACTGTCAGGATATATATTTATTCCAGCTCTCATAGGGCAAAGGAATGACTCAGACGTGTCAAATGTTCTTTGACTTGATACACAATATGAAGTTCACAATTTTCTTACAAATAAAACTATAATGACAAACATGAACAGCTGTGCTTATTTCTGAGACATGATTTTTTTGAATGTGTTCATATTTAACAGTGTGCATTTGTATGCTGAAACTGTAATGGTGAACCTGAGGTGATGATCAACAGAAGGCAAATATATATAAATATAAAACAATATTGAAGTAATGTCTTTACCCTGTGCAGCGTGTGGACGCTGTGCACACAATCACCTTATTCACTGTAGTAAACGTGCACCGCTAGCTCACGTGACTGACTGTCTCCATGGTTACATCGTATATTATTAGCTATGCAAACAGCTTCCAAAGATACCGCCATAGCTCTCTGCAGCTGTAACACTTTCACACTTTATCAAAAACGTGAAATGATTAGTAGTTATGAATAAAGAATATGTTTTTAAAGACATGCTAGGCGGTTGCTATGGTGGTTGCTGTGGCCTCGGGTGGACCGCGCGCCCGATTCCTGTTATTAGCTGTCCGCCGTAGGAAGGCTGCGTTCCATTTAGAAGTAGCCACAGTCTGCCGTAACTCGAACTCAAACCCCGCTTTGTTCTTTAATTAAAGGGCTTTTACAGCCGTTCATGACACACACGCACACACACATAAAGCACTTTGCCTCATCATGAGAATGCAACTTTACTAAAACCTTTAAAGTATCTGATATAGGATAGAAAAATGAAGCAACCAGAGATTTAATGATGAAGACTCTGGGTTCTGTAGTTCACGTTTTACAGTCCTGAATGACTCACTGCACATCCAAATAATTTATTGAAGAGGAGTTTAGAATGCACTTTAAATTTAGACTGTAGCTGTTAAATTTTTTACATTGTTACTGTCTTATGTCATGATAAGGTTCACCTGCTGGGGGTTTGATGGATCAGCAGTCAAAGACAGACTTCATCCATCATACGCAAGAATCCTAGTTGGATTTTTGTTTTCACTCATATTTTAGAACCAAATATTGAAAACAACTGTGACAGACTGGATACCTGGTCAGGGTGTACATTACCTTTCACTCAAGCATCCCAGGACAGAGCCCTGCCCCACCATGAGCCTGGGTGGATACGTGGTTATAATATAAAATGACTGATACTGAATTTGAATATTTCATGAATTATAATACAAATTCCTAGGCGTTTGTTCCAGCAAGAGTAATATTGATTACATATGTCTGAATTGCTAACCCTAACCCTAGCTCAACAGACCACAATGCCCTGGACTGTCAGTATTATTACATGCTGTGAACATAAGTAGCTTTGATCACAGTTTATGTTCTAAAAGAGAAGGAATATTGAACAAAAGATCAACATTGTGATATTATTTCTTCCAAACTGACCAGAAACATGCTTGTCAGACTCTCACAGCACAGGATCAGACTCACTGTGCATGACGGCTCAGGCCAATAATGTTTGTTAGATTGTCAGTTGTTTAGTGCTTCTGTACAGTTATGGTCACCATCTCTATTTCAGTATAATTAATATGCAGAAAACACTAAAAGTTTATTGTCTTCCAATATTCTAGCATAATTAAAAAACTTTGTAAGTACACCATTGACAGGAGAATGGTGGCTAAGCTGTCATCCCTGTTGGACAACATCTCCCACCCCATGCATGAGACTGTGACAGTACTGAGCAGCTCCTTCAGTGGGAGACTGCGGCACCCACGGTGTGGGACGGAGAGATTTCGCAGGTCTTTCCTCCCCACTGCTGTCAGACTCTACAATAAAGACTTTTGCAGCTGATCAAACACACAAACCCACACATGTGCAATAAGACTGCTATACGTGCAATTCTTCTTCTGACGAAGTTGTGTTTTTGTATTTTCCTACTCAGTTGTATATAGTATTTGTATTTCTATTTTATTCTATTGTATATATTATTCTATTCTATTTTATTCTATTGTATATAGTATTTTATTTTATTTTATTGTATTTTATTGCATTCCAGTGTTTTCTAATTTCTGCTACATAACTTTGCACTTTTGCTGTAACAAAACAAATTTCCCACCTGTGGGACTAATAAAGGCCATCTTATCTTATCTTATCTTATTGTTACAGTCCTGATGCCAGTATGATTCTTCATAACGCCTGCTTTGAAATACTGAACTTTAAAATTGACCTGATGAAAGATAATTTACAGTGGCAGTCTGTCAGGATAATTCTGACTGTAAGATCACTGTATTAATCTGAATCCTTCTGAAATGTGCTGTGAATGAATGCTGATGCAACTGACTGTGGGAAAGCTGTTAATAAAATGAATCTGTGACACATGCAACACATTCACAGAGGAAGAGGACACAAAGGGAGGACACGCAGAGGCTGTGTTAAAGTCAGAAATCCAAATCTTTAGTCAAAAACAGGCGGCGGTTACAAACAGGAAGACAAGCAGTCCATTAAACAGTCTACAAGGTCAAACATGCAGAGAATTCAAACAGCAGTAAAAAACAACTGGACACGGAAAACTTAAAGCAATGTGTGACGCAATAAAAGGAAGCAGCGCAGTATATTCACTGAATTATCATCAACTACAAAAAGAGAAAAATTACGATTTCAAGGGTTTGCTTTCTCAATTGCAGTTAGAGTGTGGCTGGTAAAGATGAAAACACATACAGAGTGTAAACTTTGTGAGTTTGGTGACCTTTGTTAGTAACAAATGAGGTAAAAAAAAAAAAAAGAACCCAAACAAAACAGACAAAACACAGAAAGAGGCTCTCAGTATACATCAATAATTAGAAAGCATCTAAACATTTTGGTCGTGGATTTTTACAGTCTTAGTTCCGCTCGCTGTCATCATTATAATCATCGTGATCAATGACGAGGTCCTGAGGTGGGCGGGGCCGTCTCTGGTGATGTCACCATGAAAGACAGGAACAGCATCTGGCACATGTTTGTGAAACATCCCAATACACTGGTCTAGTTTCCTCTCCAGCTGTTTGACATCTGACACTTCAACATTAAGGCAAACAAGAAGAAACAGTGTTAGGTCAGGTGACCACATGATTTCTAAGATAACTGACAGGAAGTAACCAGGCTGTTAGAAATGGATGGCATGTGTTTAGGTAACTCTACTTACCAAAAGCAAAGCTGCTGAATGTTGCAGGAACATGCTCATGTGTGGTGATCATTCAGTGCTTCTCCTGCAGGTTAGACAGTCCAAGATTGATATCCTGCCCATCTGAGAGTTTGGAAACACACATGCAAAGATTTAATTGTATTACAGTCAAAGTTGGATGTTCATTTAAAATGTTTGTGTATTTAAAAGCACTATCATTTAAGGATGACTCGGATCGTCTCTCTCTAAGAGTATCTCCTTTGAAAGCGGAGACAAGTTTTTCCCCTGATCCACGTCACTTTACCTAGATGATGACTCCTCTCTCCCTCACTCAGAAACACTCCTAAAATAACCAAGCAAATAAATAATATTGAAGATTTGGTCATGTCATTACAAAAACAATAAAAACATCTCCCTTTGATTCCATTTCCATTCCTGCTGAACATCAGGCAACAAATATCCCAGTAAATCACAGTAAAATGTAAAGCACATACTGTGTACAACATGTGCATGTATCAGGAACATTCAATTCTAAAACTCACAAGTATTTGTATTTTAGCTGTGTATGGTTTATCTGCAGCCTCTGATGAAAATCAGAATTGTAATTTTCTATGCTTTGTCTAACCTCTGCAGAGCCTCTGTCAAGAAAAACATATCTGTAAGCATAGAAGATGCAAAATATACATTTCACCCCTGTACATTCTTCTCAGCAGCACACATGTGGGCACCATTTAATCACACTTCTTACTGAGCTTTGCTTCATCACAAGACCAAAGGTGGCATCCTCCTGGTTTTGTTTTCTGATCCTGCAAAAAGACTGAGGACAACAAAGCCCAGAGAACACGAGATACACAACATCCAACATTCAGACTCAAACAGCCTCCATCTAGTATACCTGGACCACCAGGTTGGTCCAGGTATACTAGATATGAACATACGTCACATTACTGTGTATGAATAATAATCAAGAGACAAACTTTGAAGATGCAGAGCATGATGTCCCATCATCAGACTGTAAACAAACATCCACCAGCCTACAGAGAGGACGTTCAGCATCTGAAGCAATGGTGTGACGACAACAACCTGCATCTGAACACAGCCAAGACCAAGGAGATGGTAATCGACTTCAGAAGAACGAAGCGATCTGAGCACTCCACCCTCTACATTGATGGGGAGGAGGTAGAAAGGGTAGAAAGCTTTAAGTTCCTCGGAGTCCACATCTCAGCCGACCTTACCTGGTCCACAAACATCTCCCACCAGGTAGGGAAAGCACAACAAAGGCTGTACTTCCTCAGGAAACTACATCAGGCCCAATTACCCCAAAGACTGCTCGTAAACTTCTACCGCTCCACCATTGAGAGCCTTCTGACTTACTGCTGCACGCTCTGGTTCAACTGCTGCACCGCGGAGGACAAGAGGAAACTGCAGCGGGTGGTGAGGGCAGCAGAGCAGGCAATTGGCACTTCACTAACCCCCCTCAGAGACATCTATACTGGCAGACTTCAGCAGAAAGCCAGCATCATCATCAAAGACCCCTCGCACCCTGGACACTCACTTTCCCCCCCCCTTCCCTCTGGTAAACGCTACAGGTCCATCAGGTCAAAGACAAACAGACTCAACAGAAGTTTTTACCCACAGGCTGTCAAACATGCCCTACCTCCACCCTGATTGGAGGATAACTGCACTGCCAACACTCATGGACATTACACCTTATTTATAAATCGTATTTCTGTTTATATTTCAAAGCAACCAACACCCTTACCTCTTTAAACTGTATTTATTATAACATTATTCAGTATAGTTCCAACAGCACCCCCCCCCCCACACACACACACACACACTCAATGTGCAATATCACTGATCACACTGCACCTCTCAATGCACCTGCTAGTTAGATGGCATGTATGTGTATGTATACAGACGTAAGTGTGTATGTGGACATATGTGTGTGTACGCATGTACGGATGCAAATATGTATATATACATATACGTATGTATGTGCGTGTATGTTTGCAGGTGTATGTATAACTTGTACATATCTTTTCTTGTGTAAATGTAAATTTGTCTGTTATTGTGTAAATACATTCGCTATTGTGTACTCCACACATATGGAGAGATGCCAAACTGCCTTTCACTGTTCTTGTAACAGTGACAATAAAAAGCTATTCTATTCTATTCTATTCTTTGTTGGCAGAAGTGATGATTCTCCCATCAGGGATCAGTAGAGTGTTTTAACCTGTGGTATAGGCAACTGCAAACCGCTGTTGCAATGCAGGAACATCTGCTTTATTGGAATGTGTGAGATGTTAACCACAATGGCTCTTAAACACACTGTCTGAAAACTTCATGCCAACAGCACTTTTTTAAGAAAAATCAAACATATTATCCTTGAAGATCATTTTAGAGTTTTTAATGAGCTGCAGGATCCTTGTTCAGTGTGAGTGGAGAACAGCCAAGTCTCCTCCTCTGATAAACCTCCACATGTACCACTGAAAACAGTTAAATTAGTTTGAATCTGAAATCATGGCTCAAACTACTTGTTCTGAGACCATTTCTTTATTTTTCACACCAAACTGTTTAATAAGATAAACTCTACACAGACTTCATCAAATATAACTAACACTTTAACATTATCAGGATTTCATGATACAAACTTCAAATCAACAAGAAAACAGCTGCAAACATGTGGATCACAAAACGCACAACAATTGAAAAGCGCAAAAACAAATTGAAAAGCGCAAAAACAAATTGAAAAGCGCAAAAACAAATTCACTTAACGCAAAAACAAATTGAAAAGCGCAAAAACAAATTGAAAAGCGCAAAAACAAATTGAAAAGCGCAAAAACAAATCACTTAACGCAAAAACAAATTGAAAAGCGCAACAACAAATCACTTAACGCAAAAACAAATTGAAAAGCGCAACAACAAATCACTTAACGCAAAAACAAATTGAAAAGCGCAAAAACAAATTCACTTAACGCAAAAACAAATTGAAAAGCGCAAAAACAAAAACCAAACCGGAAGAGGTAGGTACCAATGCTGCAACAACAGGCATCACTGATTGGATGATGGATCCGGTAGCCTTTTGAACCGGAAGTTGTTCTGTTCGGAAGTTTGGTGACTGCTCTACCAACTTTTTTCCACAACTTGGACAAAACATGTTGGCTGTATCCCAATTCAGGGTCTGCAGCCTTAAAGGCTGCATTTCAAGGCCGATTACGTCACAGCGGCGCGCCGAAGGCTGTCCCAATTCAAAGGCTGCTCGAAATGTGGCCCTCAAATTCGGCCTTCATTTCACTGAATTTTAAGGCTGTGGCGGTGTAGACTTCGTGGCCCAACATATCCCACAATTTATAGCGCGGCAGTCACTGTGGATAATTTTGCCGCAGACGGCAGAAGCGTAGCGGCCGAAGAGTAAACTGTTAAACGTAAGTACTGAATATGATGTCACTTATTTATGTGCAAATGTTTAATAATGAGGAACATTAAAACACTACTGTTGGCCACATGTCGGCAAAGTTATTTGCCATTAGCGATGTTTGTACTTTCAGCGTTTACTTTGTTTTAAAGCATTTAAAATATAATAATACAATAGTTGACCTTAATCTTACAGAGAATGTGATGATTTTATGGATAATTAAAGTCAGTCATATATCCACAAACACAACCAGCTGAAAGTCAGGGATGCTGCTCGGTTTGCAGTCCTGAATATGACGGCACAAGCAGGATTCACTGCACTGTTAATGTTAGCTATGTTATATTGCTGCCTCTGTTCGGTGGTGTCGAGCCAAACGGACTTTAACGTGTGTTTGAACGAGCTGACGGTTCACTCGTTAAGCTGAAAGAAAGATGCTTTAATCACAGGAGTCACACATGTGTCCACTGGACCATCTGGAACTCTTCTTGTTTAGCACTCGTAATAACACAAACACTAAATCCTCCTTCTCTTGTGCTGTTTTGTAGCAGTGTGTACACCTGAGACTGTCACCTGTCTGTCTGTCCTGCACTCTCTCTCTTTTCTTTCTCTCTGATTGTGGAATAAAAGTATGAACATGTATTTATAAGTTACACTTGTGTTTGAATCCTGCAGCTTATCACACATTTGATTTCCATGTGTGACAACTGCAAGTGTCCAGAGTGAGGACAGACTGAGGGACCCACTGCTGCACATCATCTGTGAGGCTTTGCACCCCTGATGATCCACCAGGACAAACTCAGCAGTGTGTGAGGAAGAGGAGGAGGAGGAAGAGCCAGCAGCAGCTGACAGATGGGGAGAATAGACAGACTGTTCCCTGTTTGTGAAGGACTGCTAGGAAAGTTTAACATAACTAATTGTCTGTCCTGAATCAGTCTTATTAGGTAATGTTCAAATAATGTTATCATCCCAGTGTTTTCAGTGTGGGAGAAAGTACTCAGGGCCTTCAAGTTACACACTATGAAAGGCAGCAACAAGTTTAATATTCAGAAACCTAAAGTATGTATCAGCAGCAGAATGGACCTGAAAATAAATGTTTGTTTCAGTTCTATGAAGCTTTGAGTATTTTGGATTAGTAGCACTGCTGTGTTTGTTGCATCATATTGCTGTAATTGTTTATATGCTTTATATATTCTGAGGTAAGTTGATCTATAGTGTTACATCATATTCTATAAGGATGTTATGTGTTTGTAGACTTTCTGCCCAGTTTGACCCATTTAGCAGAAGTCAGCCTGTTTAAGGCTCTGATATCTATTCTGTATGACTTAAAGCAGTTATGACATGGTCTGATTTTCTCACCCAATAAAGGAATATTTAATATATCAGTCTACTCTTCATTCTATCAGAAACAGTTATCACAGCTTGTACATTTTCTTTTTACACATATATGTAAGCATTGAGCCAAATTTAGTAATGCCAACATATTACACGGACAATATTTGTCTCTCATATATAATACATCTACATATACACTGTCAGAGATACTTGTCTTTGAGTGAAGATTTAAGGTGATAGGACATATAAATAACTGCAACTTGAATCTTTACTGAAGCTCAGTATTAGACACAGAGTTCACTCACATGAATTTCACTCACATGTGCTGTACCAGTGTACCTGCACATGTGATGTGACAATAGAAGTGATTTGATTTGAGAGTTCAAACTCACTGCTGTAATAACTTATGATTAATATAATAACTATGATATTGGCCATATCATATTTACACTGACTTTAGTCTCATGAACAACATTAGCTAATTGTTATTTACTAGCTAATCTTAAATGACTGTTCAGTACAGATATGAAGGCCAGCAATCATGTTTTACAGTCCTGTGGTCTCAGCCTCAGATACGTATTAAATCACACAAAGCTCGTGTAGAAACAAACACACGAACAAAATATGTTCTCCTTCATTTCCGTCAAAGCTGTATGAAACGTTTCCAGCGGTTGGTGTTATGGTTGCTAGGCAACCTGGGCAGCGCGACGGAGGCTAGACCGTCCCATTTCACAAGCCTCGCGCTTCGGCCTTAGCGTTTTTAAATGCACGCGGCCCTTGAGGATCGTTGAGGCTGCGTACTTTAAGGCTGCAGACCCTGAATTGGGATACAGCCGTTGACTGCTCTTTCTCATAACCACGTTCGGCAGAACAACTTCCGGTTCAAAAGGCTACGGGATCCATCATCCAATCAGTGATGCCTGTTGTTGCAGCATTGGTACCTACCTCTTCCGGTTTGGTTTTTGTTTTTGCGTTTTGTGATTTGTTTTTGCGCTTTTCAATTTGTTTTTGCGTTAAGTGAATTTGTTTTTGCGCTTTTCAATTTGTTTTTGCATTAAGTGAATTTGTTTTTGCGCTTTTCAATTTGTTTTTGCGTTAAGTGATTTGTTGTTGCGCTTTTCAATTTGTTTTTGCGCTTTTCAATTTGTTGTGCGTTTTGTGATTTGTTTTTGTGGTTTGCACTTCAGGGCCACCGTACTTCAAGGACTAAATACACTAAAGTGAAAGGAGGAACAAAAAATAGAGGTTTAACAGAATTTGAATTAAGTAAAAGTAGTCACCTGTGATCTTTAAAATGGTCCTGATGTGTGCTGCTGTTTTTATCTTTCTACATTTCTTTGCTGCCACTGTGAATAAGATTGTGTTTATTGCCTAATTAAATAAAGGTTACACTGACTCACTGCTTCATCTTCTGGTACAAACTGGTATTACATGGAAGTACAGCCCAAAACCAGTTTAGCTTGAGTTTCTTTTTTCTGGACATAAAGTCACAGCAGGTGTTGTTTCAAAGCTGGTGGACAGATTTAGTTCATTTTGGAGGTTTTAACAGCAACTGCTGTGAAAATATTTGCAGTTTTGGGAGAAAAGGATTTAAGAGAAGATTTTACAACAGCAAAACATTAAATATGAATGAAGAATTGCAATTTAACTGAGGTAACACATAAAATGAATACATTAAAAAAAGAAGTTAATTTTGGAAACACTAAGAAAGTACAAATGAAAGAAATTGAAATATATAATCCATATCTGCAATTTTGATACATGATTGATTTGGTAAAAAAGACATTCCTATAACTTTAATAATACAGTAACAAGTACAACTACTAAACACTACTGTGTCCTAAGGAAACAAAGACTAAAATGTAACAGGGATAACATTTTAGAGAATTAAAATCCCTCAAAGGAAAAAACATAAACTTGATATGCATATCTATACATGCAGCTTCCTAAATGTAACATTCAGGATTATTCACTGCAGCTCCAGAAATCAGAGCTACCTCATCAGATCCAAGTGTGACATCAGCTGACACTCTTTACAGGAGATTCCATCTGAACTCTGTGGAGCCTGATCTCAAGGTTTTTAAGTCTGACCCTGAAACCAGAAGAGGATCTTTCTCCCTCTTCAGATTCATTGTGATCCAGTGATTTCAGTCCTGCATGATCAGGCTGATGTTTGCACAGAGCAGATAATGAAGTGAATGTTTTTGCACATTGGTAACAGTGAAACAGTTTATTTACAGCGTGGAATCGTTTGTGTTCGGAGTATGAACTGAGATTCCGGAAGCTCTTGTCACACTGGTCACAGCTGACGTTCACTTCCATGTGTGTACATTCATGTTTGTTACGATGACCTGATTGTGAGAAACTTTTGTCACAGTGTCTGCACTTGTATGGTGTCTCTTCTGTGTGGATTCTCTTATGCTTTTTCTTTAAGCTCACGTGCAGTGGTGAAGGATGACCCACACTGGTCACAGATGTGCTTTTTGACCACACTGTGGAAGAGGTCATGTATTTTTAATGTACTTGGTGTGTGGAAGCCTCTCCCACATTCTTTGCAGTAGTTCATTTTGTCTCCAGTGTGTCTACGTTGATGTGGTTTTAGGTCCCGTTCATGATTGAAGGTTTTTCCACAAAGGTCAAAGAGAAACTCTTTCCCACCACCACAGTGACAACAGGGTTGAGAAATGGATCCATCTGCGTCGCTCCGCTTCTAAACAAAGACATTGCAAATCAGGGAATTCCTTCAACGTTTTTATCCTGAAATAAAAAGCATCTCTGCCAATGTCCAATTAAATTTTACTGTTTATATTATAACACTCAGGTTACTTCTTCATTTTTCCAAACAGTTCATTCAGTATAACTCCAAAAGTTTACTGATCAGACTTGTTCCAAACAATCAGGTTAAAATTACAAGATAAAAATAAATACATCCTCACAGTAACTGCACTTCTAGAGTTACTTTCTGGTGTGGATCTGTTGGTGTTTTTTCAGCTGATTTGGAGCTTTAAAAGTCTTCTCACACAGGTCACATTTATAAGGTCTCTCCTCAGTGTGGCTAAACATGTGTTGTTGTAACTGTGCACCTGTTGTAAACAGTTTCCCACACTGATCACAGCAGGAAACATCAATTCCAGTGCGAATCCGCAGATGAATATTTCGGTAGTGTTTGTCGCTGAAACTTTTTCCACAAAAGTCGCAGCTGTACACCTTAATTCCAGAGTGGGTAACTAGATGCCTCTGTAAGCTGCTATTTTGAGCAAAAGCTTTACCACACAACTCACAGCTGTGTGCTTTAAATCCACTGTGGATGATATGGTGTTTTTTTAAGTTTCCACCCTCGGTAAAAGACTTTCCACACAACTCACAGCTGTAAGGTTTAACTCCACTGTGGATGAGTTGGTGTTTTTTTAAGTTTCCACCCTCGGTAAAAGACTTTCCACACAACTCACAGCTGTAAGGTTTAACTCCACTGTGGATGAGTTGGTGTTTTTTTAAGCTTCCAGCCTCGGTAAAAGACTTTCCACACAAGTCACAGCTGTAAGGTTTAACTCCACTGTGGATGAGTTGGTGACTTTTTAAGTGTCCAGTCCGGGTAAAATCCTTCCCACACTCATCACAGCTGTAAGGTTTAACTCCACTGTGGATGAGTTGGTGTTTTTTTAAGTTTCCACCCTCGGTAAAAGACTTTCCACACAAGTCACAGCTGTAAGGTTTAACTCCACTGTGGATGAGTTGGTGTTTTTTTAAGCTTCCAGCCTCGGTAAAAGACTTTCCACACAAGTCACAGCTGTAAGGTTTAACTCCACTGTGGATGAGTTGGTGTCTTTTTAAGCTTCCAGCCTCGGTAAAAGACTTTCCACACAAGTCACAGCTGTAAGTTTTCTCTCCCTTTCTTCTGTGAGGTTTGTCAGCCTCCTGAGAGCGCTGACTTCTCGCTCCATGTTGATCCTGCAGTGACAGAGATACAAATGGTAAATGGCCTGCATTTGTATAGCGCTTTACTCAGTCCCTAAGGACCCCAAAGCGCTTTACACTACATTCAGTCATTCACACACACATTCACACACTGGCAATGGCAAGCTACATTGTAGCCACAGCTGCCCTGGGGCGCACTGACAGAGGCAAGGCTGCCGGACACTGGCGCCACCACCAGTAGGCAAACATGGGGTTAGTATCTTGCCCAAGGATATTTGGCATATAGGAGGCAGCCTGGGATAGAACCAACAACCTTCTGATTAGTTGTTGACCTGCTCTGCCACCTGAGCTACAGACACCCCCGGAGGCAGTGAGTGAAATGCAGTCGTGGAACAAACTGAAACTCCCTCCATCAGTGGAATTCAACATGTCAACAAAAACATTGTTGGTGTGTTTCCACCACCTTCTGGTGGCAGTATCACATTACAATGATGTGACACAATGAGAGGTATAATTAAAATGACATTATTGAAGAAATATTGATCAATGAAGAAAATCTTTTCCGAAAATCTTTTACGAAATTAAAGGTTAAACTGATGATATCGTTGTTTCAATGTGTGCTTACAAAATATGATCTTTGTATTTTCTTGTAACTTCTGTGGTTTCTGATTTGAATGTAGATTCTGTATATATGGATGAGCCCAGGATGTAAAAGATAAAGCTGCTGTTAACATGTTTTTAAAAACACACCAGCTGTGCACACAGTTTCAATAACATTGTAACTGTGATATTTTTCTCACCTTCTGTGTTGAAGTCATTGTTTCCTCTGTAGTGGCTGAGCTGAGTCCAAATGGCTGAAATTGTTCCTCTGCTGCTCTACCAGACTCTTCTCCTCCTGTTACTCACCTGGGACACACACACACACACACACATACATATACATATACATACATACATATATATATATGTAAATACATATATGTACAGTAAATTTGGCTGTGGATCACAGGGTGAAGAGTGAGGGTCACCCAGAGTCAGAATCCAGTGAAATATCTGTGTCACCTCTTACAGTTTTCCTGTAATCTGAGGTCAAAAATGAAGATATTAACAGTACAGTACTGCATATTGGGTGAATTTTATTGTCAATTTTCTCTGAGTCGAACAGTAATTTTGGTTGTGGATCATGGGGTGAAAAGTGGAGATGAACCAAAACTGGGAGTGGATATTGGAGTAAAATAGTGTCAGGACACAAAAGACCACATTTCTAAGCCGGTCTTCATCCGTACCGTAATATGCGTAAGAGTAGTGCAACCACATTTTAGGTGCGGCTGGCGGGGCGGCTAGCTTGACTGTGACTTCTGTATTTGCGCTGGAAGTAAATAAAATACAGATGCATCTGGAGATTATCCTATGAAGTCCAATAGAGATTGACAGACCACGTGACTTTCGCGCAATGCATGCCGGGAACTCGTGGAAAAACATTCAAATTACCGCATTAAATGCAAGCATTTGCAGCACCGCAAAACATTTATTCTCCGGTTCCAGTACCTTCTTGGTTTTTCTTTCCTCACCAAAAAAGCTATGTACAAAACGAAGGAGAACAATGCCGGTCCGTACAAAGACAGACTCCACGAAAAGGCAAAGAAAAGGTACGAGGAAAAAATGAAAGGAGTGAAAGGGTCAGACCCTTACGAGCACACAGAGTGGACAAAAGACGTCAGCGTGCTGCCCAACTTTCACCACGCTCAGATTTATAATTATACGGTTCTTGGAGTGAGTGCATACACTCATGAAGTTTTTAGTAACTTCAGGTCACTGCAACAAGCCCAGGTACAGTTTACCGACGGATGGGTACAGGACCTTGAAATGCACCGTGTAGAACACAAGACCATCGTACGAACAAAGGTAAGTTTACCAGTCTCACAAATCGTCTTCATAAATACACATTCGGTAACCGTTTATTAATATAACCTTTGAGCTCAACGGTAATTAATTAGTAGTGAAAAGAATATCTGGTACGCATTACAGAAATGTAGCAGTGACAATAATATTGTATGCTGTAATCGCACTGGGCAATTAGTGATACAAAAATCTATATCCTGTGAATAAAAGTATATGTTTTCAGCGCCATATAAGACGTATTAACTACTACAAAACACTAAGCTTTGTGGAAACGCTTGGAGCAGACTAACGTGAGCTGGAGTGTATTCCAACGTTATATTAGGTCTTCTGATAGCGGCAATCCAGGCCATCCGTCGCCTCTTCGTGACTTCAGAGACATGGCTTGGACAATTTCTTTTCCACGTCAGAATCCGATAAAAACCAATCGCATTTCCCGTCGGCTTCACGCGGCTGTCGTTCGCCCGGCTTGTGCAGTTAATAATACAACAGCTTCTTGCCATTTTTTGTGTCTTTTTATCACTGTGTAACTGATTTCAATTGAAAGCCTGTGCCTGCTAGTACCTCTTGCCACGAGTTCCCAGAATCCTTTGCGGTTTTACCCCCTCAATGACGTCACATTTTCAATCTCTATTCTAAAGGCTGATTGTCCTCCCCCACGCTTGTACCTGTGGCTTCATGTCCTGGGGGTTGGCTCTTCTGCCCTGCACCCTTTGTTCATATTCAAAGACTATTTTTCTGTTTGTATTCTTACCTCCTAGCAACCGCCAGATTATAATGTTGCAGACAATCACAAACTCTACAGTCTGTCTAACTCCAGTGTATACCAAGCAATCTATTATTCTCAACAGAGATAAACTCAACATAAACTGAACCCACATTAAAGTTAGCTCGGTGCTTACCTTTAGATGAGCCCACAAACCGAGAGACACTCCGTGATGAAGCTGGAAGTCTTAAGAAACAGATCAGGGAGCAGAGACCCACGTGGTTCACGCTGATCTCGGCTACGATCAAGGAGACAAGGGTGCAGATCGATGCAGATATCGATCCAAACGTTGGTAGTGGTATATGTTCCTGTAAGTTCACTACTTTACTCCCGTTTCATGAAAAAGCAGCTCTCTCTGCTCGATTCCTCTCCTGCACACACACTTTCTCCGCCCCCTTTTCCTGGCTCTGTGGCGATTTGTTACAGTGCGGTCACGTGACTCAGCTGCATAACGTAACCACGTGGGGTGTAATATCGAAATTAGCGCCTATCTCCTTTTCCTAAACTCTTTTTTCTTGGCCTCGATGGAAACGTCATCGTGGGAAGGAGATTTGCAAAGGACTCAGTGAAAGAGAGGATCGGTGCTGAGAAGTGGAACAGCCTTAGGCTGTATCCCAATTCAGGTTCTGCAGCCTTAAAGTAGGCAGCCTTAATGGTCCACAAGGGCCGCGTACTCAAAGACCGCTAAGGCCGGAAGTGCCGGAAATGGGATGGTCTGCCTAGGTTGCCTAGCAACCACGATACCAACCGCTGGAAACGTTTCATACAGCTCCAAAAGTTGAATCTGTTCATCTGGACGTAGCGTTTTGTGGGAGAAACGTTTCGTCACTCATCCAAGTGACTTCTTCAGTCTCAGCTGACTGCAGGTTAGGGAGGTGAAGGGAGGAACGCTACGTCCAGATGAACAGATTCAACTTTTGGAGATTTACTTTCCTGGATGATTGAGAATGCATCAAGACGTTTCATACAGCTTTTTTTGACAGAAATAAAGGAGAACATATTTTGTTCATTTGTTTGTTTGTTTCTACACGAGCTTTGTGTGATTTGATAAGTATCTGAGGCTGAAACCACAGGACTGTAAAACATGATTGTTGGGCTTCATTTCTGTACTGAACAGTCATTTAAGATTAGCTAGTAAATAACAATTATGTTATTCATGAGACTAAAGTCAGTGTAAATATAATATGGCCAATATTATAGTTATTATATTAATCATTATTAGTTATTACAGCAGTGAACTTGACCAATTCACCTGAACAATTCACTTTTATTTGTAAAACCAAGGAGCTGGTGGTAGACTTCCGCAGGCACAAGCATCCTCCACTGCAACCACTGAACATCCAAGGTATGGACATCGAGGTTGTGGACAGCTACAGGTACCTTGGTGTTCATCTGAACAATAAACTGGACTGGACTCATAACTCAGACGTGCTCTACAGGAAAGGGCAGAGCAGACTGTACCTGCTGCGGAGACTCAGGTCGTTTGGAGTGGAGGGCCCACTCCTGAAGACCTTCTATGACTCTGTGGTGGCCTCAGCCATCTTTTATGGTGTGGTCTGCTGGGGCGGCAGCATCTCTGCTGGGGACAGGAAGAGACTGAACAGGCTGATCAGAAGGGCCAGCTCTGTTCTAGGATGCCCTCTGGACCCAGTGGAGGTGGTGAGTGACAGGAGAATGGCGGCGAAGCTGTCATCCCTGTTGGACAACATCTCCCACCCCATGCATGAGACTGACAGCACTGAGCAGCTCCTTCAGTGGGAGACTGCGGCACCCACGGTGTGGGACGGAGAGATTTCGCAGGTCTTTCCTCCCCACTGCTGTCAGACTCCACAACAAAGACTTTAACTGATCAAACACACAAACCCACAAATGTGCAATAACACTAATGTGCAATAATCTTTTCTGGCATCGTTGTATTTTTACTCAGTTGTATATGGCATTTGAATTCTGTTTTTATCTTATTGTATATTTTATTCTATTTTATTCTACTGTATATAGTGTTTTATTTTATTCTATTCTGTACACTTGTGTACTGTAGGCTATTTATTCTTATTTTATTTTATTCTAATTTTTGCTTCGTAACTTTTGCACTGTCCACTGCCTGCTGTGACAAAACAAATTTCCCACCTGTGGGACTAATAAAGGTTATCTTATCTCATCTTATCTTATTGTCACATCACATGTGCAGGTACACTGGTACAGCACATGTGAGTGAACTCTGTGTCAAATACTGAGCTTCAGTAAAGATTCAAGTTTCAGTTATTTATATTTCCCATCACCTTAAATCTTCACTCAAAGACAAGAATCTTTTACAGTGTATAAATACGTATAGATGTATCATATGTAAGAGACAAATATTGTTCATTTAATTTGTTGGCATTACTAAATTTGTCTCAATGCTTACATATATGTGCAAAAAGAAAATGTACGAGCTGTGATAACTGTTTCTGATATATGAAGAGTAGACTGATATATTAAATATTCCTTTATTGGGTGAGAAAATCATACGATCATACGACATCATAACTGCTTTAAGTCATACAGAATAGATATCAGAGCCTTAAACAGGCTGACTTGTGCTAAATGGGTCAAACTGGGCAGAAAGTATACAAACACAGTGGCGGTCCTAGCCTGTTTGGAGCCCTGGGCGAACACCCCCCCCCCCAACACACACACACACACACACACACGAAGAGAGAGAGTATGCATTGTATGGAAACTGCTACTAAACAGACATCATAATTCGTCATACAATGAGAACAGGACAAATCAACAATTGACACTGACTAATTAATATTATATTATTGTATATATTGTTTGGAGTTTAGTCTGTTACTGTTACTATTTTTACCATTTCTTCTTGGAGGAACTGTAACCCACATAATTTCCTTAGGGATTAAGAAAGTATTCTGATTCTTAATGTTTTGGGATACATGACCTGCCATGATCCAACGACACATCTGCTTACCTGTATCTTTTGCTCGTTTCTCCTTGTAGGAGCCATAATTAAATGTACTGAATTTTAATGATCACTGGGTTTTCATTTGTTTGGTTGCTATGGTGATGTGTAACGGGAGTCACGTGGGTGCTAGCGGTGACATTAAGAGGGCGTTGTCAGTCTGTCTCACTGGTTTGATTTTGACAGAGAGGGCTGGGTAACCGTAGTTTTTGTTGACCGCAGCCAACGAGTTTCCCCTTGTTGCATTAGAGCCTGTGATGTTTTAAGAGTTTGAATCGCGAGCCGATCGCATTGCTCTTTAAACTTTTCAAGCACTTTAATAAACAAGCAAGCAATTCCACCTCTCGCATTATTGCGTAAAGTTGACAGCGCATCAGGCAAATAGGCTCAGCCCCCGGCCTCTAGCGACCGTGGAAGATGCTACACTCCTCCTCTTCTTTCTCTTTTTTTAAACTTTAAAAACGGGTTGTGTCGAGACTTTAAATCAACAAAATATAAAATATATATTTTAAATTATTATTGATCCCTTTACCCCGAGTCCTAAAGTGTATATTTATTTTTTTACTCTTAAATGTTTATTGTTGGTATACTTGCACTGCTGTAACTGGAGCCTCGTCGTCTCGTCTCTCTATATACTGGACTGTATGAAGCGGAGATGACAATAAAGTTTACTTTGACTTCAGCAGCAGGCGCACCGAGGGCTCTCGCGCTCACTTTTCGTGTATAGAAAAACATCGGTGCAAATTATAAGTCTGTATCATAATGTCCGGTGTTTTCGTGTTGTGGTTTGTTTTTATTTTGTTTTATTTTGCGAGTTGGTTATTAGATGCTGCTCCAGCCAGCCAGAGAATCCCCCGCTGCCCCGCCCTCTCCTCCCTGTGCCGCAAGCAGCAGGCGCACCTCGCAAACGGAGGGCGCCCTTACTCCCAGCAAATGGGCGATAGAAAACCGATCGGTGCCTGTGACATTCCCAATATGCGCTGGCATGATGCATTTTTTTTGTTTGTTTTTTTGTGCCGGTGCCCGTGATGCCGCCCCCCCAATACGATGCTGCCCCGGGCAACCGCCCGTGTCGCCCGTATCTAAAACCGCTACTGTACAAACACATAACATCCTTATAGAATATGATGTAACACTATAGATCAACTTACCTCAGAATATATAAAGCATATAAACAATTACAGCAATATGATGCAACAAACACAGCAGTGCTACTAATCCAAAATACTCAAAGCTTCATAGAACTGAAACAAACATTTATTTTTAGCTCCATTCTGCTGCTGATACATACTTTATGTTTCTGAATATTAAACTTGTTGCTGCCTTTCATAGTGTGTAACTTGAAGGCCCTGAGTACTTTCTCCCACACTGAAAACACTGGGATGATAACATTATTTGAACATTACCTAATAAGACTGATTCAGGACAGACAATTAGTTATGTTAAACTTTCCTAGCAGTCCTTCACAAACAGGGAACAGTCTGTCTATTCTCTCCATCTGTCAGCTGCTGCTGCTCTTCCTCCTCCTCTTCCTCACACACTGCTGAGTTTGTCCTGGTGGATCATCAGGGTGCAAAGCCTCACAGATGATGTGCAGCAGTGGGTCCCTCAGTCTGTCCTCACTCTGGACACTTGCAGTTGTCACACATGGAAATCAAATGTGTGATAAGCTGCAGGATTCAAACACAAGTGTAACTTATAAATACATGTTCATACTTTTATTCCACAATCAGAGAGAAAGAAACAGAGAGAGAGTGCAGGACAGACAGACAGGTGACAGTCTCAGGTGTATACACTGCTACAAAACAGCACAAGAGAAGGAGGATTTAGTGTTTGTGTTATTACGAGTGCTAAACAAGAAGAGTTCCCAGTTGGTACAGTGGACACATGTGTGACTCCTGTGATTAAAGCATCTTTCTTTCAGCTTAACGAGTGAACCGTCAGCTCGTTCAAACACACGTTAAAGTCCGTTTGGCTCGACACCACCGAACAGAGGCAGCAATATAACATAGCTAACATTAACAGTGCAGTGAATCCTGCTTGTGCCGTCATATTCAGGACTGCAAACCGAGCAGCATCACTGACTTTCAGCTTGTTGTGTTTGTGGATATATGACTGACTTTAATTATCCATAAAATCATCACATTCTCTGTAAGATTAAGTTCGACTACTGAACGGCGTATATTTTAAAGTAAAGACTTTTAAACCAAGTTAGTACAAACATCACTAATGTCACATAACTTTGCTGACAGGCCAACAGTAATGTTTTAATGTTTTTTGTTACTAAACATTTGCATATATGTTACATAATATTCTGTACTTTTAAAAGTTTACTCTTCAGCCGCTCCGCTTCCACCATTTTGTTCGGCAAAATTATCCAAACCCACCGCCGCGCTATGAAGTCTGGGATATGTTGGGCCATGAAGTCTACAGCGCCACATCCTTCAAATTCAGGGAAATAAAGGCCGCATTTCGAGCAGCCTTTGAATTGGGAAAGCCTTCGTCGCGTCGCTGTGATGTATCTTTTGCTTGTTTCTCCTCCTCTTCTTTTCTCCTTTTCCTAAACTGAGGACCCGATGGCTTTGAACTTTTCTTGTCCATCTTGGTTTTAATTTTGCACTCCAGTATGAACACCCATCCCCACAACATAACCTAATAAACCCACACCTTAGTTCACAGATTCATTTTGTCTAGGGTTTATTTCTGGGATTTCAGACAACCAGATTCAAATCATGAATATGTAATGGACTTGGATTTACAACATTATTTACAGCATTACGGGCGAAGGATAGTCCTCCCCCCGCTGCAGGAGATCTTCACACCTGTGCGTCCAAACTGCAAATGAACCATGCATGACCGAAGCCTTTGCTCCCGCACTGACTGTAACACAGTCAGTTCTTCTTTTACTGCTATGCTGTTTTGTGGATCACAAAGTTTAAAACTATTATAAACACACACACACACAGTAACTCCACCAGAGTGACTATTTCGGGTCACTTTTGCCGGTCCAGGCCCGGATAAAGGAGCAGGGTTGGAGTTTTGACATTAAAAAACAATAATTGCTAAAAGAAATTTAATTTGTAGTTCTAAATAAATTCTAAATGCATTTAGGACGTTTTTTTGTCCTAGGTCGTGGAGGAGTGTCAGTCTGTAGGACTGCTTGATGTGTTTACATGGTCCCGTGTCCTCACCCCTCTGGTAGGACACTTAACATTGGTGGAATTTGGGGAGTAAAGTTTTCACACATGCCTTATAGAGATTGAAAATGTGACGTCATTCAGGGGTAAAACCGCAAAGGATTCTGGGAACTCGTGGCAAGAGGTACTAGCAGGCACAGGCTTTCAATTGAAATCAGTTACACAGCGATAAAAAGACACAAAAAATGGCAAGAAGCTGTTGTATTATTAACTGCACAAGCCGGGCGAACAACAGCTGCGTGAAGCCGAGAGGAAATGCGATTGGTTTTTATCGGATTCCGGCGTGGAAAAGAAATTGTCCAAGCCATGTCTCGGAAGTCACGAAGAGGCGACGGATGGCCTGGATTGCCGCTATCAGAAGACCTAATATAACGTTGGAATACACTCCAGCTCACGTTAGTCTGCTCCAAGCATTTCCACAAAGGTAAGTGTTTTGTAGTAATTAATACGTCTTATATGGCGCTGAAAACATATACTTTTATTCACAGGATATAGATTTCTGTATCACTAATTGCCCAGTGCGATTACAGCATACAATATTATTGTCACTGCTACATTTCTGTAATGCCTACCAGAAATTCTTTTCACTACAAATTAATTACCGTGAGCTCAAAGGTCCTATTAATAAACGGTTAACAAATGTGTATTTATGAAGACGATTTGTGAGACTGGTAAACTTACCTTTGTTCGTACGATGGTCTTGTGTTCTACACGGTGCATTTCAAGGTCCTGTACCCATCCGTCGGTAAACTGTACCTGGGCTTGTTGCAGTGACCTGAAGTTACTAAAAACTTCATGAGTGTATGCACTCACTCCAAGAACCGTATAATTATAAATCTGAGCGTGGTGAAAGTTGGGCAGCACGCTGACGTCTTTTGTCCACTCTGTGTGCTCGTAAGGGTCTGACCCTTTCACTCATTTTTTCCAAGTGCCTTTTCTTTGCCTTTTCGTCGAGTCTGTCTTTGTACGGACCGGCATTGTTCTCCTTCGTTTTGTACATTGCTGTTGTGGTGAGGGAAGAAAAACTAGGAAGGTACTGAAAACGGAGAATAAACGTTTTGCGGTGCTGCAAATACTTGCATTTAATGCGGCAATTTCAGTGTTTTGCCACTGGTGCCCGGCATGCATTGCGCGAAAGTCACGTGGTCTGTCAATCTCTATTAAAGTCCACAGCAACACGCTGGTTGCTCTCTGCTGTGGTCACACCTTTCGTCTTGATGCATTCTCAATCATCCAGGAAAGTCAATCTCCAAAAGTTGAATCTGTTCATCTGGACGTAGCGTTTTGTGGGAGAAACGTTTCGTCACTCATCCAAGTGACATCTTCAGTCTCAGCTGACTGCAGGTTTCCCCAAACCTTATAAACAGTACATTTGCATAATGACTGAAACCAGCCCACTGAAGGAACAATGGGCTGTGAGGTCACACCTTTTCTTACCAGAATCTTTGTTGTGATCCTGGTGGTGTGATATCCAGTTTGGTAACTCCACCTAGGCATTGGACTTTTCTGCATGGAGCCAAGATTAAGTTACAACCAGTAGACGACACTCCCGGACAAAAAACCATTACAGAAAATTTTTATAATCTTGTGCATTGTGTTTCTGTGCGCTGTTTTTAACCCTGGAGAACCTGTAGCACTTGGTAAAGTGTAAAGCTAAAATATGTCTAGAACATTGCATAAATCTGTTGGTATTTGTGTTATTCAACTATGGTATATGTTTGGATTTTTGGCTGCTACATGTTTTCCACCAGTAGAGGGCAGTCACGGCAAAAAGAAAAAAAATGTTCTGTAAAAAAAAGAAGAGAGTATTCTTGGGTTCTGTATGTGAAAGCCACGGTTATGGAGTACCCAAAGAAACTCGGTTTGCTGTTTACACCAAGTTGTCCTGGAGTGGTGTAACATTTTGGAGGTCCCACCGAGATCGTTTTTGGGACTACTTCACACAGAGGAACACGGCAAAGGAGCGTGACAGAGCAAAGGGGCTAATGCTAACGGATTGCAACAGTCTAGCTAATGCGACGCAAACTGTGTTTTCTCCGGTTGGATACACTGAGAGAGCTTCACTCGTCTTAGTTATCTTTCAAGCATGTCTGTGAACCGTGAAGATTTTTTGTTGGAGTTGGAGCAGAAGTTATGTGGACTTTCTGTGGAAGAACTGCTCAGAGTATGTGAACTATGTAATATTACAGAAAAGGACAACGAAGAAATACAAAGCAAATCTCGCAGAGCTCTCGTTAAGCTTATTAGCCAGTTCTGTGAACGAGAAGAATTTTTGCAACGAGAGGATGAAGGCATGTCGGTGCTTCTGGAGCTAAATGATGTGCTGGTTTTGCTGGTGGAGGCGTGGCCAGTGACTGTCGGCGTGGGGGCGGCGGCCCGGTCTTCATCTTCAGATAGAGCGGGGATGATGCGGAGGCTGTGCATGAGGGGCAACTCGCAGCGGCGCGGGCACCTCCGGAGCGGCGGACAGGGCCGATGACATCGCTGGAGCATCAGGCGGCTCAAGGGACATCAGCGGAGCAGCAGGTGGCCATGAGGACGTCGCTGGACAGTGAAACACAGTGGAGGGGGAGAGACTGCATTGGCAACAGCTGCTGTAATGTTTCATCAGGTGGATTTAGAAAAGACTTCAGGATAAGTGGACATGTGGGTGAGTCAACAGCTAAAGACACGCTGAGTTTCAGTAGCTTAGAGCACCAGATGGAAAGCGGCTTAAAAACGGGCTACTCTGAAGCTGAGATCGTGGAGGCTGTCATACGTGCCATCAGTCCTGGGTTAAAACTAAAGAGCTATTTGGAAAGGAAAGAAGATCTCACATTGACCAGCCTGAGACAAGTTCTAAAAGCCCATTATGCAGAAACGGATTCAACAGTATTGTACCAGCAATTAACCAAAGCTACACAGGGGGCAAATGAAACACCACTTGAGTTCCTGATTAGAGTGCTGGATTTGCGTCAAAAAATTCTTTTTGCATCTGAGTGCGCCCAGTCTAGCCTAAAGTACAACAAAGAACTTGTTCAAAGTCAATGTTTTCAGTCCATTAGGACGGGTCTTCTAAATGACAATGTCAGAGCAGAAATGAGAGTATATTTGCAGGATGAAAACTGTAGCGATGAACTCTTATTAATGAAAATGCAAACAGCCCAGTACAATGAAAGCGAGAGAGCGTTAAAGGCAAAAGCCTACAGGTCATTTAGAACAGGACTAAATGTAGTTGAGCAGAATGTAGCACTTACTGATCCCTGCTCAAGCCAGCCTGATACAAAATCGTCTAAAACCCTCAAAGATAACTCCTTATTTGCAAAAACTGAGGAAAGTAACTCAGCAATCAGGGAACTTACAGGACAGGTAGCTTCACTAGTGCAAACTGTCCAACGGGATAGAAGTGGTAACGGTGATAGGCAAGCCAGGGTGTACAGAAAGTCAGCTCAGAGACCAAAAAGGTGATGCTCTGCATGTCAACAAGAAAACAGGGACTGTGACCATTGTTTCAAATGTGGCAGTGACTCTCACTGGGCAAAAGGATGTAAAGTAAGGGGAGCTCAGAAGCAGGGAAACTGGGCGGGGCTGTGACTGCGGGACAAGCCACAGCTTCAGCACCAATGTCCCAATGTGACAGTGTTCCCAAGTCCCAAAGCTTATCCTATGCATCACCAACTGACTCAGGAAATCCTAAAATTAGGAACCAACCCCCAAACATGTTCAATCTGAGTACCAAAAAAAGGAAAGTAGCACAGCTCGTGGGCAAAAAGTGTCTAGTATGGTGTAGAATGAACAACTGCAAAACACAGGCACTGTGGGACACGGGAGCCCAAGTTTCAATAATGAGTGCATGCTGGAAATCAGACAATTTACCTCACTTAGAAGTTCACCCCATCAGTGATTTACTAAGTAAGGATGAACTTTTAGACTTGAGAGCCGTAAATGGATCTGAAGTCCCTTTCCAGGGTTGGGTAGAAGTTAGCCTTAGCCTTTGTGATCCAAGAGGAAAAGCTGTAGCTCAGAATGAGGTTCGGGTTCCAATCCTAGTAAGTCAGGATGTGATGCAGAAACCAATAATAGGGTTTAATGCTATTGAGGAACTGATAAAAAAAAGACACTACTCAGTCCAGTGAAAGCTTGTCTTTACTCAGAAACTCTCTAAGAGTAGGATCAAGCAAAGCAGAAGCACTGTTGAATCTTATCCACACCACCAGTAGCGAGATAGTTACTTATCCTGTCAGATCAGGACGCAAAGCTATTGTCGTACTGAGTGGACAAATGTACGGCCTTAGTTGTTCCATCAAAACAGACTTGAAGGTAAAAAGTGAAATGCTTTTTGAGCCAGATGAAACCCAGATAGCAAGACGACATTGAATCTATGTTGTTTTTTCATCCGAACCGTCGTATATGGTTGGGGTTGAAATGCCAATGTTGTAACAACATTGAAATACTGTGGTAAACCGACGGTCTTACTATAGAGACGTTGTAACGATGTTGATTCACCGTTGTTTTTTTGTCATTGATATTTGATCTATTTATAGTCGACCAGGTGACAACAACAACGTCGAGAAAACGTCTATTTATAGTTGACGATCATTCGGCTCCGGTCACCATCAAAAACCATCGATTTGTAGTTGAGCATTAAATTGCATTGCAACTGATCAGGTATAAAGTACCAGAGAAAGTAGATTTATTGTTCATTTGTTATCAATGACTTGGTCTAGTTCACCAGCTTTAAAAAATCGTGTCTACGTGCAATTTATGTATAGTTGACCGGGAAATTAAAGCAGCAATCACTTGGACTATTCCGCAGCACCCCTCTCACATTGGTACATCCCCCCCAGGTATTCGTTGTCTTCTACAGTAGAGCGGGACATTTGATTTACTCTCAGCGGAATTGACCGGAGAAGGCATCAGTTCATGCACTGCACTGGCCTGCACCACGATTAGTATAAGGTAAGAATGAATGATTTTTTTTTCCTACTCGTTATTTCCATGTTTGCATTTGAATAACAGTAAAAAAGTCGTTAATGTTGTACATTAACGAGTTTTTTTACTGTTATTTACGTTGTGTCTACTTCTTGCAATCCGGCAACAGATAAATTGCACTGCGAACAAAGTATATCAACAAAGAAAACATTTTTGTTTCATAATTTCTTTGTTACATTCCCTTACAAAGCTAGCTTTAACGCTTCGAGGTTTCCTTTGTTCTTGCCGTCGCCTCTGCGCTTGACCCAGACTTTCGCTCTGTAGTTGCTTAGTACTACAAAAAATTCTAAATCTGTGATATATGATTGATAAACGTAAAGTTAACTGTATAAACGTGTTCAATGACTTTGTTACTTTTGATGATTGGAGAGCACTCGCTTCAATTCGCACACGAAAACTTTAGACTCAGTTTGAATGCTCACGCAGCATGCCCACGTGACTGTACGTTGCACGCGTACATGACTTTCCGTTTGTGCCTTGAATAATGAATAAGGCTACGTCCACACGTACCAGCGTATTTTTGAAACCGCTGATTTTTCTATGCATTTGCACCTTTTGTCCACACGTAATGTATGTCTGGCCGTACATTGTGTTTGTATTTCCAGGCACATTTCACAAAGCAGAACGCAGTCTTCAGAGATATCCACGTGAACGCTGTGATACGTCTGACCTTCAGTCCGAAGAAGAAACCCAGACCAGTCTTAAAAGAAAGCACAAGTAAAACCTTTTTATTCACAAACATATCTTTGATTGTTAAGAATTTATAATCTTGTTTTTTGTACATATCTGTGGTGCTTGCATACTGCAATATCACCACATAGTATAGTCCAAAAAGTGGAAGTTTGTAAACTTTTTAAAAATGCAAAGCAGTGTACACTTGTGCACTTCAAAAATTCATTGTATACTGTACCTTCTTGCACGTCTCTGTTTCCTGTGTGTGTTGTTAGAAATCAAACTAACTTTAGGAAACAATATGCCAAAAGCATATTTACAATTACTTAAGACCGTTTTTAATTCTTTTCTTTAGACCAAATCCCCTGTATACATATAGTGACTCAGAGGATGAGCAGCCTACAAAAAAACTGTTTCCCCAGGCCCCTCGAGTGAAAATACCAGGTAATAAAATACTGTCTAGTGTCTGTGTACAGATCTGTGTCTGACACGAGGAAACTTTTTTTGACAAGTTGTCTGTATTCTTAAATACTTAAAAAATTATCTTTTTCTAAACAGCCCTCATCACTCCAGTCTGCCCCCCAGCCCACTGATAGCAACCATCATAATGCCCCACCCAGCTTCCGGCACCTTTCGCCACTCCGGCACAAACCGACACAGCTTTGCGATCTCGCCAGCATGCAGAGTCTGATGTCTTCCCTATAGATGGTATGCTTTCAAAAAAGCTTTAAAGCTGCATCACAATGTCATTGTACTCTTATCTAAAAAAAAACAAACCAATTTATACTCCTGAATGTCATCTTGTTGTGATTTTTTTTTTCTGCAGATTCCAGAGACTCTGTGAGGCCACTATTACAAGGCAAGTTTGAAAATCTTGGAATTTCACAGTTTACATGGTATAACAAATATATGTGACAGGCAAAAACTAGTAAACACTTTTAGCAGTTACAAGAACTAACAAATGAATATCCAACAAAAGGGAATAGAAATACATTGTACTGCCAATACTTTGGTTTATTCTTTGTATGACTTGAAAATCAGGCTTTAGGGAAAACTAAATGACATGTTTCTATCATCAATTACATGAAGTAAACACACAAGCACTTACATACACATTTAAGACATGAGACACGCTAATTCCATCTCATAAAATGTGTCTATAGGTGAGACGCTTTGCGTTGATTGGTGCTGCTGGACCACACTGGAGGTGCGAGTCCGCCATGTAATGGTTTATGCCATTACAAAGGAGCTGGCCTCTGTACTCAACTGGGCAGGGGAAAAACACCAAGGACCAGACAAAGCAAAAAGGGCATTTAAAGAGACAGCGCTGTGCAGATGCATATTTGGTAAGTTTTAACATTTATTGTAGTTTTATGAGCCTAAAGTGAACAATAAAGGGATCAATTGATGTGCTGGGTGCGTTTCACATTTCCTATGTCTGGTTTTTGCTATATTACTTTGTCTTTCTTAATAACAAGACTTTCATGTCCGGTTAATCTGGAGATGGAGTCTTTGGTCTTTAACTTGTTTTGTCCTCGGGTTGTACACTTTGTACAGCCCGAGGACCCCATGTTTTTTTTTTTTTTTTTAAGGATACGCTGCACACCATGCTAAGACATATCACATTTTCAGCTTATAGCTCTTTGGGAATCAAATGCGGCAGTTTGCTGATTTCCGCCTGGTGACTTTCATGTTTATCAGCCTAGGAGTTTACATATACTTTCTCCCTGCTGAAGACAATTAACAAGAGCTTATTCATGTGCTCTAATTCCCTTTTTTTTTTGTCTTTGTTTTTTGTGTGTGTGTCTATTTTTGTCCTAGATGGCCTGGCGCAGCAGGTGAGGCGAACTCTGTCTGAGTTGGTCTTTGCTCAAGCAGTCCAGAAATGGCTCAGATATGCTCCAGATCGTGCGGGTGGCGCGCAGGGGCGCACATCATCCATCCCCATCCCGGAGTAAATAATAAAAAGTGACGTGAAACATAGAAATGTAAATAGGAAACTTTGTCTTTTAATAAAGTATTTTGCAAATGATACATGTCTATTGACCTTTTTGTTTTTTTTTTTTTTTTTTTCATAAAAAGCAACTGTGCGAAAAGAGGTGGAAAATCAATACCATAGCTCAACAGTGTTTCAATATCAGAATCTGACATTGTTTCAGTGTCAACAGTGTTAGAAAATATAACGTCGAATCAATGTCAGGTTTCAACATTGATTCAACATCAAAACCTGACGTTGTTTCAACGTTAAAAATGGGTGCAAGAGTGACGTTGGGTCAACGTCACACTTCAACGTTGCTTCAATGACGTCGCCTGATATTGACTCAACATTGTTTCAATGTTTCCTTGCTATCTGGGAAACCTGTCTTTAGATGAGGGTCTGAAATCTAACTGCCAGTTGCTGTCTGTATCAGGCAATACCTGCAAAGTCAATATCTATGTTACTAATGTTACCAAACATGACATTGTTTTGCCACCTAAAACCCATCTAGGTAACATAGAGAGGGTAACACACAGTTATCCTGTGAATCTCAAAGAAGCTCAGATAGGTTCGGTTGTAGAAAAAGACAATCAGAACTCACCTAGCTTACCAATAGAGCCGTGGGAACCACCTGTCAGTTTGGGCCACCTTAACACAGAACAACAGGCAGCTGTCATGGAAATGTTAAGGGAGGAGTCAGGCGCATTTGCTAAACACAAAGAGGAAGTTGGTCACATAAAAAATCTAAAAATGGATATCAAACTCACTGATCAGATTCCTGTAGCCAAATCTTATAATGCGGTCCCACGTGCTCTCTATGATGAAGTAAAAAGTCACATTCAGGACTTGTTAAAAAAAGACTTTATTCGCAAATCAACCTCACCATATGCCTCTCCAATAGTGTGTGTGAGGGGGCGGGATGGAGGCCTGAGACTGTGTGTCAATAATAGGGGCCTCAATAAAAAAAAAAAACATTCCAGACAGAGACCCTATTCCATGAATACAGGAAATCCTTGATGGACTTGGCGGCAATACGTGGTTTAGTGTGCTTGACCAAGGCAAAGCGTACTATCAAGGTGAAATCAGCGAAGACTCGAAAAAATATACCGCCTTCACAACACCCTGGGGGCTATATGAATGGAATAGAATTCCATTTGGACTCACCAATGCACCTTCAGCTTTCCAGCGTAGTATGGAGGAAAGTTTAGAAGGCTTGAGGGACAAAATATGCACTCCATATTTAGATGATGTTTTAGTGTACAGTCAATCATTTGAGCAGGATATTAAGATTTGAGATCAGTTCTCAAACGTCAGCAGGCTTGGGGAGTAAAACTAAGACCTGATAAATGTGACTTGTTTAAAAATGAGGTCCGCTATGTGGGCAAAATGGATGAAAAAGAGGCACAAGCAGTACGAGCTTTGAAGGACAACCCACCGACAAACATCAAAGAGCTGAGAAAGCTTTTGGGATTTTTAGGATACTACCGAAGCTATGTACAAGATTTTTCAAGACATGCAAAGTGCCTATATGATTTACTCTCAGTTGACCACACCCAAACACCAGCACGGTCAGCCAAGGCGGGGCATGCTGCACCCACCCAAAAAATCATATGGAGTGACAGCCATCAAAAAGCACTAGACTATTTGGTGGATATTTTGACTAATCCACCCGTGATGGCTTATCCTAAGTTTGAGGAACCCTTCATTCTGCACATTGATGCATCAGAAGAAGGCCTTAGTGCAGTTTTGTACCAGAGGCAGGACAGTAAATTAAGAGTAATTGGATATGGATCAAGAACATTAACACAGGCTGAGAAGAACTACAGGTGGCACTCAGGGAAACTTGAGTTTTTGGCACTGAAATGGGCAGTGACTGAGCGCTTTAGAGACTATTTGTTCTATGCTCCCTCAGTGACAGTATACAGTGACAACAACCCTTTAACCTATGTTTTAGGCACAGCTAAACTGAATGCAACAGGACAGAGATGGGTTTCCGAGCTGGCTGATTTTAACATAACACTGAAATACCGACCCGGAAAAAGTAACGTGGATGCAGACTTTTTGTCCAGAACACCTTCTAGTATGGACTCATACATGTCAGAATGTACTGAGCTGTGTTCGCCTGAAGTGTTAAGCGCAGTACTAAATGCCATTGAAACACAGGAAGAAATCTATCCTCTATCCTTACGTTGGGTGAATGCTCAGTGTTTGTATATGTGTGCATGAGGGTGGGAATGCATGTTTGTGTCTGTGTGTGCCTGTTTGTCTGTGTCTATATGTCAGGTCGGGTCTTAGACTCCACCTCTCTGGGAACTCCCAGGCCCTCCAAAGTGTGGAGGCCTATCTCCCCTCACCACACTCCCTGCCGGTGACTGATGCCCTCAGGGGTCGGTGCATTGCACAGCTCACTCCCGGTGGCTACTTGGCGGGGGCCTGGCACCTGTTGCTCGGTCAGGCCTCTTCCGGGGCGCGGGGTGCCCTCGGGCCTCCGGCCTCTGGGCCTGCAGCTCGGTTCACTCTGGCACAGCTGGCTGCCGGCAGAGCCGGCAGGCACGCCAGTGCAGCCCCCTCTGGCTTCTGCTCTGTAGCTACTGGGTGACCCCTCGTCTGGGGATCTCCTCAGCCCTTCCCAGGAGGGTGGCACGGATGCCCCTCCGGTGGTCCTCCTTGGGCTCTCGCACTCTGGGGCCTCTGGATGTCTGGAGCCTGGATCTCCTCCATGCCTGCTTCATGCCCTGGGGGACAAGGCTATGGCCCTCCACACCCTCTAGCAGACCGTTACATGGGGAAACCTTTTGAATACAAGCGCGCTGATCCACACAGGTGTGCACACGGGTGTTCACTGTTCATAGACATAAACTACACCTTTCTTAGCTGCTACTTCAAAGCACATTGTGCGCTGTCTGTCCTGCGTGCTGCACAACAACATTCAATATTTAGTATTTACTGCTGTTTACACTTAGCTAGATTAACATGATGGTGTTGTGTTTAGTATGTTGCTCTGTTTTTTTTCCCTTGTTTTCTCTTCTTTTTCTCTCAACAGGTGATCCAGGAGATTTTTTTTCTTTGTCTTTGTAAGTGCCCTTTCTCACTGTCCCTCTTCCCTTCTGTTTTTCTTTTCCTTCATCTTTCTTTCTACCTTTCCTATCTCCCAGTCACGTCTGTCCCGTCTGTAACAACTGAAAATAAAATAAAATAAATAATAACAACAAAGGTTGATCAAATGGACCAATATGGCAATGCCATCATAATCCATTTGGCACAATAAATCCATTGGGTATCCTTGTTGGTCTTCAGACAACAATTCTGACGGCTAAAGAACCAAATGGGACAGGCAAAAAAAGAAAAAAAAAGAAACACAGGAAGAAAAACAACTGGATTGGATATCAGCTATAACGTGCAATCCAGAAGTAAATAAAATACTTACAGAAACTCAGCAAGATGTCAGAATCACAACACAGGAGCTATTACAAGCTCAAAAGCAGGACTCTGCCATAGTTTATGTTCTCAACTTAAAGAGTACAGGTGCAAGCTTTGACAAAACATCAGCGACCAAAAATCCTAAAGTAAAACAGCTACTACATGAGTGGAAAAAGCTGTTTATTTCAGATGATGACTTGCTGATACAAAAGACTGACTTATACTCAGATTGTGATTCCAGAATCTTACAAAGAACTGGTGTACAAACACCTTCACTGCGAAATGGGTCACTTGGGGGTGGACCGTGTAATGAATTTGGCAAGGAGTAGATTTTATTGGCCAAATATGTACAAAGATATTGAGTTTTTCATCACACAGGTGTGCAAATGTAATATTCAGAAAAAACCTACAGTTCAGCGTCGGGCCCCCATGTATCACATGCCGGCTACTGCACCCTTTGAAATGGTTTCAATAGACTATGTCCATCTCGAAAAGAGCAGGGGAGGGTATGAGTATATTTTAGTGTTACAGGACAACTTCACCAAGTTTGCTCAAGCCTACCCTACACGCAACAAATCTGGCAAAACAGCAGCACATAAAATTTTTAATGACTTTTCCTTGGAATTTGGTTTTCCTGGTAAATTACATCATGATCAAGGCAGAGAATTTGAAAACCATTTATTCAAACAGCTGCAGAAGTACACAGGAATAGCCAATTCAAAGACTACACCCTACCATCCACAGGGGAACTGTCAGGAATAGAAATATTGTCCTGCTATTAGTTGCTGCTATTTTTATAATCATCATTAACATTTCAGTATTAATAGTGAGGTTGCAGTTAGATGCATTCAGATGTTCAAATATATGGTTATAGCCTTTATTACAGGTCCAAAGAAGAACCATTTTAAAGGGTTGAGTTGAATCTATAATTTAAAAGTTATTAATGCTTTTATGATCTCTGTGTAGAGGGCAGAGACAGGAAAATACTCTCTGTGCCAAAATGAGACAGGAAACGAAACGCGTCTGCAGAGCATGTTTTGCAGAAGTGAAACCGAAAGCAGAGTGACTGCAAGCCAAAGAGCAGGGTGTTATGCATGTATCGTTGATTAACACACACTTAGTTAGAGGAATCACTGATAGGGGAAAGTTCAGTTTAAGGTCAACTAAGGATCAGAAAAGCAGATGCAAACTCTGCACGCACAGACAGACAAATAGTGAGAGGTCATGACACGTCGCAGGTACACAACATGCACGCCGCCGCACGTGTGCGCACTCACACACACACACATAACAGGTCTATTTTGGTAGGGCAGAAATGCAGAAGTGTGCCAAGTACTTAGAGGAAGTGCAACTGATGTTCCGGGAGATAAGCGACAGCGAGAATGGAGACAGGAAGCATCAGCCGTCGACACGAAGATGATGTTCTATGTTAAAAGTCATTGTGGTTTTGGTGTGACGTAAATCTGCCTAGTAACAGAAAAGGGGCTGTACAATTCTTAACCCCATAAAACAGTTGTCTGAATATGAGAAAGACAGTTCAACACTGATTGGGTTGTTGAACTCACACATGTGTTTATTAAAATGCCGTCTAAATTGCACACGCCTGGATCTGTGGTTTTTATGGATTCTTCTCTCAATATTGAACCCTAACATTTGGGGGCTCGTTCCGGTGAGAGAGAGGAATGTTGGGGTTTTGGTGAGATCCGGGGTCCGTGGTAATTGGACGGGCAGACGGTAATCAGTGGTGAAAGTGAGTAGGCATTCCCGGGGCATTTAAAGGTAAGACACTGCCTGTTGAAATATATTTCCAAAAGGTGTCACATTGGGCATGTCAAATTAAAGTCTACTCACTGAAAATTACTGGTGAATGTCTGTTTTAATTTTGGTGAAGTTTTCATGAAGTTTACCGGTTGAAGTAATGATAAGGAAGTATAAGTGACAGTACTGAGTAATGAGAATAAAGGAATGAAAAGAGAATTAAAGCAGTTGGACTGCGAAGTGAACTTTTAGAATGATAGGGAATTTGGTCATTTTGTGGGTTCAAGTCCCATTGGTTATGCAACCCTAAGAACTTTCTCGGAGGTGACGCTCCCTGCTGGATAGAGAAATTTATCCTTCACCTAGCGATGACTAGGGATAGTTTCGGGCAACATTCGAGGAGGACTCGGGAATCTCCAAAACTGTTGAGGGTTGTCCTTAATCTTAATCCTGTTTTGGGTGTAGATTGTTGTTTCAAATTATTCTAAAATTACTTGAGGACGAGGAGTCTGGGACCCTTAAGAAGCGCATTTTCTCCTTGGTAACGCTTGCACTAAGGCAGGACGCTGACCTTAGGCCTACTAGGACAGTAGGGATAGTACCGTCGACAGCGGGAGAGAACTTGGGAACCTCTGAAATTGCTAGGAGTTAGAGTCTCCTATTTGCGCTTTTTGGCTACGATAAATTTGGTTAGGGCATTAGCAATCGGGCCACCGTCAGGGGACGGAATACTGGCTAAAATTGGTCGCAAAAAGTCAGGGACTTTTATCGGTTGGACCGTTATGGATAAATTTGTCGAAATTTATAGGATTTAAGAGGCCTAAAAATCTGTGCAGTTGTAATTTAAGACGTCTGTAATATAAAATATGAGATCTATGAGTAGGATCAGTCTCTGTGTCAGTCATGCACAGCCGGAAGTGCACTGATTGTGTGTGTAAATGCAAATGAGCAGCAGTGACGCGCAGAGAGGGTGGTTTCAGTTTTCGAGAGGACTGAGAGCTTTTTGCTAAATGCCTGTATATAAGAGCTTATTATGAGAGTGTAAATACAGTGTGAATATATTAGTGTGGATGTATAGTAAATGACTGAATTTTGATAGATGTACATTTCGTGAGCCATAAATGTTGGTGTGTTTTATTTTCAGTTATGTGTGTGTGGGGAGAAGCTGTGAGGATGATGAGAGGTTTCAGTTTTCTTTTTCTTTTCTTTTGACTTGCTCTTTCTGATCATGGAAGGCATGTCCAAAATACTCGTATGAAAGCGTATTTCGAGTGATTTTAACTGTGTGAGTGCTGTCAGTATTTGATTTGAGTGACTCTGCGTGAGTTCTCTGAGAGAGAAAAGGCAGTGCGTGTGAGACGATTTATGGCGTCTGAAAGAGGTTAGAACTTTTAAAGGTGTGTATGGAATAAAGGAGTGTGAAATATATTTCTTGGGTGATGAAAAAGTAGGATGTGCTAAAGTTTGAAAGTGTTTTTAATTCAAGAAAACAAAAACAAAGGAGTTAGATTAGTTTGAGGAACAGGAAATATTGCTCTGTGTATCGGGGCTGCAGCAACAGGAAATAGTGAACAGGAACTGTGCATGCCCATATATGGGAACTGAGTGTGTACAGAAAGAACACAGAGAGAGAGATTTAACTCTAGGCACATGAAGCAAATGAAGCCTTTAAGAAAAATGAATATAATACTAATTATATGGTTTAGTGTGTCAATACAGGTGGGCGTCTTTCAACTTTGCAACCTTGAGTTCAGCAGCAGAAAAGTAGATTAAAAGAATTGGGAGAATAAGCCAGTTTTTGGCTCGAAATTGTGCGGCTGGATCTCTCACTTTGTCCCTGAAGCGGAGAAGAAGTTCAAAGGACAGTCAATCGCCTGATGAAGACCGATAGAACATCGTGAACTTGAATACAGCAGGCAAACGGCAGTGCCACTGATCCATTAACCCTGATGACGACTGACGACCAGCAGCAGCATGTAAGAGTAATGTAACATGTACTGTGAAAATACAGGCTGGGCAGTTGAACAGTGGGATAAAGAATTGTGGAAGAGCACTGGACATTGAGTGATATTTTGCCATGCTGGGACTTAATCTGAAAGAAAGACTGTAAAGAAACAGAGAAGAAGACAACAGCTGAGTTGAGACTGTGTTTGCTGGAGCTTTGAAGCCCGAACAGGACATTGTGCAGAGAGGACCAGTGAGAGATGAAGCTGGACGAGTTTGACTGCGAGAATATAGGATATAATTGGATTGAAAATTGAAACCTGAACTCATGAATTGTTTAGGGATGTCCACTACAGCATAACAAAGAGGTAAACATTAGAAAAGGTAGGAATAATGAACGAAAATAATTGTCATTACCTTAATGAATAGAAAACACACATACAAATTGTTACATGTGAGATTATTTTTGAAATGAATCAGAAGTGAGATAGTTTGAATCTAAAGCTCAGTGGTGAAATGCATAAATTAAATATGAATATATAGGATGCAATGAAGAAACAGCTTACACGTAGTGTACATTAACATGAATACATCACAAGGCAACGAAGAACTCAATGAATTAATTTAATGAAGAAGCAGTTTACACCCAATTAACATAAAATGCAGGAAGAACACGCTTACATGCATGGCATAATTGGTGTTTCTGATCAGAGATAGAGAAATGGGTTATTTAACCACTGGTGATAATAATGAAAATGTCTTAGTTTGTTATTTTCAGGGGTAAAAGCAGACCCAGGCCAATTCTCCAGATGCAGGAGTCTGAAGAAATTACAGGTTAACATGAATGGATATGTTAAGGCAAGTTTCTGGTTGAATTGTTCACAGCATGATGTGTCCAGGAACCTGAAAAGCAAGCCCCAGCTCCTGGCTGAAGACCAGGAGGGCGGTAATTTAAGGTGGGAAATCAAAATGTGGGTTAGTAACTCGGGAAAAAGAAAACTGACTGCTTAACTGGAGAGTTGGGAAGAAGTCTGGGAGACTGTGAAGTCATAGATGCAAAATAACATATACCCATACACACACAAACAGAAAATGCATTAACCTTATAAAGACAAGCTCCTGAAGCTTAATGAACAGATATTGATTAAAAACCTGGCTAAGAACATAAGCATATGCAATGAAGATCTGCTTGCTGCTTGTATGAGTGAGAGAATGGTGTGAATGGTTAATACAATTGATGGAAAGATTTAAAATAGATGGAAAAAACAAAAGAAAAGTGTCTATAAGAGTGACTCAGGAGTGCTCTTGCACTGATTTATCAAAGTAAGTGATTAGTATAGAAAGAAAATGAAAATAATTCAATAACGTGATAAAGTTTAAACATGTATTCCTCTTGTTAAGTTGGCTGTTGAGCTGTGGGTTTATGCAAATTAGCTGGAGTGAGTGAGTGACAAAGACACTTCCTGTGTGCGTGTGTGTCGGAGGCTTTCGGTTCAGTTCAAGAGAGAGCAGTGGCTGTTGAAGAGTATTGGGAGAAATATAATGGTAAAGTATCAGGATATTTGATTACGGTGGTCAGGTCTGTTCAGAGGGGCAGATTTGGACAGGAAATTTATAATTTAAGGATGATACGTTGTTGAAATTGGTTTTATCTTGTGCTGAATGAAAACGGTCTTTGATCTTTTGACGAGGTTTTCGTGTGTTGAATGGGTGAAATTTAAGATTGTTTCAGATTTTTGAGGCTGTTGTTTTATTTCCAGAGAGGGTGTTTAATTAAGACATGGATATGTCTGAGAGGGGCCCCAAAATTTTTGTAGTAGTGCACTCAGGAAAAACCTGTCAGGTGATTTTGTTTGGTACTTTGATGAGCTAATAATCAGCTCTCTTTTTTCATTTTTGTTCTAAGCAGGCCTGGAAGAGAGTGAACGGACGGCGCTGACAAAATTACCAAGTACGAAAATCAGGTGGGCTTTACAGAATTATAATTGATTACAATCAGAGACTGATTGGCGGCAAGTCTCTGTCTAAAAATGGATTGTATCGATTCAATCCAGTCAAAAGTATAGAGAACTATTTTCCTAAACAGGAAAACGAAATAAAACGAATGATTGAGCTCATTTTGCTGATGTGGAGCATCTGATGACGTCGCAGAAGGCTGCAGATCAAAAAAAAAAAAAAAAAAAAAAAAAAAATATCATGTGTGAATGCATGTGAGTGAATGTGAGTGACTGGACTAAGGTGGGAATGAATAAATGTGGACAAATTTACCATGTGAGGAAAAGAAAGAGGATGCTTTGTTTTGCTTTTGCCATAGGCAGGACAAGTGGGAGACTTAAATCTGGGGAGGCTGATTTTGGGATGCTGATGTTTGCTTTGAGAAAATTTCTTTTACGGGGTTAGATTATGGGATTACATTATATTGTTGGGAGAATGCTAAATGCTAAAAGGGAAACATTGTTTGATGAGATTCAAGTTACCATTAACTGAGGTAACTCAGGATTAATAACTGTTCTGTTCAAGTTTATTTTTTGTCATGACACAGACTGGATCATAAAGGGAGAGTATGAAATGTAAAGTACAGGTTTTGTTTCCAGGAAGTTCCAAGGATCCAGACTTTGCATGGAGCAACGAGTTGGAGGAGATTTGACATGATGATTAAATTGATTTTGTTCCTTAAACACAGGTTTTCAGGGCTGGAGCAAAACACCGGAGAGGAGAATTGCTGAGCTGTTCTGAGAAATGAAATGACTAACCTTTTTTCCTTTTAATTTGTTAAGCTTGGGTGGAGCATGTTGAGTTTTTTGCCACATGAGATGTGTCAAAAAAGAGAGGGATTTAAGATTTAATTTGTTTAATTTGAAAGGGGTTTTACTAGGATTTTATAATGATTGGGGTTGTTTGATAATCTAGATATAGTAAAACTGAGGATTTGTTAAAAGAAAGGATTAAAATGAACTGAATTAGGTTTAGAAGATAAAATGCGGTGTTCATAAGAAGTTGTATACAAAACTTAAAGGGGAAACTGTGGGAATAAAGGATATGCTTTGGGGAAAATAGTGAACATTTTATGAGTAGAAAATGTGGGATTTTTCTTTTTGATTTTTAGGATAAGTTGTAACAGTGACATAATGCTAGAATGTTGTTATAAGGTAGGCTTTAGGGTAGAGGAGAGCTTTTTATGAGGATGTTAAAAGTCTCGCTGACTCAAATGAATAATATTGGAGATTATATATGTAGAAATGATTTTTTCATACACATTGCATTTTGGTGCCTTTAACGGAGTTGTGGCTCAGAGAGTCGTCTCTTGAGGGTCATAAACTTTTGGTTAACGTTATGATTAGCCAATCTACTGTGAGAATGACCTGAGTTTTGAAGGATTGCACACGCTTACAGACATACAGAGTTCATCAACACACAGGACAGTATTGATTTGAGGCCTAGGGCCTGAAATTCCTTTAGCTTTTAACTGAATTTGAGTTGGCCCAATAACAAATGACAGAAAGAGGAACTGAATAGGAGTTTTGCTTGTAACTAAACTGAGTGACATATAAAATATTGAGATAACAGATGCAGCTCTAACTTAGTCCTCTTATATAAAAAGCAGTTACAGAATACAGAAATACAGAAAACAGAAGCAAAGGGAGAAAGCTCATATATTTTGGTTAAGTCTGATAAAGTTTAAGTTAGAAGGAGTCATTACATTAAAAGCAGCAAAATGAAATAAAATGATATATTCAAACAGGTTATCACCCAGAAAATGGGAGTTCAAAATACAGTTAGAGTTCAGCTTTTAGCTATGATGAAGTTTATCTAGGAGCAATTAACTATGTGCTTACACTGAGTGATTAAAGCGGTTGTTTTTATTATCCTTTTAGTAGAATAAGCCGTTATAATGATTTTATGATGATTTTGCTGGTGAGAGGTGACTTTAGATGAGAGGCACTTGCAGCAGCAGGGACAGTTTTGTGCACAGGATGTTGATGATCAGATAAGGAAAAACAGGAAACGTATGACAGCAGTGCTGTAAGACTGTTAGAAAGCTGTAGATTGAGATGAGTGATGTTTAAGATTATATAGGAATAAAAGTCAAAACCAAATACGAAATTAGGTTCATGTTTTGAGAACAATCGAGGAACAGAGTAACTTAGAGCATAGTAGGGAGAAAGTGTTTTGTTTCCTTTGCAGGTGGCCAGATTTCCACTAGAGTGGGACCCAGAAGAGGAGCAGAGACCACTTAAGCATGAAGTGTTCTCAAGTGGGAGCTGGCATTTTATTATTAAGACCACCTAGATGACATGAGGTTGTCTGATTTGTTAAGTCACAGGATGCCAAGAGAGGGTCAGAGCTAAGAACAGTGATCCTAAATGTCCATGATGTCAGGGGTGGACAGGGGAGCAGCTGAATGGGCCAAGGAGTGACCCAACACACAGTATGGTGACCTCTTGTGGTCAAGAGGTCAAGAGTGGGAGTGTCAGGAATAGAAATATTGTCCTGCTATTAGTTGCTGCTATTTTTATAATCATCATTAACATTTCAGTATTAATAGTGAGGTTGCAGTTAGATGCATTCAGATGTTCAAATATATGGTTATAGCCTTTATTACAGGTCCAAAGAAGAACCATTTTAAAGGGTTGAGTTGAATCTATAATTTAAAAGTTATTAATGCTTTTATGATCTCTGTGTAGAGGGCAGAGACAGGAAAATACTCTCTGTGCCAAAATGAGACAGGAAACGAAACGCTGTCTGCAGAGCATGTTTTGCAGAAGTGAAACCGAAAGCAGAGTGACTGCAAGCCAAAGAGCAGGGTGTTATGCATGTATCGTTGATTAACACACACTTAGTTAGAGGAATCACTGATAGGGGAAAGTTCAGTTTAAGGTCAACTAAGGATCAGAAAAGCAGATGCAAACTCTGCACGCACAGACAGACAAATAGTGAGAGGTCATGACACGTCGCAGTACACAACATGCACGCGCGCACGCACGTGTCGCACTCACACACACACCATAACAGGTCTATTTTGGTAGGGCAGAAATGCAGAAGTGTGCCAAGTACTTAGAGGAAGTGCAACTGATGTTCCGGGAGATAAGCGACAGCGAGAATGGAGACAGGAAGCATCAGCCGTCGACACGAAGATGATGTTCTATGTTAAAAGTCATTGTGGTTTTGGTGTGACGTAAATCTGCCTAGTAACAGAAAAGGGGGCTGTACAATTCTTAACCCCATAAAACAGTTGTCTGAATATGAGAAAGACAGTTCAACACTGATTGGGTTGTTGAACTCACACATGTGTTTATTAAAATGCCGTCTAAATTGCACACGCCTGGATCTGTGGTTTTTATGGATTCTTCTCTCAATATTGAACCCTAACAGAACCCAGTGGAAAGGTTTAATCGCACCTTGCTGTCAATGCTGCTGACCCTGGGCCTGTTCTTCGTACCTCGCTTACTACATCCAAGATCAAATGACACATCCAAGATCAAATCATCGCGCTAACTTTGAGCTCGCTAATCCGGTTCTCCGAACACACCTGTTGTTGACGATTAGTATAGCTGGATGAAGTAATCTGAGATCACTGGGTGGCTTAAAAGGGGCTACGCATCGATAGTAGAAACATTGATCGGCAACCCTGTGATTGGTCGGCGAAGATGTCGAAGGAGTGTGCGCAGTATCTCACGGCAGCAGACCAAGAACTCTTGATTGAGGGATATCAGGAGTTTCAGAGTTTAATTAAAACGCAGGGGAACACTGCAAAGGCTGCAAAAGCAAGGAGAGAGGGCTGGCAGAAAGTTGCTGACAAATTAAACTCGTAAGTGATCCATGATATTACATTATATCATGTGATATTATTTTATTCCACATTATATTACATCATATCCTCTTTCACATTAGAGCCACAACAGGACCCACTAGAACATGGGAACAAGTAAAAGTGAAATATAAGAATATTCTACAGAATGGTAATATTTATCACTTATATTGCTTTTAGTCTATGACAAGAGACCCTGAAATAATCTGTTTGTTTGTTTATAACAGCAACCAAGAAAAGGGCAGAGCAAATAAAGACAGGTGGTGGTCCTGCACCCCCTCGTCACACCCCTTTTTGTACTGTGACATTTATTGACATTGTGGGGTTTTTTGTGTGTAGTTTGACATAACACTCCATCACTTTTACCTGTTCCCATGCAAGGGGTGACTGAAGCATGCACAGTAAGTCGGGAGTAAGTATATACAGTACAGTAAGTATATAATATATATATATATCTCTATATATATATGTATCTCTATATATATATATATATGTATCTCTATATATATATATAGAGAGAGAGAGAGAGAGAGAGAGAGAGAGAAAGTAAATAATACCCTCATGGGAGAATCGATATCTCTCTATGAGCACACCGTCGCGCCGAGCTAAAGGATCCCGTCTATCCCGCAATATACGCTAAATTCTGTAAACTCTCCTTATCAATCTTGCACCTTCCTTGCTCGCGTACAAACGGACAGGACATGGCTGCGACAGACTTCCCAAATCCACCTTCGCTTTTATAGTCGTGGTCTCTCATCTTGATTGCACGTAGTAATTTACTATTACTACTCTAAAATATGAATTACATCTGACATGATCTACTACATGTAATAGAATGATTAACAGTACATTTCCCTTTTTTTCGGAAATGACCTGTATGTATCTGTATGAAATCAATAAAAGAATCAAATACATTATCTTTAGTTACATTGATAATATTTATTTATGGTAAAACAGTGGCAAAATATCGCTCTTGCTTTCATATAACTGCAGCGGACATACCTGAGAGGCCGCGATCTAATCCTGTTTACATAAAGTAAACCTGCTCCCGAGCAGGTTTACGCTTACGGATCTGTTGCTATGACAGCAAGTCCCAGATGAGCTTCGGAGAACCGAACGATCCAAGATCACGCGAAATCATCAACATTCAAATCCGGCTAACTTACTTAGCGAGGTACGAAGAACGGACCCCCTGGATGAGGAAAAGAAAGAAAACTGGAGTGACTATGTAAACAAAGTTGTGCATGCCTATAATTGCACAACTAGTGACTTGACAGGATACTCGCACTTTTATTTACTCTTTGGTGGACATCCACGTCTCCCTATTGATGTAATTTTTGGACTGAGTGAGACAAACAAACGCAAATCACATGAGGATTATGCTCACAAATGGCAACTGTCAGGGCTCTGTGTGCGGGCAGGCGGAGGTGAGGATCCAAACGCAGGACTCAGACACTAACTTGAAACTCAAAAACCTCAGCTTTATTGCTGGTACAAAAACAAAACATGAAGTGAACACTGAACATGGAGAACCAGGAACACACAGGCATGATCTGATGGTACGACGCGACACCGACACAAAGACACACTGGGCTTAAATACACAGAGGCAGTAATCAAGGGATGAGAAACAAGAGGGGAACACACCTGGGGGAAATCACAACTGACGAGGCAGGGGAAGCATAAACTGAACACACTCACATAAGACAAGGCCCCTTCAGAATAAAACAGAAAACTACCAGACAAGACACCATGGACAGACAGAGGGACATACGGGCAGAGAAGACTAAGCACAGGCAAAACCTACACTAAACATGAGGGCAAGATAACAAAACCTAAACCAATAATCATCATCATCATCAGATAGCTAAAGAATCGGAACATAGTTATAATCAAACCAGTATCACAAAGAAAACAGCATATAACTAATAATCCCGAGAAAAACCCTGCACATAAGAATTAATCCCTCACCAAGAATAAGACATATTTATAATCATAATCAAACCACCACCACCAGAGGATAAGGAACAATCCATAATGCAAAAGATAAACTAAAACATAAGAAACTCAAAATGCTGGGTCGAACCGACCCAGGACCGTGACAGCAACAACAGATGAAAGAAGCTGTCAATTTGGGTTGAACCCAGGACTGTATAGGCGTTGGCTGAATAGCAGTGGTGTTCACCTTGGGGTGTCGGTCAGAACACACAGGACGCATGGTTAAAGGTTATACCGTCTTTACTGTGATTCCTTAGCTTAACAGCACAGTACAGCAACACAGTAATGCAACCGCAGGCTTACAAAGTGGTGAGGGGTGTGGGTGTGTGTGGTCTGTGAACAGAACATATACAGAATACTGAATGTAATAAACATCTGAGTCATGAATTATGATTCATTAGCTTTCTTCAAATCTAACCAGAACTACAAATGGGAAATCCTATATGAACATTTACATGCACAAGTTTCATACACTACCCCCAAACCCTTACAGCACATGACATTGATTGCCAATACACCCAACAACAACAATATCACAAAACACCAAATGGGTTTAGCTTACAGCTAGCAAGTATGTAGCATAACAAGTAGCATTAGTAGCATGAACTAGCCACCTAGCGAACAGGTCAATACACATTGCACTTCTAAATCCACTAAATGTCTAAATGGCATAAAAGACTAAAACTGTCCTTTCCAGGCAGGGCTCCACGTCTACTCACAGTTCTTTAGCGACGCACACAACTCACACCGTGTGTAGACATCCCCTGCTGAGTCAGTCTGTCAGGTGGCTCTTGCTATGTGTTAGCTCCAACTCTGATCACTGGAACATGTGCTCAATAGTGCAACTGTGCTCTCTCGCCACAAGGGGGCTCCCCCACACAGCTGACAGCCTTTCCAACAGAAGCATATAACATTGCATCCAGAAACATTAAAAAGACTCTGGCAAGAGGAAAATCACATTATGACCAGAAGAGACAAAGTGCTGTACTCTCACCTGGGGACAGGGTACTTGTCAGGAACATGTCAGAGAGGGGAGGGCCGGGAAAGTTACGCTCCTATTGGGAGGAACAAGTTCACATAGTGATCTCTCAAAGGGGGAAAATAGCCCTTTTTTGAGGTCAAGCCGGAGCGTGGTACTGGACGAGGTCGTATTCTCCACCGCAACATGTTAATGCCCTGTAATGCATTACCGCTTCCCAAAATAATAAGAACTGAACAAAGCCGCACTACACAGACACAAAAACAAAGAGACCTACAAGATACATTGAACCATATAGAGAGTTCAGATGATGAGGAGCAGTATTGGTTTCAGAGAGTGAGGCACCACCACTGCCAGCCTCAAGAGGATTCGATGGTGTCTGCACCTGCTTCTGAACTTGACCAGGACCTTCAGCGAAAGAGCACGGAGCTTAGAGTGGACACTGAAGAGTTTCAAGCAGATATGGTGAATGGACAGGGTAACGCTGAACATGACATCTCAGCATCATCAGACACTGTTGCTTCGCCAGATCAGCCCAGTGAAATGAACCCAGAACTGTCGGAACCGCAGCCGAGAAGATCTCAAAGGGAGAGATGTCCACGGAAAATATTGACTTATGATGCATTTGGCCAACCAGTTCAAAGAGTAATTGGTCACAGTGTTAACCCATTGTATGCCAGTGAAACAGCATCTCCATTCTATGAACAGTTTGGAGTACCTTGGGCAGCTCTACAAATGCCTTACTATCCAGCTTATGTACCAGTTAGTTATTATTGAACTGTGAAAGAGTTTTTCTGAATTTAAATGATGTTATTTTTCAAAAATGTATGAGTACTTACAAGGTCTTACCAGTATGGTGACACAAGTATTTGATGCTCTTGGGATGGTAGCGTAAGACATTGGATGGTGTTATGTTTGATGAGGTTATTTGTGATTAAATGGTTACTAAGTTGACAAGCTCCGGAGCATGTGATAAAGTGATAGTAATGTCTTAGAGGGTAATATTTCTATGTGGACTATTGGAAACAACTCAGCATTGTTATAAGCCTATGCTTCTCCGGTAAGCGAGTAATGTGTGATTCTGTCACCTGAGGTCCAATAGTGCATCGTGGAAGTGATCTTAAAGCACTGCTAAACCCTATCCCAACTTACGCCATCTCTACATTGTCACAAGGAAAAAGAAGTATATTTGTTTATTTTTGTTTCTTATTGTCATGTTTTGTCAATGTTGGGACAACATTTATTTAGCAGGGGAGGAATGTAGCACTTGGTAAAGTGTAAAGCTAAAATATGTCTAGAACATTGCATAAATCTGTTGGTATTTGTGTTATTCAACTATATGTTTGGATTTTTGGCTGCTACATGTTTTCCACCAGTAGAGGGCAGTCATGGCAAAAAGAAAAAAAAATGTTCTGTAAAAAAAAGAAGAGAGTATTCTTGGGTTCTGTATGTAAAAGCCACGGTTATGGAGTACCCAAATAAACTCGGTTTGCTGTTTACACCAAGTTGTCCTGGAGTGGTGTAACAAACCCATGGGGTCAAATTTGACCCCCTGGAGAACCCATGGGGTCAAATTTGACCCCATGGGTTCTCCAGGGTTAATATCAATGTTAAATCACTTTGTAATAGATTCTTGTCTTAAAAAGTGCTACATTAATAAATTTTACTTACTTATTTCACTCATCTACCTGACAGCTGACACTCCACATCTGTTTCTTACCTGCAGGTCAACCAGGAGGAACCAAATGGCTGGATTTGTTGGAGGAATCTGTTGGACTGAGTGTTCTAGAAGCTTCTTTTGTTCTGATTGTAGTTAATACAATTATTACAGTTGTTGTTTGTGTTATTTCACTTATTGTTTGTATAAATAAAATTAAATGAGGGTTCATACCAATCCTGAAAGATGCTGATCAGCTATTAGTCCACAGATGACTTTAGATTAGTGATGGTGAGATGAAGCCTCGTGATGAAGTGAAGCTTTCCATCCAACTGGTCGACTCATGGTTCGAAGCATTGTAATGATTCACTTGCTCTACTGCGCCATCAAGTGGACGATTCAAGTGAAACAGGCTCTTTGATTATAATGATGTGTAAACTATGGGCAGAAATCTGTGCCATCAGAAACTGAATTTGAATAAGTTAAATTTGAATTTGAATTACTCGGATTGAATCTGAATTGTAACTTGAATGAAAGCTTTTGAAAACTGAATTTGAATTAGTCTAATTTGAAATTGAATTTATGGTTTGAAAATGAATTGATTTGCTTTGAAACTGCATTTTATCCTTTAAAAATTCAGCTCTCGAATAATTTCACATTCACTTCTCACCATTCAGTTTCAGTTCCAAAATTCAGTTTTTTGGGACTTACATCCGGTTCCGGTTCAAGCGCAGATTAATAGAACTACAGACTGATAGCGTTACTGACGGAATCTACAGCGTCTTGAGCTGAATTAAGACTTCAGAAGTCATTCGTCATGTCGAATGACCAGCGGATAAACTCTCAGGTTGGTAATAAATGTATTACATGTATAAGAACAAGCGTCATGTTAACAAATGATAGCCGTACAGTAACCTTTATGCTTATTGTAGCTGCTAGCTAAAAACGCTAATTTAGCCTAGTTTGCCCTGAATTCAGCTTTGACAAACAAATATGATCGACTGTTTCTAGTAGAATTCCAAAGTTGTCATCTTGTACCTCTCAGAGCCCTGTATGCTTGCAGAGACCCCTACAGTAAGGAAACATGCAAAACGCTGTCCAAACCTTTGTATTTGAGCTTTATTTATGTCTTACACAGCATCCCAACTCTTTAGCTAACTTAATAACTTCAGCTAAAGTGAATAGTTAGTCTAATTCATTAGTGCAGCATTACTGGATCACCTCTGTTTGAAGTGATATAATATGATATACAACTATCACTGAAACAGCAAACTTTGTAAATAAACAACACTTCTCATTCTCTAAACGTTTGGCCACAGCTGTAGATTACACTATCAGTGCTTGTTCACTCTTGACAATAATTACATTTCTAAATTCTCTTTGTGCATTTACAGGTAAACAATATCTAATATTTTATCTAAATGACTGCTTTGTCTTTGAAAAGGTGAAGAGCCTGAGGCGGTGACACTCAGTTCTACTCTAAGTACATCCTTACGGTGGCTCACAGGACAAGGCGACATTCCTGTTCTGCCAGAAGAGAAGAGAAACTTCAGAGTCTTCATGAAGTTCAACCACACCTGTCATATGGAATATGACAGGGTCTCAAACTCCATTCCTCGAAGGCCGGTGTCATGCAACTTTTCCATGCCCTTGATAACTGGAGTTTGAGACCCCTGCCGTATGGTGTTTATGCAGTTTTCACCCCACAGTTACAGCATGTCTGACTGCCTGTTCAGCATATGCAAAAATATATGATGAGTTTAAGCATGTGATGAATAAGGCCTTCCATTATGGTGTTTGTCATCACATGTCACAGACATCTGGATGATCATTTGGAATAAACAAAAAAACAAAAAACTTGTTACTTCATCTTTTATCTTTATTATTATTATTGTTCTTATTTTACATTTTTCATTGTTAGGCATTAGGTTTATTTGTAGTAGTCCTTTCCAGCTTCTTTCCCTCTTCCATGTTACTGTGTCAGCTTGTCAGCATCTATTTGGGGTTGGGAGTGGAACAGGAAGTAAGGAACAGAAAGTGCCATTTAAACCAGGAGAGGTTCTTATATTTCAGAAGAAGGGATTAATTCAAAAGAAATGACCTCAATGCCATATTTTATTTAGGAACCCTAGAGAGCACTTTGCAAAATAACACATTCTTATAATTTCACCCTCAGATGAGCCAAGCTACGACTGTCAGGGAAGGTGATGTAGGTACAGAGCATGTGAGAGTGGTTAAGTTAATGTCTCTTGTCTAGATGAAGGCACAGGAGGGATCAATGGCACGGCGTAAAGATTCAGTATCTTCAGTCTTCAGTGGACACTCCATTTCTGACACAAAACACCTGTAAAAGATGGTCGATTTAGGAGGTGACCCGACAACTTCAGCCTGTCAAACATAGCAATGGAGCAGTATGTTTAAAAAACCCCCAACTAATTAAGCATGCACTCAGTACCCTAAGAATTATTATGATAGTTAAACACAGTGATAGTTGTATATCATATTATATCACTTCAAACAGAGGTGATCCAGTAACGCTGCACTAATGAATAAGACTAACTATTCACTTTAGCTGAAGTTATTAAGTTCGCTAAAGAGTTGGGATGCTGTGTAAGACATAAATAAAGCTCAAATACAAAGGTTTGGACAGCGTTTTGCATGTTTCCCTACTGTAGGGGTCTCTGCAAGCATACAGGGCTCTGAGAGGGTACAAGATGACAACTTTGGAATTCTACTAGAAACAGTCGATCATATTTGTTTGTCAAAGCTGAATCCAGGGCAAACTAGGCTAAATTAGCGTTTTTAGCTAGCAGCTACAATAAGCATAAAAGTTACTGTACGGCTATCAATTGTTAACATGACGCTTGTTCTTATACATGTAATACATTTATTACCAACCTGAGAGTTTATCCGCTGGTCATTCGACATGACGAATGACTTCTGAAGTCTTAATTCAGCTCAAGACGCTGTAGATTCCGTCAGTAACACTATCAGTCTGTAGTTCTATTAATCTGCGCTTGAACCGGAACCGGATGTAAGTCCCAAAAAACTGAATTTTGGAACTGAAATTGAATTGTAGAACTGAAACTGAATGGTGAGAAGTGAATGTGAAATTATTCGAGAGCTGAATTTTTAAAGGATAAAATGCAGTTTCAAAGCAAATCAATTCATTTTCAAACCATAAATTCAATTTCAAATTAGACTAATTCAAATTCAGTTTTCAAAAGCTTTCATTCAAGTTACAATTCAGATTCAATCCGAGTAATTCAAATTCAAATTTAACTTATTCAAATTCAGTTTCTGATGGCACAGATTTCTGCCCATAGTAAACCTCTAAACTGAATAAATTGTTTTCATGGTTATTTATCCCGAATATTGTCTCAGTATGTCTGATACAAAAAAGAAAGTGGAAACTATCAGGACAGAGTTTTGGTATGATTGTGTAACTGTTAGGCTCAGACAGTCAGTCAATAGTATAATTCAGATCATAGATCAGTACATTTACATATTTTTATAACTATCAAAAGGAAGCTAAGGCTAAAAACAGAAAAACGATTTTATAAAAATATTCAGCAGTAGATCAAAAATGAAAGAAAACCGTTAATCAACAAATGAACATTACCTGATGCTGCTGAATTGAAGCAGAGCAAATTATAGCGGTTTTATTAGAGACACACCTTAGCGTTTAAAAATTTTGCATAATGTTAAAAAGTTTACATTTGTTCAGTAGCCTATTGAACAGCAGAAATTAGGTTTTCTTTTCGGAAGTAAGTAAAAGGAAAAAAACAGCGGCTGACAGCGCTGTAAACAACGGTAGACTTATGTGTAACAAGCAAGCGAATAATGTAGAAAACAGATTTTTAGAGGGGAAACTGTGCTTGAAGCATACTGTGTGTGTGTGTGTGTGTGTGTGTGTGTGTGTGTGTGTGTGTGTGTGTGTGTGTGTGTGTGTGTGAGAGAGAGAGAGAGAGAGAGAGCTGTGCATGAAGTGTGGTTTTATCCTGGTGGAAGCAAAACAGCAAAAGTCAGAGGGAATTCATGACGATGTTTATATGAAGCGTAATTCTGATCTTCTTTTGCTGCTGGTTCGGTCAATATCGTCGGGTGAGAAATGCGACATCTCACTGATTCTGATCCAACAGCAGGTCCGCGCTTTGTGTTTGCGTCTATGAGCAGAATCTGTGTTCCTGCTCTCATTTACTGTTTTAGCTGTTTGGTGGTTGTTGAAATTTGGCGTTTCGGGCAAAATAAATTTATATTAAAAATCGATTCAGGATTTTAATTAATCAATATCACGTTATCCAAGCTAGAATCGATTTTAATCGATAATCAAAACCCACCCCAATAACTGTGTAATCATGCTTATGTACATCTGGATAATGACACAAACTGTGTGGCGCTTCACTTTTTAATAAACTAAAAGGCATATATCAGGTTATAGAATCTGTAGTGTTGTTTATTTATATTATGGTACTTATCATTTGTGACATTTATTACTGTGTGCATACTTTATAGAAGAGGAAAAAAATCTCTTCCTTGCAGGCTCCATCGAAGAAGAAATGCTCAAGTAACTATGTAGCACGTACGTAATCCAATTCCACAACACAGTGTGATGGGAAATCAGCTGTGTTTTGCTGCCCATTTATTTCGAATCTGGCGCGAACCAGCGAGACAGTTCCTGAATCAGTCACGTGGTACGGACTGCCCGAGAGGTCTCGAACGTCACTGCATACGTAATCAAAGCGAGCCTCGATACGCGCTTCACAAAAACTCCCCCGAGATTAGCCGACACACGATTCGAAGCTTCGACACACAGGACACATCACTAGTGGTTTATAAGGAAGTGACTCATTGGCGGGCTTTTCGCTGTCTTTTGGTGATTTTGTGCGGGAGACTGGAAACACGTGTGCGACATGATTAGAGACATTGAGCCAGGAAGAGAGGATACTTTGCTAAATAAAAATAAAAATACTCCCAAAAACAGTTCATAACATAACCACGCGGTGACAGGGACCTCACAGCAAAAGCATGCTCCCAACCAATCATAAGACTGTTTTGTTATTATTATCATTATTTATTTATTTATTTTAAATCAATAAGTCACAGCAAAGGGATAACACAACATGACACATGTTTAAGCATATCCATTCATCAAAATTATTTATTAATCAAATAGACAAAAAAAAAAAAAAACCAACAAAAAAACCCCCACATATTCAAAGCACCACAACGGTACTCTGATGTCTCACAGAAATGCCACATGATATCAAACAGAAGAGCTGGCAACTCAGCTCTGTAGAGTGGGCAGAGCTGAGTTATGAAGCAGTTCATTTAAAGCAGGTGTCAGCAACCTTTAACACCGAAAGAGCCATTTGGACCCGGTTTCCACGCAAAAGATGAAGATAACACTGTTTATATTGTTTTTTACCTTTATGCTTTGTGAGAACAACTAAGGTGTGTTGTTTATGAAATCTATGAAGTGCTACAGAGAAAATTACATTTTATTTATGTAATTAACACATTTTGAACTCTTAAAGAAATATAACAAAAGGAAAGACACCCAGCTGAACTAAAATGATCCATGTAGCAAACAAAAACTGTTGTGAGCCACCTTCCTTATATCGCCTTTGGGCTTTTGGAGCCTTGACCTGACTTTTAAAAAGTACTTGGAAAAAAAGCACTATGCTGCTGAAAGATGAAAAATAGATATTTGCAAAATTCTGCCTAAATATGTATTTTACCTGGTTAATGTGTGTGGCGGGGCGTGGTCTGCAGCTCTGCTGCAGGGGAGGCGAACACACCTGAGCGGCACCCGCAATCACGCCTCGCTGCCTTAACGTCTGTGCTCTCTCTGCTGTTGTGTTGGTATGTGTTGGGCTGTGAGCTGAAAAGCTACAGCTGGCTGTATGCGTACAGCAACCGTGTGTGAAAAGTGGTCAAGAGATGCTGAAAAGCGTGTTCATGCAAACATCGTCAGGTCTGCCGTAGTACAATGGGACTTCTCCTCCTGAACCTCTGCGCACAGCGTCTGCAAATCGGGGATATACGAAGTCACTTTCATCTTTATGCAGGACTGTAAGCTGTCATCTGTGAGCCGTGAGCTGTGTTTGTCTTTAACATAGTTCACGGTGGAGAACAGCTGCCAACATAATGTGGATCCGAAGATCAATAATTGGCCTACCTGGGGTTGAAAGTCTCGATAAATGCACGGCGTTTCGGCGGGTATACCGGCTTCCGCGAGTGTGACACTTATTTTGAGCGATGAAAAAATAATAGAATATAATTTATTTTTATATTTCAATATCACAATAATCTTCCAATTTAAAACTACAAGTTAAAAAAGAACTAACATAAATAAAATACACTTCAGCTAAATACTTTTCCCAAACCACGCAGAGCCGCACTATAAGGACTAAAGAGCCGCAGGTTGCCGACCCCTGATTTAAAGTTTTAGATTCAATCTGCTTTTTATATGTTTGGCCACCAGATGTCACCAAGAAGAAAAGCTTCCAGTAATGAATCTTTTTTCAATACAAGCTTCATTTGCTCTCCAAGATTCAAGAAGTTTATTGTCATGTACGCCACAAAATACAAATGGTTACAATAGCAATGGAATTCTTATTTTGCAGGTTCCCTTCACACAACTAAAAAGAAAGTAATAAATAAGTAAAACAGTGCGTGGGTGTAATCAGAATTTAAAGTACTAGTAGTTGCAACACTGTCACAGTGATATTATATACAGAGTATGCAAAATTAAGGTGTATATGTAGAGATTTGCACACAAATTGCAAATTTACAGGTTAATATACATGTGCAGAATTTTACATTTACAGGATAAGGGTAATTACAGTTTTATTATGTTGTGTATAAATGTACAAAATTGAAAATCTACAGTTATGGATAATTACAATTTGGTAATAGTCAGTGATGCAGTAGCCTGATGGCCTGTGGACAGTAACTGCTTTTTAGTTGTCCTCGCTTTCACACTCCCGGAGCGTCTGCCAGATGGCAGGAGTGTCAACAGTGTGTGTGTGTGTGTGTGTGTGTGTGTGTGTGTGTGTGTGTGTGTGTGCTGTCCTTGATGATGTTATGTGTCCTTTTCCTGACCCGAGTGTTGTAGATGTCCTGTAGTGCTGGGAGGTGCACTCCATAGATGAGTTAAGCCATTTTAATGACATGCTGGAGAGCCTTCCTGTCCTGAGTGGTGCAGTTCCTGTGCAGTTTGTCAGGATACTCTCCACTGTGCATTTGTAAAAGCACTGAGCAGTTTGGAGGTTAATCCAAATTTTCTCAGCTTCCTTAGGAAGAAGAGTGTCACGGTTTGGCAGACAAGCCATGTGAGTTGTGAATGGAGGACCCAAGACGCAGGCACTGCTGATGTGAGTGAGCTTTTATTGGTGGGGAGTGAAACACACAAATGGTAAATGGTAAATGGCCTGTATTTATATAGCGCCTTTATGGTCCCTAAGGACCCCAAAGCGCTTTACATATCCAGTCATCCACCCATTCACACACACATTCACACACTGGTGATGGCAAGCTACGTTGTAGCCACAGCCACCCTGGGGCGCACTGACAGAGGCGAGGCTGCCGGACACTGGCGCCACCGGGCCCTCTGACCACCACCAGTAGGCAACGGGTGAAGTGTCTTGCCCAAGGACACAATGACCGAGACTGTCCAAGCTGGGGCTCGAACCGGTAACCTTCCGATTACAAGGCGAACTCCAAACTCTTGAGCCACGATCGATTGTCTTTCACACAAGCGGGGTGCTGAAAGACAAAACTTAGACACAACCTAACTGGGAAAACTAAACAACAAACCAGAACACGAGGGAGCAGAGAAAACATGAAGGACAATAAGCAGGGAGAACAGCATGGATGAACACAGAGTGACGCAGGGAGGTAACACAGACAAACCAGCAACACACACAAGAAAACACAGGGCTTAACTACACACAGGGCAATCAGGGAAACAGGAGGCAGACACAGCTGGGATTAATTGGACATAACGAGACAAGGGGAAGCAAAACTAGAAACACTGACAAGAGACATGAACTTTCAAAATAAAAGAGGAAACACACTGACTGAGCTCTAAACACACAAACTTAACACAGACTGGGGAGACAGAAAATAGGAACTTGAAACATGGAACAGGAGAGCACAGAGGATACAAAGCACTAGGGATAATCACAAACAACCCAAAATAAACAAAACCACAGAATATTAATAAACTTAAGCATAAACACAGAGTCCACAGACTGAGGAACATGACAAAGAGTCATTATTGAGCATTTTTGATGATGCTGTGTGTTATGGGTTAGTGAGATCCTCACTGATGTGGGTGCTGAGGAATTCGAAATTTCCACTGCCTCCATGTCTCACACTGGTTCTCTCTCACACAAAATCAAAGCAACAAGCACAAATCCCGCCAATGACTCACTTCCTTATAAACCACCGAATCAGGTAATGAAGCAGTGATGAACCGAATGAAGCTTCAGACGTCACTGATCGTGTGACTCTATTCTGATCACGCCTCGACACAGTGCTTCTGGAGCAGTTAGGTTTTTGTTGAGACACAGGCTGGAGTTTCAAACAGACCATCATTAGCAAATACTTTAACTTCTACATTAACTGTAAATAAACTCACTAAACCTATTTTCCTTGTGCTGCGTTTGAGTCCAGCCTGCCTATTGATCATGACAACACCACCCTATTTCAGTTAATTAAAAATAGGCATATATTTTATACTATAATCTAGATTATTAGCATTTAAATGCTGCATCACCACCACAATGGTGATGGTAGGTGGTAGGTTTTAGGTACATAAATACAAAATGATATAATGCTGCAGAGTGCATGCAAAACTTGACATGACATGAAAAGTAGTGCAGAAAAAAATGAACTGCAAAAATACACTGTTTTTCAATAATAGTAGGTATTTATTATAGTTGCACCAAAATAATTAAGCTTTTAAAAGATTTCAACAAACTTTGCAACCGTTGATCAACTGTCATTCAAGACGCATTCATACTAGTCCCAACATCTCCCTCTAGTGGTCATATGAAGGACAAACATACAAAACGTGAAGTCGGTCTCTTCACTCAAGTTACAATATATCTCAATTCAAATCCTGAAGATGCTTCATATTGTAAGGTAAAGACCTACAATAACACAGAGAAAACCTCAAAATTTAGATGGCCCCCTATGAACAAGCACTTTGTCAAGAGTGGGAAGGAAAAGCTCCCTTTTAGGTATAGTAACAACAACATAGTCATAAAGATACTTCCAGAACAGGTGATTATTTATATATACTGCCTTCATAACTCTTGTGTCTGTTTGATGGCTTCTGGCAACTTTTTGAGAAGATGATGTGTTTCTGTTGGATCAATCAGGTTGAGCTTAGGGCTTTGTTTGAAGTGAAGGTGGCTGTTCTGCACACATATAAATGGGCGGAGGCCTCATGGCCAACCTCAGTAATGCTGAAGTGATTTCATCTCTTGGAAAACTGTCCAGGAACTGAACAACATCAGTGCCAGAGATGCCAGCAGGAACAATGCACTGATTAACAAGGCTGGAAGCATCATTGACCAGAATGATGAGTTTTCTTTAGTATCACATTCAAATACCTCTGGCTCTATTCCTGTTTTCCTTAAATTTTTTTTCTATCATTTTTTGTCCTGTAATTAAATATAATAACATGGAGGATAAACTAAGTAGTTTCACTTTCACTTTTAGACAAGATGGAGGAGTGTTTGAAGAGTGCAGTTGTAAAATCAAGAAAAATAGATTTGAGCTCCGACTCAATTCCAGTGTCAGTCACAGCTTTGAGGTGTCTTCGTGATCAGTCTGCTGTCAGATCTAACGGCTTTCTTACAGTCAGGGGCGGATATAGAGAAATTTTCTTAGGGTGGCATGGATATCAAATGGGGTGGCAAAGTCAAAGCCATTTTTTACACATATGCAGGTTATTGCATTCTGTAAATGCAATATGTATGGTTAAAATACATCAAATATAGTGAGTATACACACGTTTCATATAAATATAGTCTATACCATTATTTTCTTTAGCCCAGATAATTAAAGATTTCAGTTACATAAAACGTGAATTTTGTGAACTGAAAAAATTAGTATTGCACAATCAGAAAAATCAAGTTATTCTTAGTACTGTGTACTTTCAATGAATAAGTTGTCCTCACCTAGTTATCTTAAGCAAGTTTTACTTAGTTATGTTAAGGCAATGAGTTTGCATAATTTCCTGACTCTCTGTGACCTCTGTTGCTCTTTGAATGCAGTACATCACTAGCAGTGAGAAATATTTCTATATAATATTTCTTTGTTATCATGTAAAGTCCTCCTTTACTGCATCATTGAATCTTCTCTGTGGTTTACTTTTTTCCCCATCTTACCCAGTATCACATAATTTATTTGTAATTTCTAGTTTTATATCTCTTGGAGATATATCTTTTATATACTTGTAAACGCACCGTGGGGGGCTTGAGGTGAAACAGAATTTCGGTGCACTGTATACTGTGTGTACTGCTGTGTTGACAATAAAGCTCTTGAATCTTGAATAAAGGGATTCTGTCTGCATCAGGAGTTCAGCCTGGCATTCCTTACTTCAGATTGGGACAATAAATATAACAGAAGGTGATGTGACCCTGTAGTCCTTCCAACTCACACTTCCAGTCCCTGCCATGAATTTATCATATTTAATAATAACTCTAATCTTTAGCATGTAGACATTTTTGGAACTTTTCTACCAGCTCAACAGCTCAGTTCTGTCACCACACACACACACACACACACACACACACACACACACACACACACACACACACACACAAACACACGCACACAGTTTGGATCACAATCTGTCTGTTGGCCAAAAATGCAACTGGGTGAAAACATAAAGCAGGAACACAGTTCAGAAAATAAGGGGGAGATTACATTCAGTGATAATGGCTGCTGATCATGTGATTTTTGATAAAGTAGAAATTTAATCAAGGATCTGTGCGTAATGGACATTTTTCTGGTTTTATTTTGTGAAATGATTTGTTGTTGCTCATGATGAACTTTACAAAAACATTCAATATTTATACACGGAAATGAAAAAGCATGGGAAACAACCATGATGAAGAACATTACAATGCAATACCAATAACAATATTAATATTCACAGCAAGAAATATGTAATAAGCTTTGTGATGCAGAATTAGAGAAATGAATATCTGACTCTGCAACTATACAGTTGGAGTTTATTCCCCAGAACACTTTGTAAACTGTAAAATTTGATAAACTGGCTTCACTTAAAAACATCCACAAACTTATTTATTTTGTTAAAAAAGTAACATCATCTAAAGGTGAATAATATAAAGGACAAGACCCAAAAACACAATACATGCCAACGGAAAAAAGCTCTACTTAATTTCATGTAACAAAATGTTTTTGAGATGTCTTTCAACTGTAGCAGATCAGTGCATCCTTCACACTTCGATTATTGATTCCTTATAATTCACAGTATTTGCTATGTGTTGTTAGTTGGTTTAGTCAGTGACTGTAATTATTCTGTAACAGCTGATCTCTAAATGAGCAACAGTTTGTGTGGTTCAATCCTCACAGAACAAGTTTGATCTTACAAACAGCTGCTGAACAGAAAGAGGAAACAAATATACTCACACATGTACAAGATTTTACAAAACTGTAAAATCTTGTACATTGAATTCTTGCACAGTGAAAAGAAGCTGTACTGTAACACTGATTTAATGTAAGGTTTAGTTTGTAATACTGTTTTAAATGGTGTTAATCAATCCTGTGATAAATTATTGAAGAGGAACAAACACTGTGGATCACAGAGTCACTGATAAAGAGCTCAGACAGACACTAACACAGTCTGAACAGGTTTGATGACAAGCAGAGAAATGAAAAATTAAGTATGGTAAAACTTTCTAATAACCATCTGTCATAAATGTAAACAAACAATGAAACAATAAATAAATTGTAATAATCACTTTCCAAAGCTCAACCAAACAAGTAACAAGTTATTAATCCACCCACTTACTTTCATAAACAACTCTGTGAGGATTATCTGGATGTTTTTCTAAAAGATGGATCTTGTTTCTAAACCAACTATTTGTGAAGAAGTAAATTTCCTTCCTTCTAGTTTGACATGGCTGGAGCTGATCCCAGCTGTCACTGAGTGTGAGGTTTCGTACAGCAGGGGCCCGTTCTTCGTACCTCGCTTACTACATCCAAGATCAAATGACACATCCAAGATCAAATCATCGCGCTAACTTTGAGCTCGCTAATCCGGTTCTCCGAACGCACCTGTTGTTGACGATTAGTATAGCTGGATGAAGTAATCTGAGATCACTGGGTGGCTTAAAAGGGGCTACGCATCGATAGTAGAAACATTGATCGGCAACTCTGTGATTGGTCGGCGAAGATGTCGAAGGAGCGCGCTCAGTATTTTACGGCAGCAGAGCAAGAACTCTTGATTGAGGGATATCAGTTTCAGAGTTTAATTAAAACGCAAGGGAACACTGCAAAGGCTGCAAAAGCAAGGAGAGAGGGCTGGCAGAAAGTTGCTGACAAATTAAACTCGTAAGTAATTTATTATATTATATTATATCATGTGATATTATATTATACCACATTATATTATATTACATTATATCCTCTTTCACATTAGAGCCACAACAGGACCCACTAGAACATGGGAACAAGTAAAAGTGAAATATAAGAATATTCTACAGAATGGTAATATTTATCACTTATATTGCTTTTAGTCTATGACAAGAGACCCTGAAATAATCTGTTTGTTTGTTTATAACAGCAACCAAGAAAAGGGCAGAGCAAATAAAGACAGGTGGTGGTCCTGCACCCCTCGTCACACCCGGCAGAGGAGCTGGCCCTAGGGTTGAATGCCACCAGACCCATTGTTGAGGGCATCCCTGGGGGCAGCTCTTCCTTAGACCAGCAGCCGGGGTGCAGTAGCAGCACCTTCCTAACTGGTGCTATTTGTACAGTGTAAAATATTTGGTTGTTGCCTTAATTAAAATGCTTTTTGTACTGTGACATTTATTGACATTGTGGGGTTTTTTGTGTAGTTTTACATAACACTCCATCACTTCTACCTGTTCCCATGCAAGGGGTGACTGAAGCATGCACAGTAAGTTGGGAGATATATATATATATCTAGAGAGAGAGAGAGAGAGAGAGAGAGAGAGAGAAAGAAAGAAAGTAAATAATACCCTGACGGGAAAATCGATATCTCTCTATGAGCACACTGTCGCGCTGAGCTAAAGGATCCCGTCTATCCCGCAATATACGCTAAATTCTGTAAACTCTCCTTATCAATCTTGCACCTTCCTTGCTCGCGTACAAACGGACAGGACATGGCTGCGACAGACTTCCCAAATCCACCTTCGCTTTTATAGCCGTGGTCTCTGATCTTGATTACACGTAGTAATTTACTATTACTACTCTAAAATATGAATTACATCTGAAATAATCAAATACATGTAATAGAATGATTAATAGTACATTTCCCTTTTTTTTGGAAATGACCTGTATGTATCTGTATGAAATCAATAACAGAATCAAATGCTGCATTATCTTTAGTTACATTGATAATATTTATTTATGGTAAAACAGTGGAGAAATATCGCTCTTGCTTTCGTATAACTGCAGCGGACATACCTGAGAGGCCGCGATCTAATCCTGTTTACATAAAGTAAGCCTGCTCCCGACCAGGTTTACGCTTACGGATCTGTTGCTATGACAGCAAGTCCCAGATGAGCTTCGGAGAACCGAATGATCCAAGATCACGCGAAATCATCAACATTCAAATCCGGCTAACTTACTTAGCGAGGTACGAAGAACGGGCCCCAGGACAGGACCAATAGTAAACATAAACACATAAAGAGTTAATGGTTGTTGCCTATAAATTCTAATTTTATTGCTTAAGTGTAAATATGATACACCGAAGGTTAAATAGCAATTCATCATTTATTAATAATGGTTATTACAAAGTGTTACCTGAAACTAAAGTCAGGACATATTTGAACACTAAAGCTGAATCTCGCTTTTTTTCCACATTCTGAAAGTCAACACTAACGGTTTGAAATAGCAGCAGGAGTCTCACAGTTATCTGTACGAAGCCCTGAGACGCCTGAAACAGGCTGATGTCCAACAGAATACTGAGCCTTTTGTATATTTTCTGTAGCTCAAGAAAACAACAACAGCAGCAACAAGAAGCACATCAATACAACAGGTAAATCCTCCTTCTTTACTCCATTTTTCTTCCCTCCATCTTTGTTGTCTTCATCCTTCTCTTGTCCTCCTGTCTGACCTGCAGGTGAGAAACAGGTGTGAGGTGTCAGCTGTCAGGTAGGTGATGAGTGAAGAACAGAACAGAATCCATTTCCTCTTCAAACTGCTGTCAGACATTATCTACTGCACTCTGATCACATCACTCAGACCAGCTGCTTTCTACAAAGTCTCATCAACAACATCTTTAGAAACAAACATCAACAACCAGGAAGCAGCTTCACCTCTGATCACACACACACTCAACTCTACTCACTCACCTGGAGGATCAACTGTCAGGTTGATAATACAGGTGATATTCAAATGCTCTGTTCCTGTCTGGACGACACCACACTTGTATGTTCCAGTGTCATTAATCATCACATCCTTCAGAATCAAAGACACGTCTCCATCCTTCATCTGTCTGTCCTGCAGATCCACCCGGTTCTTAAAAGATGGATGCTGGTCATCAAGAGGTTGACCATTCCGGTAAACAAACATATATTTATCTGTCAGGTCAGCTCTGTTCCACTCTACAACTCTGATGTTGTTGTTTGGAGCTCGACATGTCAGAGTGACGTCCTGTCCAGACTCAGCTGTGATGTTTTTCTGGTCTGAAAGAAGAAACAACACAGAGCAGAGAGGTTAAAGGTCAAAGTGCAACTGTTCACTTCTTCAGCAGCCAATTAGAAACATACGGTAAAAGATCGTCTTCTGTTATTAGATGATGATCTTTGATTGTGTCTCTTCTTGTGTCAGCTGCTCCCTTCAGGCGTCACCACAGCGAGTCTTCTCCTCCTCCTCACCTGATCCCGAGCATCTTCATCAGGGCTGATTTGTGACAGAAGGACAGCAGCAAGAGTGAAAGGGAAGGTTTAAAGATGGCAGTGAGCTGCTGTGATGTTTGCTTTGGAGACTCTGACACAAAGACAGGAGGCCGAGCTGAACATGTTCAGATTTTCATTGAGAGCAGAAAGGACGAGATTATGAACGAGTTGATCAGAGGGAAGCTCAGGCTGAGAGGTTTGGAGACAAAGTTCATGAGAAAGACTGAGATGGATGAAAACATCATCTGAAACCATTTTGTGAACAAATAAAACAAATCTTTAGTTTTAGAATCTGTTAGTTTGATCAAATGTTGTTGATGGACGAGTTCATTGAGACTCTGGACGTCTGTCAGACTGAGTCACTGCTTTTATTGGAACAGCTGTACTGATGCTCCTAAATCTGGCCTCTGACACAAACCTCCAAACAGTAAGAATGAAAAAAGAATAAAACCATTAAAAACTCTTCAAGCAATAAATAATCAAACCTGAAAAAGAAGAAAATCATCTGGAAACTAAACTGAACTAAACACAAAAAGTCCAAATGGAATAAAAACTAATGAGAAAATACAAAACTACAATAACTCTGTTGCACAAACAACAACATGTGCTGATAATAAGTGAACATAATGTGTGAGAAAAGCAGCCTCTCATTATAAGACACTGTGAGTCTCTGCATGCTGCCTTTATGGAGCTACAGCTGTTTGTATACACTGAACAAAAAGCTTTGTAGCTGTATACTGACTCCTGACACTACAACACATCACACTGACACACACATTACACTTCTTTGTCTCTGTGCTGCAAACTGCACCAACACACACAGACTCCACCCAGCTTTGTGTCGATCGCAACACTGAATGAATCAGAAACTAATTCTTAGAGAAATATTATCAGCATGTAAACCAGACTGAGACTCTTTATCTCAGAAATAAACTCAGTTTAGTTTCTAACAGTTAAATCTGACCTGCAGAGACGAACAGGACAAACATCAGCGTGGAGCAGAGTGACGCAGTTACAGCAGACATGTCCGTGTTCTCTGTTTCTGCTGATCTGACTCTTAGTTTGTTCTAAATGTCTGAGTCTGTTGGTATTTTCACTCAGTAACTGAACCTGAGTTTAAACCTGAACACATCAGATTAAATTTAAGGTTTAAATAAAGTTAAAGCTGCGGTTCAAATTCTTCCGTGTCTTTGAGGACGTCGCGTTAGAGTGACGTTTGGTAGGTTGGACTGAGGATGCACAGAAATAAGTGCGTCACAACAAACGAGGCGAAGTGAAAATGTTTTAGTGTTCAGTTGTTGAACGATCTCCACAGAACAAAATCAGAAGCTCTCATGTGACGTCATGAATGAACAGTTTGTGTTTCAGTCGCTGAAGCAGAAGTTTTGTTTCTGACGGCAGTTTGATTCTTGTTTCATCATCATAAACAGAAAAACTGAATCAATATGAAAAGTGACGAACAGGACAAACATCAGCGTGGAGCAGAGTGACGCAGTTACAGCAGACATGTCCGTGTTCTCTGTTTCTGCTGATCTGACTCTTAGTTTGTTCTAAATGTCTGAGTCTGTTGGTATTTTCACTCAATAACTGAACCTGAGTTTAAACCTGAACACATCAGATTACAGGTTACATTACAGATTAAGGTTTAAATAAAGCTGAAAGTCACTGACTGTTAGAACAGATCTGGGAGTTGCGTTGGAGTGACGTTTGATACTTGATATATTTTTGTGAGAAAATGTTAACCGAGCTGTAACCATGACAACTGAAGTTTTTTACCTAAATGACTGAAAATGATTTTAGAAAAAGACAGCAAACACTTACTGTTGTTCTTAAGAGATTAAATCCTCAAACACTCGTCTGATCATCAGGATGGAACAAAAATCCATATAAAGATAAAAAGTGTGAGGTTGGTGTAATCCATCTGCTTTCACTGTAGGTCCAAAAGAAACTACTGAAGGTTCCTTAAGTACACAAGCATTTTTTTTTTAAGTAAACAATTCAAAGAGAAAAGAAAAAATGTAAGTTCATCCGTGGGAGAACTCCACTCTGTACCAAACAGAGGAACAAAGTACTAATATTTCCCCTTTTACTTCTTCTTTCAACAGACACACTTCGTGACATACCAATTGCCTAATGTGAGAGATGTGTTAAAGTACAAGGAACTGAACACGTACATGTGTAGAGACAAGCGTCCACTCTGTCTCAGTGAAGTGAGGTAATCTTGGTCTAATGAATAAAGTCAAAGGTCATGACCTCCTGTACAGCTGTTCTGGAGAACTTTGTCCACCTTTGATTAACTTAACATTAATAATCTATTATTTACTGAATAATATGGAGAATATAAAGCAGAAGCTGTGGGATGACTTACTGTAGTCAGGAGTTCAGGAGAATCCTCAGAGTTTCTGCTCCTCATCATGATGGAAACATGAAAACATGTTGATGCTCTTTGAGCTGGAATCAGTCCAAAGCAGCCGTGAGTGTGAACCAGCAGACATCATTATAATAACTCTGACATGAATCCTGACGGAAATCCTGCTCACTGACCTCTCTGACTGTAACTCTGTCACTGACACATCTGCCAACATCTGTTCCTGTAACAGCTCAGAGGATGAGTTCAGCACTTTCTCTCAGATTATTATCAGAAAAGTCAGTATGACTGTGAATGTTTCTTAACAGAGCAATAAACCAATCAGTTTGAAGTGATATGATATGATATACAACTATCACTGAAACAGCAAACTTTGTAAATAAACAAACAACACTTCTCATTCTGTAAACATTTGGCCACAGCTGTAGATTACACTATCAGTGCTTGTTCACTCTTGACAATAATTACATTTCTAAATCCTCTTTGTGCATTTACAGGTAAACAATATCTAATATATTATCTAAATGACTGCTTTGTCTTTGAAAAGGTGAAGAGCCTGAGGCCGGTGACAGTCCAGTTCTACTCCAAGTGCAGAAAATACAAAACATTAAACATGTTAACAACACAAAAGCCATATTAAATGCAGACTACTTTAGGCCCGGAAGTAGGATTCGTCACGTCATCACTTAACGACCGGATTCGAAGTGCACTTCAAATGCATACTCCAAATGCGCCGTCGACTTCCTCAAATATCAAGCGTGGTCCGGTGCACGCTTCGTGGTCCCATATATCCCACGATCCATAGCGCGGCGGTGGGTGTGGATAATTTTGCCGCAAAATACGGCAGAAGGGAGCGGCCGAAGAGTGAACTGTAAAAAGTAAGTACTGAATATTATGTCACTTATGTGCGAATGTTTAATAACGAATGAACATTAAAACATTACTGTTGGCCACATTTCGGCAAAGTTATGTGACATTAGTGATGTTTGTACTTTCAGCGGTAACTTGGTTTTAAAGCCTCTACTTCAAAATATATATATAGTCGACCTTAATCTTACAGAGAATGTGATGATTTTATGGATAATTAAAGTCAGTCATATATCCACAAACACAACAAGCTGAAAGTCAGTGATGCTGCTCGGTTTGCAGTCCTGAATATGACGGCACAAGCAGGATTCACTGCACTGTTAATGTTAGCTATGTTATATTGCTGCCTCTGTTCGGTGGTGTCGAGCCAAACGGACTTTAACGTGTGTTTGAACGAGCTGACGGTTCACTCGTTAAGCTGAAAGAAAGATGCTTTAATCACAGGAGTCACACATGTGTCCACTGGACCATCTGGGAACTCTTCTTTTACTTTAGCACTCGTAATAACACAAACACTAAATCCTCCTTCTCTTGTGCTGTTTTGTAGCAGTGTGTACACCTGAGACTGTCACCTGTCTGTCTGTCCTGCACTCTCTCTCTGTTTCTTTCTCTCTGATTGTGGAATAAAAGTATGAACATGTATTTATAAGTTACACTTGTGTTTGAATCCTGCAGCTTATCACACATTTGATTTCCATGTGTGACAACTGCAAGTGTCCAGAGTGAGGACAGACTGAGGGACCCACTGCTGCACATCATCTGTGAGGCTTTGCACCCCTGATGATCCACCAGGACAAACTCAGCAGTGTGTGAGGAAGAGGAGGAGGAAGAGCCAGCAGCAGCTGACAGATGGAGAGAATAGACAGACTGTTCCCTGTTTGTGAAGGACTGCTAGGAAAGTTTAACATAACTAATTGTCTGTCCTGAATCAGTCTTATTAGGTAATGTTCAAATAATGTTATCATTCCAGTGTTTTCAGTGTGGGAGAAAGTACTCAGGGCCTTCAAGTTACACACTATGAAAGGCAGCAACAAGTTTAATATTCAGAAACCTAAAGTATGTATCAGCAGCAGAACGGAGCTAAAGATAAATGTTTGTTTCAGTTCTATGAAGCTTTGAGTATTTTGGATTAGTAGCACTGCTGTGTTTGTTGCATCATATTGCTGTAATGAGCAATACAGCTCGTACATTTGCTTTTTGCACATATATGTAAGCATTGAGCCAAATTTAGTAATGCTAACAAATTAAATGAACAATATTTGTCTC